>NW_016690338.1:660595-848484 GCF_001604755.1 Lepidothrix coronata | reverse complement strand
GGAAAATGTTATTGGCATGTGTAAGAGTGAGAACACGAGTCTGAGATCAGGAAGGTTGGTTTTACCAGTGTGCATGGAGATATATGTGTCCATGTATACACTGTCAAACTAAATATTCCATGTAGCTTCAAATACTGAGCAAATACATGGCAAATCTCTTAGTTAAAAAGTTGGAGAAAGTATTCTGGGCAGCAGGCACTGAACAGGGCTATTGTGAGCAATCCCAATGCATTCTAGTCACCTGTGAAACTACACGGAGCTTAATTACTCATGTTTTCTTGTAGTCTTAGTGCATGTATGAGCAGTAATAGACATTTGTGAGGTGTCTGCTGACTGTGTAAACAACCGGTAGTGATTTTTGCGGTTAGATTTGTGCATGACTGCTTAGCAATTAGAGTCTGAGGATCTGGGGTTATAGTGAAGTAAGATTTCCTAAGTACTAAAAATGAACGGGGAAATATACTGCTGACAGATAGGGCTCACAAGGACATGGTAAATACCTACTTGTTTTTGTCTAGGCTATACCTCGCTTATTGCATGAAAGAGTGAATCAAAATCCAAAACTTTCAGGGCTTATACTGAACTCCTGCATTTTTGTGGATAATTTTATGGAAACCTGCAGCCTTATGAGATACTTTATCAAAGCATTTGGTCAAAGGCTTTTCACTAGCTTTGTGATGGTCACATAGCTGGTTAATAACTTTGAGGTATCGAACAACGAAAAATGTTGTTGCTGAAATTTAGTGAAAACAGAAGTGTTTGAAGTCTTGGGGATTGCTTGTTTTCAGAGCCCAAGTAGCTGTTAAATGTTGGGAAGAAATTAAGTGACATTTCTTAAAACTTGGCCTAGATAATAAAGGGAGGATACATTAAGAGTTAGAATAAATGGAGTATTTAAATACTAAATATTACTTGGCTGACCTCCTGTGCTACACAGTGGACTTTGCTATACACATTGTGTGGTCTTGGCTGTTGAATATAATTTTCTACCAGCATTAAGGTAGCAAGTTCTTCCAAATTTCAAGTGTTTGTCATGCCATTAATTTTTGGACATGTTGAGTGCAAAGATGGTACCATTTTCTGCGATCATAAAAATGCTCCACCCTCTTCTAAAAACTTTAGGCTAAGGTTGAAATGTCTTGGCCTTTTGTAATTCTTCTATTGAATTCCAGATATCTGCAGCTCAAAGCACAGAAAAAAAAAATAGAAAACCATCAGCAAATCAAGGTGAATTGAAATATAAATTGACTGAATTGTTCTGCGCAAAAGCTGATAGCACATAGTGCGGTGAACATCACACTTAAGAAGATGTCAAACCCCATCTTTAGAGGCTTCCTTCTGTCTGTTACTATAGAGTAATAAAATAGGATATGATTTCTTTTCTAAAGAAACTCAACAGCCATTACTGTTTGGGTTTTTTTGTAATAAAGATTTACTCTTGAAGCTTTTATCCCTGTCTTTATTTATTTGCTTTATTGATGTTAGTTAGCAAGTTCATTTTGGTTGCATATTGCACATCAGATTGGCCCTAAAAAGAATGGAATTGGGATAGTTACGGCAGTATCTTATGGTCTTACTTTACACCCTGAAAGTCACACTTTGTGTGTACCCCAAGTGCTTGTTTTCTGCAGTTAAGGATAGTTGTTAGACTTGAACTTGCCGTAGCTTGCAAAGTTCAAAGAAGAAATCAGTGCTGTGCGTTGCTTAGTTGACAGGGTATAATGTGAGCCAGACTCCTGTAAGGACAGCAAAGGCAAGCCAAACTAAATTTTATTAGGACAATGGCACTTTTTCACATAGAAAGATGAGGTCAGCCATAATGGCTTATGTAGTAACTTGTTGGTTGACTGTTGTGGTTTAGGAATGGCATTCTCCAATTTAGTGTTCCTGCCAAAACCACTCCAAATCACTTGCCACTTGCTCACTCCCCTTTCCCCCTACCTCTCCCCTGTGTCGAGCTGGAGAGAATTGGAGGCACAAAAGGTAAAAGTCACAGGTTGAGATAAGAACAATGTACTGGAAACAACGAGATAAGAAAACGGACAGTGGAAGAATGTTATTCCTCACCCCCTGTGGAAATCCCCGACACTCCCTGACTGTTCCCTCCAGCACCACGACCTGGCAGTGAGCCTTTCCACCTGTTCCTGGAAAATAATGTGAGGTGGTATAGAACAACATCGGGGTCCTAGCCATGCTCCCTCCTGGCTGGAACCAGGACATTGGCTTGTTAATGCTGTATTTTAATAAATAAATAAAAAGATACCAGCTTCTCCAAATGTAGTGGAAGGCTGCCTTTGGAAGGAAAACTAGGGCATGTACTTGACTGAATTTCTTGCCTCGGTGGAAGTTACAAAACTGAACTTCATTTCTGTCCCCGTTTTGGAAAAATTCTATTGTTTGTCTGTTGAATTATCGAGGCAGGAGAGCCAAGTCAAGCTAGCTTATAGAAGGTGATAAAATATGGTTTGGCTAGTGATGATCCTTGTTGAATTTAGCCGTGACATACTTTTACCTGTCAGTGCAGAAAGAGCAAAATCTTTTGTAGTACAGGGCGAGGACTGGAGTCAAGTTTGCTTATGCTTAACTCAGAACAAGGGTACAATTCAGCCAACAATAACCACTCAGTGTGTGTGTGTGTGTGTGTGTGTGAACTTTTTTTTTAAGCTTGGAATCAGATGCATCCTTCCCTCGCCAAAGGGAAACATTTGAGAAGCTGTGACGCATTTATGCAGATGAAGGAAGGAAATGTCCAAAAGAGTCAAAAGCTAAAAATAGATCAGTTTACTGAGTTGAACTCGGGGTGGGAATTGATGAACTAAATATAAATCTAAATTTGAACCTATGTGACTTATATAACTGAGTGATGTAACCCTTTCTGGGTTTTGGTGCTTTTTTTTGCATTAAACTTTATAGTAGACAGCTTCAGATAAAAACTTGTGTCAAGCCTTGTGGGACTGCTTTGCAGTGCTTTAAATAGAGAGCACTGAGAATTGTGATTGTCTCTTGATGATTATTGTTACAGCATAGTTTCACTCCCTGGAAGAGTGGATTGTTGGTTGTGTTGTGTTTTTGTTTGTTTTGAAGAGCTTCTGTGTGGAAATGGTATCTCCTGTCTGTACTGAATGGAAGTTTTAAGCCAGTAGCTATTAGAACCAGTATCTGTGAGGTTAAAAAAAGGGGCATATTTTTTTTCCCCAACTTCTTCAAAAAACAGTAAATTTGCCTTTGTCTGATCTGTATGTAAAAAGTAGTGATAACTTGAGCCTTTAAGAATTGCTGTTTGGCTTTGTTTTCTGCAAAAGGGTTTGCTGTCTGCCTTGTCACAAACCAAAGTTTGGAAGCTATCAGCTTTCATTTGTGATAAAGAAAAAACAAGCTTGTTGGAGTGTGTAAAATTTGTGTAGTGAAAAGGAATATTGGAAAAACTGTTAATCTGTTAGAATGTTCTAGATTACTGTCCTTAGATGATGATGCTAGTGCCAAGTTTTCTTTCTTTCTTCCTGTCTTTTTTGGGACAACTGGTGGCAACCAACACAATACTGTTAACTAAGAACTGGCCTTTTCCAGTGCGTGATGAAGCTGGGACAGTGCAAGTGAATCCCTGTAGTTTGGCATTTGCCAACTGCTAGTGAAGAAGTGATTCTTTCATAATGCTGTACCTAATTCTAAAGCTTTGCTTTGGAGGGGTGAAATACGTATACTAATGCATTTACTTTGTCAGGAGAATGTTCCTATAAAAGTAGACATATATACAAATATAGTCAATGTAATAGAAAATAATGGGTAAAGTTTGTGGTAGCACTCAGTAGGTACTCAGTGGTAGCACTGAGTAGATTAACTTGAAGCAGTAACTATCTCCTCCCCCATCCAAGGGAGGGTTAGTTTTCTTACTCAATACCTACTCTTTTCTTACTATATCTCTGCTGTAGAATGTTTGCTTGGTAGATGTATAAATAGTTGTGCTCTTGTTTGCTTTTTGTTTTTGTTTGGTTTTCCAAAGGAACCTGAGAATGTTTTTGCAAGGTTGTACTGAACAAATTTGGAGTCTTTGATTACTAAAAATAGTATTTTTTTTCCAAGCAGCAGTTTGTCTGTTAAAACAATGAACAGTTTGTAGCAAAATATTCTGACTACTTACAGTCATGGGTATATACCAATATGCCAATTTAAACTTTGTGTTTATGGAATATATTGTTATATAGCAAAGTGTGAGAACTACTGTTTTTAAAATCTCATCTTTCTAGAATATGCTTTTGAAGTGGATTTGTCTGTGTTGCTATCTCCACTATGTTAACCCACTGTTAGAAAGTTAAAGCTGTAAAACCCTTTTTCAAGAGCACTTGGTTAGCTGGGCAGCTACTCAATCTGTGATATTTCTGCTTGTAGGCAAGTTCATGATGTAGAATCTGAGCAGGATGTGACTTGCAGTTCATGTCCACTGAGGCAACATGAGTGGGTTCAAAGAGCAAGAAGGTGCTGCTCTCCATAATGGTGTAGATGGCCTCTAGGTAGTGAAAAGGAAGTGGCAGAGCCCTGTGTTTGAGTGTGGGAAGGAAAGGATGGATACACCTTGATGCTCAGGTGGAACATTTAATGTGCAGTCTGTAAGTTGTCTGGGCTGCTTGAGCACGATTCCCTCTGTGCGTGCGCTGAAGCTTTTGTATGTGTTGATATAGGAGAGAATGAGAGGAAGGGTTTTTTCGTGGTCTTGAGTAGCCAAAATAGTATCTTAGGCTTTAAGTTGTTTCTTTGTAGAGTATTTTCAGTACTTGGGGTACGAATCTCACTCGCACTTGCCTCCTTTGGTAATACTTTGGCTCTGGCTCTTGTTATGACTTCAGAAGTGGGGTACAAAACTATCTGATTTGAATTCTAGTTTAATGAGACTTGCCTAACCACAGGAGAGATGGGTGTTAGAGGAGGAATAGCCATCTTTTTGCAGAATGGCTTATTACTGTCTTAATTGTTGTCCTCAGTTCTGTGATCCCCTTTTCCTCAATAAATAAGACAGAGGTCCAGCAGACAATAAGGTCACTCACCAGGCATCAGTGCTCATCTCCACAGGAGGTCCATTATGTGTACATAAATTAGTAGGGGGTCCTATGCAAAAGCACTACATATTTGAGAGTTACAGCCTGTGTGCTACACTGACAAATACGGGTTGCCCAGGCGGCCTTAATGCTGCATTACCTAGTTTTTGAGCGCTCTTTGTGGCAGCTTCAATTGTTCCTGGTCCTAGCTCAATTAAGCACTGTTTAGTGTTTATGTAAAGTTTTCATTAAATGCCTTAGTGGATGACAGGAGATGGCATTGGTTTAACCGTGTGGCAGTGGATTACTATGTTACATCGGAGTTATTTTGGGAGTAAAAATTCATTACTTCACTAGGTAATATTAAACAAAGCAGATGTGTAAGCTGCTTTGTAATGAAGACATGTTGAGGAAAGCATCTCTTTGAACACAAATTAAGTATTTTACTTTGGGACTTTTTTTTTTTTTTTACAGATTCCCTGAGTACACTACTGTTCAATTTCTTAGGGATTGATTTGTGTCACTTGAGCATCATGTTAGTTCTGCCGTGCTAATAAAAACTAAATGAAACAAGTTGTAAAAATTATCAAATACCAAGGAGGAAAAAGAAATCAAATGATAAATTCTTCTTTCACAAACTTCTGGATCATCATCATGGATAATTAAGATTGAAAAGACAAAATGTTTTCAAAGGTGAGGGAAGCTTTCCACAGCATAATAGGCTAGGATTAACATGTAAAGCCCCCATGAAAGAATATATGACACTGAAGGACTTAATTGGAAATATATAGTAATAAGTGACCTAAGTTATTACATTGTTTATTTTGCCAGCTACAAAGCTGGCAGTGTAATAACTTAGGTCACTTAGGACTGTATTAAGCACACAAACGGTAAAATTGCTGCTTTAATAAGAAGCATTCTGAACTGAACTGTCTTATAGCCTCTGAGAAAGGACCCAAATGGAGATGAAGGGGTGCTTCTCCATAGAATAGGAAGGAATTATGTTGCTGTGTAAAGCTGCATTCCTCCTGTTTTGTGGAATAGGAATTGACTGAATATATGAAATAACTGTTTCCATGTTAAGCTAAATATTGTAATGGAATGAAATGGATTCCTTATTGAAAGGTGACTGGGAAGATAGCTAATAATCAGAAACAAAATAACCCATAGTGAAGTTGTATGTCAAGGATGACAGACATCCTGAAATGTTACAGTTATATTTGAAATGTCAATATTCATTAGTTTCCAAGTCCCGTGCTAGAGATTGGTGTTCTTAGCTTTTGAACAGCATACAGCATAAGGACAGTATTAGTATCCGTGTTAAACCCAGGAATGAATTAATTGTATTTAAGTAGTGCATTTCTCATCCAGGCATCCATTTCTTTTGCAGAAAATTTGAGAATAAAGCCAGGATACAAGTCAAAATTCATATTTCTGTTGCACTGTTGGTATTGTGGGGAAAGAGAGAGAGAAGGGAGTAAAACAGTTGATTGTGCTGGGGACCAGTCAAGCAGTTTCTAACCAGTGAGGCAGGACTTCTGTGTGAATTGTTGAGCATATAGTAGTTGAAGTACAGTGCTGGAGAATAAGTTCTGGTGTCCTTGTCTTGGTTCTGCCAAAAATACATTCAAGTTTGGCAGTGATGTGAGATGTAGTCTTCAAGAAGGCAGCAATACTTGGCCTAAGGGCAGTCAGGAGCATATCTGAGATGATGAAGGACGAAAGAGAAAACAGAGGAAGAAGAAGACTGACAGAATTCAGGGCAGGGTCAGTTCACTTATAGAAATGATGGAAATCAACACACTACCTACCTACTGCAAAAGCTGCTGTTTCTTTTGTGGTTAAGGTCTTAGACTAAAACAGAACTAACAGTTCTGCTAATGTACATGGGCAGATTAATAGATGCAAGGGAGCCCGAATTTTCACAGGCCATTTGACAGAAAACTTACTGTTTCCCTGAAGCAACTACTAATTTCAAGGCCAAAAGAAGGCTTTCTTGTTTTAAAGCAGAGCACAAGAAGAACGAGCTTAGGCAGAAGAATGGGAGGGAGATAATGGGTATTTGATGCGGAAGACTTGGGATTGGAAGTGCAGTGAGGTCATGAAGAGAACTGACCCTTGAAGGGAGCAGAGAGGTGGGTTGCCTTTTTATGTACCATGCTGCTCAGATGTTTGCTTTACAGGGATAATGTGCTCAAATCAGAGAGACAAGCTGTTAATAGTCCCTGCCCTAGATAGGTCTATTGCTTCTTTATTCCCCAAAGAGAATAGCAAGAAAGTAGAAAGGAACTTGAATAGAATTCCTTAATTTTGTAATGCGAAGTATAACCTTGATGACATAACTCAAGAAAAAGTCACTCTTAAACTGTTTTTACCTTTAAACTACCTTTTTCCATACCACTACTCCTCAAATTCCCACCACTCACGGTAGAAATGTATTATTTGGTTTTGTGTGGAAAGAGCAGTGCAGTTATTTGAGAAGATCGCTGACAATCTTAGCTTCACAAGGACCCCAGCACATAACCACGTTTGTGGTTAGTCCCCTTGCTCAAGCCTCTGCTCTAGCAGGCCTACTGCAGAGGATAGCTGTATGAGGCTGTACTGCTCTCGAGAGTTTTGTTGAACTTGTTGTGTTCAGGTGAGATTACTAATAATATCTTTTAATTAGAGAAATGTCATAGTTGTAGGAAAATAAAGCTATTGGGAAATGGTGGTGGTTATTTTGCTGAGAGTCTTCTCTGTTTAAGGAGGCTCAGTCAAAACCTCCTGCACTGGCAAATGCTCTTGAATGAAAGCAAGCTGTGACTAATTTAAGGCTAACTTCTTCCCAGAGACTTTTTCTTCTTTGTTGGTGAAGTAGTGAGAGATGTGAAGTATAAATTGCTTTGTATTGAACCTATAAAGAGGCAGGTAAATCGCTTAAACTTGATTGTTCCCCTCTAGTAAAGTGTGTTGAAAGAAAAGCTGACATTATTAATGTAAAGATAGGTTTCCAAAAAGGGCAGTTTTTGGAAGAAACTAAAGTGGAGTTAAAAAAGAACTAACTTGAGTTTACTCTCTGGGCTAACAGTAATTTCAAAGTTAATGTATTTGAAATGTTGCTTTGATAGCAATCTTGGATTTAATCCTGCAGTATGCAATTAGAATTGTCATTCCCTGTGATATTTAAAATGCTGCCTTGAGTTCAGCACTGAAAATGAGTATGGTTGAGTGTTTTTTCAAACGACATCTACTTCAGTAGTTGCTATCTGTGCAGTTTATCTAGTGTTAACAGCATTCAAGTGTCTAAAATTAGGAATATATTGCCGTCAGAAACAAGCAAACCACAGTTTAAGCATGGTGTTAATACTGGGTGCTCTGCTTTTGTGGCTTGTTTGGTCGGACTTCTGAGTCCATTGGATGTATTTTGGTCCATGTCTTAAAGGTAAAATAAAAATTGGTACTGTGACATTTCAAGCTGGTGGAAGAAAGAGTCAGTTAGCCAAATGTATGAAGCTAGTAATTGGCTTATAGTTTTAAAATGGTTCTGAATTAACAGGATAAGTTTATGAAGATAGCTATGTATTAATGAGGTAATTTTATATTTTCCTTTAAAATTTGCTTTACCAAAGAGAGGCTTTATGATGGCATCTAGTAAAGGCAGGAGTGGAAAAAATGGCTAGTGGAATGGGAGGACAGGTAGAAAGAGGCTTGTGTTTATGTACAGTTGAAAAAAGTAGACTTAGAAATGCTGTAACAGAACAGCCATATTGACAAAGAAGAAACTGAAGTATGAGGGTAATAATTTATTGCAAATATAATACACAGTTCTAAACGAGATCACAGGAGTCCTTAAGAGCCTAGCTTAGGTAGAAAATGTGGAAATAAATACTGTTGCACCCATTGTGCTGCCAGTGGTTCTCCCTGTGAACATGATCTGGTGTCACTTTTAATTTGTAGTTGTTTCTAAGGCTGGAAATGGTTAGTCTAGTTTTACTGAAGCTTGCTGTCTGATAATACTACACTTTTTCTTTTTCTGGCTCTTTGGATCTCTGTAGTTTGCCTGTTCCCTGACTTCTTAGGGCTGGTGAGAAAGTTTTTTCCTGAAGCAGTGTCTGTATGGTGGACTTTACCGGGCTTAGAACAGGGAACCAGTGGTCTGACTGTCTCCCGTGTGTTGAAGAGAGTTGAATATAAGCTACACAACTTGAATTCCTGAGGAGAAAGAGTGTGTTCTTTGAAACACTTTTAGTTACTCTATCTCTACCTTACCCTCAAGCTTTCAGAGACATACCTGAATATAGACTCAATTAAATTCCTGCCCTTTAATGAAATCCTTTGCTTAATGCGTAGCTGATATGCTTGAAATATCAGGGCATCGGTCAGGATCCAAAATTAATTGCCTCTTGGGACAGATAGGGCCACGTGGGCATCTCAAAGAACACTGTCTCTTTCAAAAGCCTTCTGAATTG
The DNA here is from genome assembly GCF_001604755.1 of Lepidothrix coronata. Taxonomy (NCBI): domain Eukaryota; kingdom Metazoa; phylum Chordata; class Aves; order Passeriformes; family Pipridae; genus Lepidothrix; species Lepidothrix coronata. The sequence goes on along the minus strand of NW_016690338.1, from coordinate 839,003 downwards.
GTCAGCTTTGAAAATGAGGCACATCCTTACTATGTTAAGAAAGGTATTTGAGTCTTGAATCCTGCGTCACATTTTCACTTTGTAACAACAAAAGCAAATAAATATTTTGTCTTTTGAAGATGGCACAAGTTGAAAGAGGAGTGTCATAACTTCCTTACTTGCTGCCTTCTTGTGCTCTCCCTCCCCTCCACCAGCTCCCAAATGTAGGAGGAAAAAGCCCAAAGCTGGCACAAAGGGAAGAGGGCATGTCATTCCCAAACCAGTGACTAATGCGTCAGTCCATGGTAGAACAATATTGTTTTAACATGACTAAGGCCCTGTTCTTTCCTTTGTATTGAATTCCTTCCTGTTTAAAAACATTGTCTTTAAAGTACACTTATATCAGCTTGAATGGTAGGAACTTTGTGCTTATTGCTATAGTATCTGTATTAATTGATCGGTACAGCTGTTTCAAGTAGGGAAAAAAAAAATGAAGTTAAGCAGGCATTGTCTGTGGGATACCAAGTGTATTTGTTAGCAGAGCTGTTAAAGAGTGCTAGCTGCATATGGAGTTAAAAGAAGGCAGAACCAGGGAGGAGCTGAAACTCAACTTGCCTTTGGATGCTCAATAAGAGAGGAAGATCCAGCAATCAGGCACAACTATGCTAGATGACATAGATCTAAACATTCAGCTGTCATTAAATATCCCAGATGAATCTCAAATATGTAACTGATGGCTGTTAAGTAACTCAGTGCACCTTTCATGGCCCCTTACATTGTATCAGTTAATATAGAAGATTAAGCTCCATTTTCTCAATTAAAGGAAACACCTATTTTCAGTAATGCTTGAGCTAATATCCAGGCATTTCTGTGACTTGCACTTCAAAAGTAAAAGTGGAGGTAGCTATTCTACACATTCTTTCTGACTAATTTCTGTGACTTGTATTGGACTGGTTGTGGGCAAGCAGGGAAGGGAGAACTCTGGGTTTTTTTCCATAATTGTGTAATTAAATTCATTGATGGTAGGCCAAGAATACTGATCACAAGGGTTGGTGCTGAATCAGAAGGAATACTTTAAATGGTGCTCTGTTGAACAGAGACATAATTGCCTTCTCTTTCCCCTTCTTGGCTTACTGGATGGCTGAATTGCTCATTTCATACATGACTTTGAGTGTGACTGGAGCTGTGAATCAGTGTTTGTTGGAGTTTTGCATCTGGCTTATGTTCTGACTTCCCTTTTATGAGCTGGAGAGGCTGTCTCTGTTATTACTGTGTAGTGAAAATCCTCTTAAACTCTCCTTCTTGTGAGTGGGTGAAAATGTTTGCCAAACACACGAATCAATAATTGCTTATTTGCCTCACTGCTGCTTTTCAAAAGCTTCACTGTCCTTTTCTGTATTTTCACAGATAATCGATGTCTGTCCCCAAATGATAATTAACAGGGATAGATAACTTAGGGGCCTTCCTTTACAAAGTCATCCTACAACTGCGCCTCTCTGAAACCGTTCTTGCTTATTCCATTTCTGACCTTTTGTCAGCAGCAGCAAGGCTTGCATTTAAATGGCAATAGCTTATATGCAGTTAGAAAAACCTGATGATTATTTGAGTTAAATGTGTTCACTGCTTTACCATGCTGCTGAAATGCCTGGAGCTCCGTGTGTGACAAAAAGAATAAGTAAACTGAATGAAGGCTATTAAAAGGGAGATATACACTTCTCCGAGTGTGAGCAAAAACACTGCATGTAGCTTGACCTGGTAAGTTTTCATAAAGAGGCTTTTTAATGCCCTTGTCTAACATATGCATTTTGTTCTGCAGTTGCTGGCTGAAATTGAAAATTAAAATGAGGGAAAAATAACCTTCATGATTACAGGTCTCCCTTGGGAACTATTTCAATTGTGGCTTTCTTATAAGAGAGTTTGTGGCTTCCTTTCTATTTCTGTGGATTGAAAATTCAGATTTGTGTAGCCTGTTTCTAAAGTTAAGAACATTCTAGATGCCAGTTTTGGAAGATACGAACAACTTCCAGGTGCCTGCAATTTGAGGAAGTCCCTAACTGAATTAGATTGCCATCTTGATGTGACCTTTGCCAAAAATAACTGCAGTTAAATAGTACATGCTCAAACTGTCTATGCCGTAGAGCAAGGAAAACACGAAGCAATCTATTTTAATGTACAAGATTTGTTTGCTTTTTTAGATTTGCATTCTGTAGGAGGAAGGCATGCTTTCAAAACTGTCTGTTTTACTTTATTTACCGTTCAGGTCAGTGGCATCTTAGTCCACTGGAGGACTGCAAGATAGACTTGAGCTGTTGGCACTGTTCCAAATCAGTAGGGCTCCCTGTCATTGAGTGACATGCTTCATTCCAGTCCCTGGCTTTGTCATCCACTGAAAAACTACTTTTGGTACCATAGTTCATGTGACTGAAAAACTGTTTTTGGTACTGTAATTTACATTACCCGGATGATAACACAATTAAAGCTTCAAACTGCATTGTTCCATAGCTCAAATGAACCCTAATGCAATACCTGTAGCCACCTGAAGTGGCTTAAAGTACGTTCAGAGTGTTTGTATCTCAGTGATATGATTTAATGGCAAGAAAGTTACTTCAGTGGACAAAAAGTAGGGGGAAAAGATGACTCTACCCTTCATTCCATGGGCCTGGAACTACATAAAATCTAGATAGAGGATACATAGGTTATCTAGAGCCTTTTAATGGTTGTTTCCATTAGCAATTTAGTTCAGATCAAAGTGTGCTTTTGGAGCGCAATTCTTGATTGTCCTCTTTTGCAGTTCTTTGTTCTTTGTGAAGCATCTCAGGTGCACAAATAGAATTCTTTTCAGACGAAATTAAGTTGGAAGACATACACTAGTTATAATATAGGGATATTAAATGTGCAGAACCAGACATCAGCCAGTCAAAAATAAAACTTCCTGTAAAGCTTCCTTCCAAATATGCAGTTTAGGCATTGAGGTCTCTGCATCAAGGTTTTGCTGTACTGACCCTCTTCTCTTGTGCTGTGCAACAAGCTAGTGTAGACTCAACTGAAGAGAGTCACCAGGTAAGTCCTGAAACTCAGCAGATGGTCTAATGAGGTAACAAAGACCTTATAGTGACAGAGGGTTTATTTACAGTGTGAATTGCAAGATCACTCTAAAGAAGTGGATCGTGCTTCAGAAACCTTTCTTGATATCAAAATAGTCCTGAGACCTCAAGGACTTGGAGAGCTAAAGGAAGGGAGGAGGTGGCTGCTCAAGTAGGTATGAGATGAAGGGCTTAGTGCTGCATGTGGCAGAGCAGGTGCTGCAGTTGTGTTTTCTCCTGTGACAAGGCACTGAGGTTACCTGTCATCCCTACCCTAATGCAGGTCCCAGTCAAAACTGCGACTTTTGTGTCAACTTTTGAAGGGTTCTGCATGTCTAAAAAGCACAAGTTTGTCACTAATGCTCTAGAGAGGGGCAGACATTCAAGGTTCCTCTCTACCAAATGCAATTGGATGGAAGGTGTTTTCTTCCTTCACACATTCACTCCTAGAAAAAACATGGTTGAGGTGTGAATGGGAAGATAACCATACGTGTCCTAGTGCTGCATTTGTTGGAAATGGCAAGTTCTTTTGCTGTAGAGCTGCCTAAAGCCAAGAAACAAATGAAGTGCTGTAGGAGGAAGACAACCAGAAGCAGGCATGTGAACTGACTCTCCGATGCAGATAGGCTGGAGAAATCCTTCTCGTCCAAGAGCTACTCCAAAGTTATTAATTTGGAAAGGAATTCAGTAACTAAATCATCAGTGACTGACTGAGCACTGGCCATACCTTTTGAAAAATTTGAAGTGTTATTGTGGAATTCATAATTAGTTGAAGTATTTTTGCAACATGTTGGAGAAGTATAACTGTCTAGTGGATAATGTTATCCTTCCACTGTGCCTTTTCTGATGAGTGTAAATTGTTAGCTCCTAATTTTTAGATAAATATTTGAGTCGAATGGTACTAATTGGCTTAGTGTAAGACCCATCATATAAGACTTAGAGCTCAAGTTGCCTTGCTATAATAACTAGATTTTACTTACTTGCCCCACCTGCCAGAATTTCATTTTTGTAGTATAGTTATCTGGAAGAATATTTTCTCAAGTTTCAGCTGCTTGATTGCAGCATCATTGTAGCTTAGCCCAAATGTTGCTAGCTTATGGGTTTGAAAAGTTGCACTTCAGTGGAGGTGTCAGCACTCCATTTGTCTTCTCTGTGGGTGGCATCTGGAGCAGAAACATATCAGGATAACTCTACAAGAGAAGTAATGTTGGAAACTGTTGACAACATTGATCAATTTTGATTAAAAGTCCTGGTGTGGAGCTGTTGTATTTAATGAAGATGTGCTGAGTGGCCTGGTGAAGGTCGCTGCTGGCAGTAAGGACTTGGTGAGATCCTGTCTCTTTAAGGGCTGCTGCCAACATGAAGAAAACCTTCCAAGCCCTCAGTTCTTTTGGCTGCTGAGCGTGTTTGCATTGCCCAGGAGTGGGGATGGGAGACTAAGGTGAAAATTTAGATTTCCGAAGACCTACTGTGAGTGAGTTCATTTGCTTTTGCATACTTGTCTGGAGAGACTGTAAGCTCTGGCAGATGAGCAAGACACCTTATTCTTAAATCTGTCATGAGTTGTAAGTTGATGCTATCACATGAAATAAGAAAAACTTTTTAAAGAAAGTTAATTTATTTTGATGACTTTAAAGTCCTCTGGTCCCTCAACTCCAGGTGTAGGTTTCATATTTAGTTCTGATGTAAAAGACAGCATTGAATATGAAAAATTGTCAAAGTCTCTGGTACTGTCTTACTATCAGTAGGATGGTCCATCTAGTCAGAATTGTGTATGTGCTTGCCAATACATTTGCATCTTTGAAATTTGTGCGTAATGCGTGTCTTGCCACCTTGTGTTTAGTGCCCTAATGGTGACATGTTTTTGCTGGAGGATGATGCAAACCTTGGTCCTCTAGTCACTGTTCTGGTGCCTGTACCCTGATGCATCAAAAACTAGCAGCCATCTGTTTCCTACGGGACTTTAACCCTAACCTGTCAACTCTAAGGAGATCTGGTTGTACAGCTTCTTTCTTGAGGGGGAAGCTAAAGTAATGGTGTGACTTAGTGCGTATTTGAGAAATACTTGTATTAATAGATTGAGTTTGAATTTTGTATAAGTGAGTATCACTAAACAGCATTTTTGAAAAGAATGTTTAGTATGTTTAAGATGACAGTATTACCAATGATTTTGTGGAATAAAAATTAAATGGCATACTTTAGTCATCCCAGAATCAGAGACATGAAGGAACATTTACAAAGAGAGGGAGCAAATCTTGTTTTAGGAGGGAGTTCAATTTTACTTTGCTTTCCTTAGTTGCATTTATAGGTTGACACATTGGTTTCATAAACCTATTTGTAGAACTCAGCCTGGACTTTGCATGTGTGTTGTCTAACAGCACAGTTACAATCTGAGGTGATGAGGAAATTCAGGCACATCTTTGCCTTCTCCCTTTTCAGGGAAGGGAAATGTTGTGACTAGAAGTCAGTCTGTGACCTCTTGAGGCAAGTGGCTTGTATGGGTAAACATAGCTGGATCTCCTTCAGAAGGGAACCTGTTACTGCACCTCTTTGTTCAGAGAAAGTGAAATAGTATTTCTGATGTGTGCTTGCATATGATAGAAATCTGTGGCCTGAAAATGGTACTTCAGCCTGCAGTAAATTCTGGCTTCCTAGTGTGGCTCCTGGTATCCTGAACTTTGGTGCATTTTTCTCTCCTTTAGTGAATACTTGTAAGGAGTTGTAGTCATTTGTGTGACTGATAATAGACCCTTTGTAAAATCAGAATTGTCAGGCGTGATTGAAAAAACACTCCCTACACAGTCAGAATTGCTATATTTGGAGTTGTTGTGGGATAATTTTCCTCTCTCCTAATATAGCCTCTTTCCCACACTACCACTCCATTTTGCAGTCAGTGCTATGAGGGCAGAAGTCCCTCAGTGACAGACTTACTGAATTCTGCAGACATGTGTGTGGATACCAAGGAGGAGATCTCAGAAGAGGTTTGGCTGAAACATACAGAGCTCTGGTGAGAATGCTGACTCAGGCTGAACTCTACCTTTCCCTGGGTGTAATTCCTATTATGGATTTTCAAGAATTCAGTGTTATCCCTTTCAAAAGTACCCCTTACCTCCAGTTGCTTATTTGACTAATAAGTTCATATGGATATGAGACTCCACATTGCTTTCATATTAATTATGAACACTCAAATGAGAGGAGCAGTTGTTCCTGTAAATAGAATGCTATAGTACAAATGTGTTTCCCAGGTAATAGTCAAATTACTTAAGCAATCTTTTGGTCAGCTTTCATTTTAGATAATAGATTGTGGACATGAGTTATCCTGGAATACTAGTTATTTCTGGTATCCCAACAGGTCCTGTTAACTATGAAACTTGTTATTAGCAGCTGGAATTCCTGTCTGTAATTTTTTTGAAATGTCTTAAGCTACAGGAACTTGAAGAACTATTGTCCCTATAGTCAACCCAAATGTGCATCTGTCCCATTATCCTACCTCTTCCAGTGACCAAACCATATGCCAAGGGAACAATCCCACAAGGATTGGATAAACATTGTGAAGCTTCTCCATTGCCTTGTCCCAACATGCAACAAGATCTTCCAAAGCCAAATGATATTTCTGTATTTTCAATGACTGGTAGAGTTTTGTTTTTCTACCAACTTGTTCAGTGTCCCCTGGAGTTTGTATGTGCTTTTATATTTTGGAAATCCAGTGGTAGACAACTTAATCACTTTAACCATCCATGGATCGAGGGACCACCTCCTTGTGTTGTTTTGAGCCTACTACCTTCTAGTTTTGTTTGAGAGCTCTGTCTCTTGTGTTGGAAGAGTTTGCAAACAATTAATTTGCCCTGTTCCAAACCACTCATGATTTTATAAACCTTTCTCACATTCCCACACATTTCCATGCTTTTTTATGCAAAAAGCCGCTTTTTATGCAAAAGGATTAGAATCATGGAATGAATCATGGAATCATAAAATGGTTTGGGTTAGAAGGGACCTTGAAGATCATGTAGTTGCAACACTTCTGGATGTTGGTTCCAACAGCAGAGACACATTCTGCTAGACGAGGTTGCTCAAAACCCCGTCCAGCCTGGCCTTGAACACTTCAAGGGATGGGACATTCACAACTTCACTGGACAACCTGTCCCACTGCCTCACCACCCTCACTGTAAAGAATTTGTTCCTAATATCTAATCTAAACCTATTCTTGGTGAAGTTTGAAACCATTCCCCTTTGTCCTGTCACTGCATGCAGTCTCCCTGCATCATTCTTGTGGGCTCCCTTCAGGTACTGGAAGGCCACAATTAGTCACCTTGAAGCCTTCTCCTTTCCAGGCTAACAAGCACAATTCCCTCAGCCTGTCCTCATAAGGAAGGGTGCTCCATCCCTCTAATCATCTTGGTGGCTCTGCTCTGGAGTTGCTCCAGTCTTTCCTGTGCTGAGGACCCCAGAGCTGGATGCAGCACTCCAGGTGGGGGCTCACCAGAGCAGAGTAGAGGGGCAGAATCCCCTCCCTCGACCTGCTGCCCACACTGCTCTGGATGCAGCCCAGGATACAATTGTGGCTTTCTGGGCTTCAAGTGCACATTGCTGGCTCATGTCCAGCCACTCATCCACCAGCACCCCCAAGTCCTTCTTGGCAGGGCTGCTCTCGATCTGTTCATCCCCCAGCCTGTATTGACACCAGGGGTTGCTCCAATCCAGGTGCAGCACCTGCCACATGGTCTTCTTGTTAAACCTCATGAGATTCGTATGGACCCATCTCTGGAGCCTGTCTAGGTCCCTCTGAATGCCATCCCATCCTTCAGGTGTGTCAATGGCACCACTTCATCAGGTTGGTGTCATTTGAAATTTGCTGAGAGTGCGCTCAATCCCTTTGATTTTATTTATTTATTCCTGTTGTTCTTTGTTGAACTTTCTCAGGTTTTTCTACCTAATTTGAGAAGGTGGAATTAGATTGTGTTGAAAATGTGAGTGCATTGCATCTTTACACAGTAGTATAATGTGTTCATTGTCTTTCTCTTTTCCTTTGCCACTAATTCAGAGCATTCAGTCTGAATTTTTAATATACTTTCCTCCCTGTGTGGATGCTTTTGTTTATATCTTTATTGATATGGTTAACAAAATACTTAGTTAAATTGTAAATTAAGCTAATGCCACTACTCCATCAGTACCACTGTAGTTTAGGCATTAGATGCTGAGCGAAACAACATCTCTGTGTAAGAAAAGTTTAGTATTGATAAGCCAGTTTTCTTGAAAGTGAGTGAAAGTGTTCATGACCTTGGATTGCCTGATAATGGGCAACAAGCCTCAGGTCTAGGACTATCTTGAAATTAGTTTCTAAATCTTTAAAAGTAAGATGATTTTTTTCTTGTCTGTGCAAATCCTCTCCCTCATGATTAAGTGTGAAATTACTGACCTTGGGAGAATTTTGGGACTTGAGTATGAGTTTTTCTTTGCAAAGGGATAGTGTGGCTTCTCATTCCTTTTGCATAATAGCTCTAACATAAAGTGCTTTGTTTAATGTGTCATTTAAGGGTGTGCAAGATGTTGCATCTCTTGGTGGAGTTGAAGAACGAGATGATGACGCTGTTAGTGAATATAGAAACAAACAATTATAAGGTGTTATTTCATTCTATAATAAGCTTATTAGTTCATTGTGAAGACAAAAAAAAAGACAATCGTACATACAAAGACGGCTGTTGTTGTTTAACTTGGTTTTCACCAACGCTACTATAATTTCTTCTCTGTGTTTTGGGTGAGGTGAAGCCCTTGTGCCTGGTGATGCATATGACAATGCAATTAGTATTGACATTCAAATGGTTCTCGGAATTGGACATTATACTTAAGCTCTGATACTAGTACTCAATGCTGAAATTGTGAATGGCCTCAGTTTCCAAAAAGATGTACTGTGAAATCTCTGTGTACTCATGGTATCGCAGGTCATTTGATTGCTGAGACTGAATGGAGCTTTTATGAGTTCTGGCATTTATGCATGTAAATATATGTAGGTGTGTGGACATCTTTGAGGAATTATTATGCATGGAAAAAAGGAGAAGTAGTAGTTTGGTCCAATCCACTTTCACTTGCAAGATTTTTCCATTCTATTTTATTTTTCTCCCATTGAGATAACTCCTTGGAGTTTGAATCTGAAACCTGCATTAGTGAAACATTTTCTCTTTTAGTGAAGCACGTGAAACCAGTAGCCACGAATGCCTAGAAGTATGCTTCATGCATGTGGGATGGTGCAGAGGAGAGCAGCACTAACCACAGGAGCTCAGAGAGGAATTGTCATGAGACCGTGCTGGCCATCCTTGGTAGCTAGAGCTTATGATATGTTTTGTTGGAATAATCAAGTGCTGATATTGCACACAAATTCCACTTGCATATAAAGCTTTATACTGCACAGGTGTAAAAATAGAGTTCTTTCCAAGGGTTAATATAATAAGACAATCCTATAATAATATTAGAGCTTATGCAGTGTGTATTATTCATCTTAGCCAGATAAGACTTTTTCTGCAACAGTTGAATTAACTGTAATTTGTACTGATATCAGTAAATATAATAAAAAAAAATTTTAGTCTAGATGCCTTTAAAATACAAGGAGTTTTAATAGAGAAGCAAAGACACCTATAATCTTCTAGACTGCTCAAATTACTATAGCCTCTAGGCAGTGTAACCTATATTCAGTTTAGTCCTGCAAACTGTACAACACAAAGCCAATAAGGAAAATACACTAGTAGTAATTAGGATTTAAATTGGGAGGTGGGAGTGGTCTTTTTCCCAGTAAGCTAACTGTATGGGATATATGGAATTCCAGAATCATAACATTGTAAAATAATTTGGAATGCATGCATAAAATTACTACATTGGTTCATACTTAATTTATAACGTGACATGCTTTATGAGAAAGATGCAAATAACAAGCTATTTCTGCTTTTAAATACATGTTCACAAAGAACTTTAAAAAAATCCATTATTATCCTTAATCATACGGTGATCCTCATAAAATAAACTTAATATCAAAGCTACTGCTCTGGTTGCAGAAGACTATTTTTGGATTAAGCTTGTGTGTGAATGCACATAATTACACAAAGGGAAATGCCATCTCTTTGATTCTGTGGAAATTGGGAAAGCTACTGGTTATGTAAATAAAGAGTTGTTAAGACAGTTTGGATTAGCTCCTACTAGGCTTGTGACTTAATTCTCTTGAGGCTGCTTTTCGTAGGAAATACTAGGTGCTGATATTAGTTGGACTTCTATGTTCCTCCTAGTAATAGTATCCTAGAAAAACTTGGATATGCCTCTGCTGAAACGTGTATCTACCCAAACAGTTACAAGATTTTCACCTTAATTAAAAATCACTTACATCCTGAACTTAAAGTAGATTAGGTGTCATTAGTTAGCACAGTTGCAAAGGGATCCATTTTATTTATTTTTTTCTGTGGGTGTTTTCTTAAATATTTGCTTCAGTCTTGTAATAATATCTGTAACTGAGTTGGAATTAGCAAGAATAAACACAGTGTTATTTTATTTTAAATCTCTTTTATTGAAGTTTTTATAAGAAGAGGTTTAGCTAATTAGATACTCCAAATAATTCAAAATAGTGCAGAAAATGTCCAGTTAGAATAAATGGTACCAAGCATTCTGTTTAAGTGCTTTTAAAGTGAGAAAGTTGTTCACAGATCTTCCAGAGTGAAAGTGCTTTTTTAAGCAGTACAGCAATTGCTTGTATGACTTGTGGTTGTACAAAAAGGTTTGTTTGTTTGGGGGAGCCACAGAGCACTCCCCAACCCCGTAATTTCCAATATTGTGGGGAGAGGGGTTGTGATTTTTTTTTTTTAATTACAACAAAACAGAAACAAGTATGTCTCTCCTCAGAGGAAGGATGTTATAAACAACTCGAGGATAAGGTTGAGTAAAAACTTGGTATATGTCTAAACTGTTAGTTTGAATGTTATTTCAGTACGAGAACTACTGATTAAGTCTTTATCTTCACAGCACTCTGACATCTTTTCAGTCAGGCTTTAGCTGTTAGTTGAACTTCTAAGTTGCCCCTAACTGCACTTCATGAAAATGTAAGCAGCTTTGTTTAAATTAAATATTAAATTTTAAATACCAAATGAAGTTAGTAATTTGTTGACATGGTTGAGTACTCTCCAGAGGCAATAGGCAGTGTTGTAATGATATATTTGCTAGTTCTAATTGGTGAGAAGAAGCCGAGTAACTGAAAGGCTGTCATTGATCAAGTGCAACGTATGTAGACCAAAATGACTGCTATTTAATTAGAATAATGTCGATGCTATCTTTAAAGCACTGTCTATTACAGGGAAGTGTCTTAAACATGGGTATGCCATGTGTTATTACAAACACTTCTCCATGACCGGAAGCAAAGAGCATCCCTTTTGAATTGCCCAGGCGAGGGAGAGTAGGAGCATAGCAGAGATCTTGGAACAAGTCCAGAGGTTGGACAGTTTAGTGAACTGAAATAAATGCTCAATTTTTAGATGTAGTCAGCCTTAAAATTGAGATCTAGGAGGAATGAATGCATACTGAAATGGTATATCCCCACAGGGAAGGGGAGCAAAACCCACTGGCATAAAGACACGGAACTATGGAGTTGAATGTGTCCTGCTTAGTTATGTAACAGGCCTTTTAGCTTGGAAATTGCATGGGCATACCAAAAGCTTGTAAAAGTTATGACTGTATAAGAACCTGTCTTTTATTTTTACTAACAAGTAATGGCCTAAACATGCTCTGAAGCAAGAAGTAGTATTATTTTTGTAATCTGTTACTAGGTGTTCCACGTTACAGGACGAGACCCCCTAAAGAATGCTGTGTTCTGTGTCCTGGAATTATGAACTTGCTTTTTTCATGTTCCCAGATGTGGGAAAACTAGGACATCATTAGTACTTGTCCTTGATCCTACTGCTTAGTATGTTAGCAGTGGGTGTAACAGTTGATTGTATTAATTGCACAGTGGCTTAGTGCAGCCTGTCTGGCAACAGCACTGCTGTAGCCAGCACACAAATAACACTGCTGAGTGGGTAAGTTCTCATTTAATGGGAGTGACTTAATCCCCTCTCTGAGTTTGCTCTAGGGGTTGGATTTGTAGCAAAATATTAGTTTCTTAGAGCTATTGTAGTTGGAACAAGTACTGCTCTTACTAAAATCTCAAACTGAAAAAGTAGATGTGTTTTATAATGAAGTTTTAAAAGCATTAGATAACTTCAGTGTTTTAAACATTGCAAATTCTTTCTGTTACTCTTAAAATAATTTTATCTTTATATACAACACTATTGTCCTAAACACGAAGATCCAAACCACAGAAATTAGTTTGAAGCACACAAGAGAAATAGCATTCTAGTCCAAAGAATAAATGTACTTTCTAATTATTTTCTCTTGTTGTTGGCTTGGCTAAAATGTATGTTCTACTAAGAAGCTTATGTACACTTAACACAAATAAAAGTGAATTGTCCATAACTAAGAACTTTAGTAAATTTAATATTATAAGTATGTATGAGTTTCAATTACTTTTCCAAATATTCAATTTTAAGATAGACTGCATAAAGGAATGAAAATTATGTGAAAACACCGACCTAGATGTTTTGGATTGCAAGGTAAATTAATCATCAGTGATTTCATATCTAATAGTAAAAGCACCAAAACCCAGCAACTGGTGTGTAACCACTGTGTGCTTTGACTGACAAGTAAAGTAGTTAGCAGGTAACATTTCGTCTTTGTTGTTGCAGGGTTTGTTGTTGTTTTGGGCACTTGAAAGTTTGGGTAAAAAGCAGGATAAACTCAGAAGATACTGCAGTATGCTTTTCTCTTAAAACAGGAAGTAACTTTTAAAGTAATTGAAGGATAGTTATTACACCAGGAATACCAGTTTGTGATGTTCTTCAGTAAACAACATAGTATAAGCCTAAAGGTTGTAGTTAGGATTCAAAATACTTACTGAAAATAGATATTCCCTTAAAGAATAGAATGAGGGCTTCTTTGCATCACAGAAAATTGTGTAGATTTTGAATGCCTTACCTGTATTTTCCATTGGAAGACTTAAATTTTCACAGTACTGACATACTGCTAAGTAAGAAAATATCTTTGGGAGTGCCTGAATGTAACAACTCTGAAAAAAAAATAAGAAGTATGCAGAATTTTCATAAAATCTAATCCATACTTTTAGGGGAGATGAATACTACATAAGATTCTGAAAGTGACCTTAATAGTTGTGTAGCAAATGATTTTATTTATTTATTTTTCAGTTAGTCTGATCTTAAGCTTTAAGACGTTTTTGCTTAGCTTAGGCTTAGTTACTTGAAGTTGATTTTATCTCCAACTTTCTTTTCCTCTTTAGCTTGTGCAGTTGTTCCCTGAATATAGTATTAGTAGCTACTGTAGAACAGTGAACTTACAGCCACCAAATTATTCACAGTGATCATAATTATTAAAAGCATACGAAACAGTTAATCTGCTAAACTTTGACAAGTGAATAAGGTTCAAGTGTCACATTTTATGTTTGAGCCATGACTTTATTTAAAAGAAGGAGCAAACCTGAAAACAAACCAGGTATAGTAAGGTGCTTAGTAATATCTGGATCATCTGAAGATAAAAGAAAAATACTTATTCATAATGTTAAGCAACAGAAATTAAAAGAAGCATATATGTGTGGGTCGGGGTTTTGTTTTCTTTGATGTGAGAAATGTGACAACTCAATGAACTATGAGTTTGAGAAGTTGAAGATGTTTACAAACATGATAAACTTATGTTTATGTTTTCCTCAGAGTAGAAACCAGCCATGTGCAGAAGGGATTTGCTGAGGATAGCCTTAATTTGTAGAACAGAATTTGTTTAGGGTGTAAAATGATGTGAAAGAACTGAATGGAAGAAGTTGACCCTCAAGGAGGGATGTTGCCTTGTAAATGAGTTCTGTAGCCAGGAGGAGACAATTTGACAAAACATTGAAGAAACCCTATTCAGCACCCTATGTTGATTGCCCAGAGGAACCACCAAACATATTAAATGGTGGGTTATCCTTCTAAGTTGATTCTTGTGAGCAGGTGAAAAGTAGAGTGCTAAAACTAAACGGGGATGTTGGTTGTAACCTTGTAGAAAAGGAACTTGGAAATTTACTGAATACTGTCTTTGAAAAACACCCTTTTAGTCTGCTAAGTCAGTGTGAAAATAATTAGATAATATTGCTCTGACTGTATCTCTGTGTAAGAACATGCAAATTGGTACTGATTGAAAAAGGAGGCCACTGGCAGAGTACAGGTGGAGCAATCCTTGCGATGAATATTTTCTTCAGTCTTTACTGGATGAAAGTGTAAGGTTGAGGGGGGAAAAAGGAATAAGACAAAAAGAGAGCAACTTTAATTTCACAACTAAAATTTTTTTACTACTTTTGGAGATTTGCATCATTCTGTAGTATATGGTTTTCTGTCCTGCCACAAATAAAACCTACTGTTTAAGGAATAGGACTGTATAACACCTAATCATAGCTGGGCTTTGTTTGTGGTGTGTGTTGGGTTTTTTTTTATTATTTGTTTGTTTGGGGTGTGATTTTTTGTTGGCTTTTTGTTTTTCTTGTTTTGGGGTATTTTTAGTTGATATGGATGCACAAACACATGAATTGGAGTCGGTGCAGGCATTATATTGAAGTAACGTGTAACTGAAAGCAAGGCTGATGATTACTGCTGAGGGAAGAATTTTGGTATGTTAAATGTCAGTTTGAACAGCTCCAGAAGACATGAAGGAAGAAGAGTTGAAACTGTGTGTGAGACCTTTTGGGCAGCCTCTAAGCAAAGAAAAAGAAACACATTAGAAGGGTTTTTGTGGTTGGTAGAAAATAATGAGATTTTATAAGTAAAATGAGGGCATTTTGATGACTACTTAAAAAAAAAAAAAGGTTTGACCTTTGTCAAACTGAACCATTTGGGCTTCATGATGCTGTCATTGACTTGCCAAACATTGTCAGGGAAAGGAAATAAGTAGAAGTTTGTAGTAGTCTTTGGTAGTTCATAGCCAGAGAAAAATAAGAATATGTTAAAAAAAATGGTGGTATTGCAGTTCATTAATAATTTCTCTGAATTGCTCAGTCACGGCCTGTGATCATAGTATTAGCTATGAAATGAAAGTGCTGGGAATGTCAGAGTTGCCAGGCTGCTCAAGTTGAGCTGAGTCAAGTCAGCTGGTATTATATGGGCTACAGAAAAAGTAGGTGATGAGATGCTTCAAAGGGAATAGTTACTAGTGTTCATAGGAATATTTTGGTACCCCTTACTTTTCCTTAGTAACTTCGTGGCTCAGATAAAATGAAATTTTGAAGTGGTAGGTCCCCAATGATAGTGTTTCCAGTCTCATCCTGGGGAGGTACAGATCTATGACAAGGTATTCCTTGCCAAGGTGCTGTTCTTCATCTTATGCTATTATGAGTATGGGATCGATGCTTGATAGTGGCTTTTTCCACTTTAGAGTCCAGTAATTTCTAGGAAACGTAGAAACTGCTCAGTGATTCAGAAAGCTGTAGGTCAGATGTTTTTGAGGAAAGGGAAAAATGGGGGAAGAAGAGGGTTAAATTCTAAAAGAGAAATTTAGACATACATGTGAATGCATTTCTTGCAGCTCATAGGTATAAGGTATGCATGTTTTCTGTCCAATCTCCCTAGCCCCTAGTTTGCCCGGATTTTCAATTTGTATCTTAAATGTATAGTTTTGTGGCAGACCGAACATGAAAATATTGATGAATTTGTGTCAGTTCAAATCACCTATTTCCTCAGGGTTTAAAATCTAATTTTGAGATTGTGCTAAAGCAGAGTAATGTACACGGGTAACTTGCTGGTTGCTTAGACACTTGTGGAAGAGCTTCATGTTAATGTTACTGTTGAGAGATACTTTTTGTGTGCAGGCATAGCCAATGCTGTGGAGAAGTTTTTTTACTGACTGTGGAACAGTGAAGAGACAGCTCCAGATTTTCAGGTGTTTAAGAAGAAATGGAACCTTGCAGGGGTTTAAGTGTTTCTGATAATTTGATTAAAATTTTTACTGACTTGAATTAATGATGAGTTCTTGTTGTTTAATGAGCTTTTCCTTGTCTCTTTTGTTAAATATAAAATGGGGGGGAAGTTTAAGCACAGATAATTGTCTGTTTGGCACATGGAGAAGTGGAAGTGTAGGCCTGACAAGAGGATGTTAGAAAAATTTCTTAAACAGTTTGTCTGAACCAAAAAGCAAAGGCCATAATTTAGCTTGGTGGCTACAACTAAATTTAAGCCTTGTGCTTTTTTCCCTCACCTTATACAGAAATTCATAATGCTTGCTACAAAAGGCTGCATGAAACAAACGTTTCATACAAGGGAAGAGAGTTTTGCTAAGGATGCTTTTTGGAATGATTTTGAATATTGTTAACAAAGAGTGCTTATTCTTCTGAATAAAACATTAATTCATTCAAGCTGGACACGGTAGTGGCTTTTGGAATTGTTGCTAAGGGTACCCACTGGTGCCACAGAAGCTACACAGACATCAGGCTTGTGAGGTGAGGATATGAATGATACAAGTTATTATCAGAAGAATTTAATTTCTCTGTCAGTATCTAGGTGTTAAGCAGTGGAAGGGAAGTAGCTAGTTTTTTAGATGCAGCAAAAAACTAGGAGATTGTTGGTAAGGAGCTTTATTTTTATTTGTAGCCAAGTAGCTAGCATTTTGGTTTAAAAATAAGGGATTCCCTGTCCCTTGTCATGAGACAGTCTTTTGCCCACCCCTCAATTCTGTTGCTTTTGATTGTGTCAACAGAAGCTTGAAGATTGTTGCTGGTAGCTTCTAGGGCTCTCTTAGTAAACTTGTTCATGGTTCAAAATGGCTTGGTCAAATAGTACAAATCACTGGTGGTAAGCTGCACTCAGGAGCAGTCAATAGTGTTATTAAGGCCCCTTTCTAAAGGAATTTTGTATGACTAGGAGGGTTCTTAGCTTGTGGATTTTTGTTAGGCACGTGCTAATCGCATTATGATACAGGGTGCTGGGACTAATGATGGTACACACAGGTTCTGTCTGATACAAGACACAATGGAGCTGAAGATGCTCAGTGGTATAGTCATAGCTAGTGGCTTCAAAGGAAGAGAGGAGGAATATGTGAGTTGTGTAGTGAAATATATGGTCAAGTCAAAGTACCTTCAGTTGCCTTATTATGTTACAAAGTTGAATGCTTGGAAAACCAAATGGTAGTAGGTAGCCAGTTTTGATTAATGATATTCAGTAATGGTTAACCTTGATTTTTTTTATTCACCTGCATCTTCCCGTGGTAGTAGTCTGGTCATGAAACAAAAGTATATGCCAGAATAACCCTCTAGAAGGGCTTGGCAGGGGATGAAGTAACCCCTATAAAAATAGGATTTGGGTGGTATGCTTACACAACACAGAGGCCATTTTCCCTCTAGCAGAGTTTTATTTGTTCTTGTTTATAAAATTTCTCAGCAACCACAGACTTAGGGTGTACTGTGGCTCTTTGAAACTGGTTGAGATCCAACAGGGTTGAGGTTGAGCCTGTACTAATTAGCATGCTTTGCTTCCTTGCGGGTGGTGTCTTCACGCAAGGTACTTGGTCGAAGAGCACAGGATTCACAGCAAAGCTTGGCTTTGAATGGAATCTACTGTGGTCTGTAAGCTGTCATCAGATAGGCATTTCATAATTTAAAAAGGCTGGTATTTCTGGATCTAAGCTGACCCTTGAAATAACTGAGTACCATCTGTGTGATGATGTGTATTTCATCCATTCTGCACTAGGGCTTGATCATGCTGGTTCAGAGCTGGTTCTCTTCTCTTCTCTGCAATCCCCAGTAACTCACATACAGCGAGGTGAATTATTATTATTTGGAAACTGCTGGTTGGCACAAAAACTGTTTTGTGTGAGAATAAGTAAGGAAGCTGTCTTCCTTTGTCTTTAAGATTGTTTGGTGTTATCAAAGCCTGTGAAGTTCTCCTAGAAAGGTACTAAAGAGAACTCAAGTGACAAGTGACAAACTGGGAAGCATTCTGTAGGTAGAAATTGTATGTACTTTGGGAGGCAAAAGCCAGAAAATACTCAGTGGTTTAGTCTGTGGAAGGAAATATAAATCCTGAGTCTTATATCTTAAAATTACTGTGATTTGTAGTGTGAAGATTCAGTGCAAATCAGAAGTTACTTGGGAAGAAATATTAAATTTCACTGGCTGAATAGAGTTGAGGCATATGGCTTGTCGTGGAAGTGTTGTCACATTGACCTTTGGGTTGCACGCTAGATGAAAGTACATAGGGGTACGTCAGGTCTGAGTTACTGGCAAACAGTATGTTAGAAGCTGAGCAAAGTGTTTTCCCAAATCTAAAGAGAAGGCAGTATTCATCAGCAACAGGTCTACTGAATCTTATTAGGCAATGGAAATGTAACTTTGGCCTTGGGGGGAGGGAGAAGCCATGCACTCCTTAGCTATGATAGAGTTCTCCATCTGAGATCCTTGTGTCAGCGATAAGCACAGTCCAGGAACAGCTGTTAGTGTTCTGGCTGCAGATAGCATCTCCTGTCTCCTAATCCATTTTGTAGTTAAGCCTGGAAACCAACTGAGCACTTTAATAGCTAGAAGGGCAGTCTTTGGATTAAAAATATGGCTGAACTGTTATCAGAGCAGTGACTACTGCAGTGCTAGTGCGTGGGGAATAATTTTCAGTGGCTCAGTGACAATAACTCAGCTTTTCTAATCTTGCAGTTGAAATTGTAACTGGGCAGAAGAACTTCTAGCAAATGGTAAAAAGGTTTAAATTTTTAGCATTCATTTTTGCAAAAGGGTAGTGCATTCTTGAAGGATGGTAAAGGGTTTCATTTCTTGGTTTTAAAGGCATGTAGAAAGCAGGTGTATGGTCTCCCTGATGTAGATGGTTTGGCTACTTGGAGGTACTTTAGATTGACTAGCAGTCTTCCTTGTTAAAGTAGGACTAAAGATTTGGAGTGTGATCAAGAGAAATCTTCCTATACTTTAGGGCGTTAAGAAGCCTTCCCCCCTTAAATGACTTGCATTACAGACAACTGTAGGAAGAAGTTAGTCACATATCAGTTCATCATTGCTAGGATAAGGTAACTTTATATCAGTCTTTTAGCTATTTGTAGAATACATCAAGCGATTTGCTTTGTTTATTTGCTGAGTACCCTTAGAAAAGTCTCCTCAAGGCAGAGGTTGCCACAGGTCGTCATTGCAATGCACTATTCTTCATATTGCTATTCTAATAGGGGAACCTGCAGGTTTTTGGCTGAAGATGTTTGATGTAGGGAAGCCCTCCTATGAACTGCATAGGAGGGCTTCCCCCTTATTCCCTCCTGTCTGGATTTGTTTTAAACTTTCTATTCTTGGTCTTATAATTGAATCAGGATAGTGATTTTAACGGAGACAAATTAGGCCTTTCTTTGCATTGCACAGGGCAGAATACTGAAGTTCTTACAAAGAAAGTTTTTGTTTAAATAGATACACTTGCAAGGACAAAATGAGAGTCTTTGAATTGCAGTGTAGGGTTGTCTTGTTCCCTGTAGGATGATAAAACAGCAGCAGGAATAAGTTTTATATTTCTCTTAAAAAAACCACAAAACCAACCAACCATTGTCACTCAAATTTCTGGCTTTACGTTATGCTCCTAGAAGGCACAACTGAAATGGAAATTTATGAATTAAATTAAGACCAGAGCTATAATTTATTGTAATGGAAGAGAAATCTCAATATGTTATACAAAGAGTATTTTTAGAATTGGTTGATCCTAAAAAGCTGACAGCTTTTTCTACATTGAGATTATTTTAATCTGAAGAAGGAAGTAGTGTGTTTTGGTAGTAGAATAAGCCCAGTATGTAACTCAGATTATGCTCCTTAGAGTATTTTCTTTGGTTGCATGAAAACATCTACTTTCCTCCAATAGAGAGGTCTTTTCACAGGCTTATTATAAGGTGTGTGAGGAATTTTAATTTTGATATAAATAAGATATTCTGAAATGTTTCTACTCAGCCTTCCTGAAATAAGAAATTTTACATGCAAAGTAAAATACAAGTCTGAGGTCAAGTATTATCTTCCACAGTAACTTGGAAATACAGGAAAAATGGAGAAATATGGTAGTGCCTGTCGAATACTGAAAATAGTTTGTGAGCCTAAGAGTGGCTAAAAAATGTGGCAGAAATAAACCACGATCAAAACTCACCCAAAACAGTGACCACTTTGCAGCCTAGCTCTTTCTGTCATCATGCAATATATTGCTGAACAGCAAGAGTGCTGTCAAGACTTAACATTTGCCATCTGGTCTCACCCCAACACCTCCCGTGTTAATGTGCCCCCTTCATACTTGACTTCTTCTGCCTTTGTCCTCATGTACTTCCTCTGCCCTGCCCGACACATGCACTGTTTCTTCCCATAGCACTTTTTTCATGGAGTCACACCTACAGCCCTTACGTCTGCTGCTGCTGATTGTCTTCCTGGTGATGAACAGGAACTGAGCAAGTGGAGGTGGCTGCACTGGTCACAGAGGTTAACCACCGTTCCAGTGCTGCGTTCTTCTCCCAGTGCTTACTCCTGGCTCTCTTTCCATGCTTGAGGGGGACAACTTCTGCTGTGGCTTTCCTCTCAGCTTGAGAAAGCATTCAGAACTCACTATGGCACAGTGAATACATGTGTAGGTAAAAGGACTGTAAGGATTTGCTAATGGTAAATTGGTGTGAGGGCTGTGAGATGCTCCAGGGGAACTGCATAGGGCATGGCCTTGTCATGTGCAGGCTTGGTGTAATTCTGTAAAGACAGAGAAAGCACGTGGCCCTAGATTTTATGCTTTTTCTGCTCTTTCCATAGGTCTTGACAAATTCTTATTTTAACTTTGTTGTTTTAAGTTTCTTAAATGTGTTGAAAAATTTTGCTCAAATCTTCCCAACATGTCCCGAGAAGTCCGGAAGTTTTAATTGTGTTGGCCTAAAGTTGTGTGCTGCTCAGCTTTCCAGCGGCTGCGTGTAGATACTGTTTCTGTGATCAGTTTCCCCAGCCTCTGGTCATCTACTCTTATGTTTTGTTGCAATATTTTTCCATGCTTACAGGAATAAAAAGAATCTTTGCAATTTTTCATTGCTACTTGAGGAATAAATGGCTTAAATACAAATTGTAAAGATTTCTGCTGACTAGTAATTATTGCGTCTTTGTAGCAGCCATGTATAGTTCCAAAAATTAAGCCATAAATATCATGAGTTGAATACTTGCAGTCATTTGCCACAGAGAGAGCTGTAAGTGCATTTTAAGCATTATTTTTGGTTTATTTGGTTTGTTTTGATTTAAGCATCCTAGCTGAAGTCACCTGCAGGAAAAAGCATTTTGAAAGCCTTCTTTGTAACACTGGTGGGAAAGCTTTTGGAAGGATTTGGTTAGTGTGGAGTCAAGAGCAAGGCCTCAACTAAACCAGCTCTCGTAATTTAGGGTGGCAAGAAGTCTTAAAGCTGATTTGGCACTCAGCAGAAAGAGCCTGCTGAGAAAGAGGATAAAAAGGATCTTCACCTTAGGCTGTAATTCAGTTTGCAATTTGGAAACAGTGCCAGATTGAGCTTCCTGACCACTCATGCTGGTTCCTATGCACCCTGGATTTGAACAAAACTAAGTCAATATAAGACCTTCCCCCTACTCCCTATCTTTTCAGCAGATTACTCTTTGGCTGGATCAGTTCCCTGCTGCTTTTCATCATGCAGCTGCACAAATACTTCTGTTGGCACAACAGTGGGAGCAGTGTAGGGGCAGGAATGAGCAGCTGGGAACATGGGCTCTATAGGTCAGCTTAGGGATCCACCAGCCACAGTCCGCATCTTCACTCTGTTGAAGCAGAGGAAAAGTCTCATGTTGAGGCTTGTTTGAAAGCTTGACTCCCAGCTCTAGGGGGCTGTGTGAGTAGTCGAGGGTTTTAGCTTGCACAGGCTTCTAAAATATCCATGTATTTCAGCTGAATTTCATTTCAACTGGAGGAGGCTGGACATCTGAGAATGCTGTACCGTGTTGGTGACTCTACTGTGACTTGATGATGGATTGAGATGCCCTCTGTAAGCATTGCTGCAGCCCTTGAATGAAACTATCTGTGGCATGCAGAAGGTATTTCTAATTCTGTCTTGATTGTCTGCTGCAAAATGCCCACAAATGCTCTTAGTTCCTTTGTAGATAGAAGAGCTGAAGATTGAACATTGGCTTTGTTTGGGCACTTTCATTCTGCTTATCTAGTGAGAACTGAATTGTTTAATTGTGTGGAAAACTTAGCTTGTATAGGTGTTGATGGACAGTAGAGACTATGGGATTGGGGCACCATTGAGTGGAGCAGAGAGAAGATATCTCATTTCTTCTTGCTTTAAAAATCCTTGTAAGCCATGCTTGTTTGGGTGAGGTCTTTCTGACTCAGTTCAGCTATCCACGCAATCCATTACTCTATCAAATGATGCAGTCAGATAAGATTTCTTGATAATTGGTGGCACCAGTAATTTTAACGGTGACAACTGGCATTAATTTGTTTCTTCACCTTTGGGTGTCCAAGTGCTGTGTTGGCATTTTGTTTCTTTAACACTGGTAGTGCATTAGGGGTTTTCACGCTTTTTCTGTTAGCACATTCTTGCTTTTTGCAGTAACTAATGAGTGGAGATACATCAAGGGGTGAAGCTAACATCAAAACAGGTTGTTTTGTCAGTGGGCTAAATATGGTGAAAGTAGCACCAGTGGAGAAGACTGAGATATTAGAGCATCTGACAGCTCAGTATCATCAGGTTGAGTGAAGTAATATGTAACATGCAATTGGCAAGAATATGGCTAGTCAGGTACCCAGTGAACAGACATCTTGCAAAAAAAGAACTGTTTCCAAAAAATCTTGTTTAATTGCCTGTTGATGACTGAATCGTTGCACCTTTTTAGCTGGTGCTTAGGAGCTCCTTGAGAACCCATAGCTGCGACACTTCTACTTGCTTTGCTCTCAAAGGGCATTAACTTTCTGGAAATACCTTTTAGAAAGAATGTTCCATGTAAATTTTAAGTGGACTCTTGAATGGTATCCCTACAGTGATGCAAGATGTATTTTAAGAGACTGACTCACTTTTGAAATACTGCCAACATTCTGCAAAAAGGAAGATCTGAGTAATACTTTCAGTTAGAAAATATGTCTATAGGGACAGTTAATAGCAGAAATTTTTTTTCATATACAATGTATCTCCAGTAAGAAGGGTGTTGTCTGAGGAAAAAACTCTATCTACCAATGTATTTAGCACAATTAAAGAAGAAAACCAAAGTTTTTTCTAGGAAGATTTGTTTGTTTATTTTTAAACAGATTTCATTTTCTTTAAAATGAATTTTGAAATAAAGTTGTTATTGAAAAAGTGTGGAAACCATACTTGAGAAATCCCACCTGTAAATACAGTCTAAGCAGACTGAAGAGTTTTAAATGACAACTAATATGAATGCTGTTGTAAGGAAGGTAAGTGACAGAATCTATCTGCAACACAAAATGCGCACAAGAAGATTGGACTCCTTAGCAGTGCTGGAAGCTACTGTGGCCAGTACATGAAACAAAAAGTACAGCTATGTCAGTTAAGCTAAACTGTGAAATTAAGCTCCAGTTTTATATTTCTGCCAGCCTAAAATGGAAGTGAAGAACAGTTTTACTGTTCGTGTTTTGTATTAGAGCAGAAGCATAACAAATTCTACCACTACCAGCTAACTGCTACCAGCATAGCTACCACTATGTGTACTTTTGGATGTGCATGCTATTGGCCTTTTGCATTTTTCCTGAGCTCTGAGCTGAAGCTGTTTGTAGCACCCACATCTCTTTATGTTGTTGAGTGCTGTGGGAGAAAAGTACTCAGTTTTGGCTTTGTGTCTCTATGGTTCTTGTGAATGGTTCATGGACAGTCCTTTTGGCTGTGAAGCCTCATTTTCAGTTCAGAATGGGAAAGGCAGAAGATGTTAGTGCTGTACTTGATGACCCAGAACTGTACCCTAGTTGTTATTAATAAAAAGGAGAGCTGGGACAGCCTTATTCTCTGATATTTTCTCATCTTCTTCATTTCATTTTGTGTTAAAACCCGCTTAAACATCTCTCTAAATGAGTGAGCTTTCTTAGGCTGTATATGAAAGAAAAGTTGTTAACAGCTATTTGTAATAATCAGACTGGTTAGACAGAACATGATGCCTGCTGATAATTAGATATGTATTGGCCTAGACAAAATTGGGGTGTGGGGAGAGGTGGGGAGGGTCAAAGGAGTATTTCTTGGTTTTGCTGCCTGGCCTCTGTAAGTTCCTTGAAACGAGAATAGTCTTCATGGAATTGTTGACATTTTGGCTTTGAACTTCTTGAACTCTTACACAGTGGTATGGAAAACTGAAAAGATAGTAGTCCGTGTGTCAAGATTTACTCCTTGTACACAAAATGTGTAGGTAGAGAGGCAAATAGAAAAGCTGAACCAATGGTGTGGAGTGCACCAAGATATACTGGATTGGCAATTTTGCCTGTTCTTTATCAGGTTACATCTGTGTATCAGCCTCCTAAATAAAATTCTCCAGAAATTTTGTTGTGTTTGGAAGCTTATGTCAATATTAGGTTTGAGCCTGTTACTGTGAAGGGAGCTCTGATTCTGTTAAGAGTAACTCAACTTTCTTCAACACGTTAAATGATCTAGGAGCACTGTGAGAACGTAATGAAAGCCACAGGAAAAAATGTTTGTGAGTCCTTTAAATTGTCTGGCAGTAGTAGAAATTTGTGTCTTCAGATGGACAGGTGTAAGAGCCTAGAAGATAAGAGGCTAATGTGCATTAGTACAAGTATCCATCAATAGCCAGATAGCTGTAGAGCTAATGAAGGATTGCTGAGAAGGAACAGGATGTGGCTGGAGAGGGCAACCATATGGAGGTAGGGCAGCACTTTTCCAGGACAAACGTCCTTGTTCTAGCTCTGGGAGATAAGCACAACACAGTACAGCGCAGACACAGGAATGAGGTTGAGAAGGGGGCATGGAGTGTAGGGAGGGATCAAGACCACCCAGGACCCCCAAAGCCCTCCCACCCATTTTCAGAAACACCTAGAAGAATGGACTGTGTGTGATAACTAATTTGCATAGGAAGTGAGAAACTTATCTCTAGGGCAGGGAAAACTTACCTGTTAGAAGGTACCCCCAGGAAACCCAGGCACACATGCACCGCAGGACCCTAGACACCCCAGCTGGATTGATGCTAGAGCCAGAATTGAGTATATATTTTTCTTTAATCTTTCTTACTTACTTCGTCTCTCCCCCTCTTTAATTCATCCCTCACTTCTCTTTCACCCTACTGCTTTGTCCAAAACCTACTGCCATGTGCTGATGTAGGAAGCCAGGGACTAACATACCAATTTCCATGGCAACTGTGTAATTACTAATAAAACTTTTTAAGCTTTTACACACCTTCTGACTTTTGTGTTTCCTTTAAACCACGAGCATCTTTGAATATCGGGTGCTCCCTTCTTCTTGTCACAGCATGCTGACAATAATAATGAAGGCTTCCAAGGAAACCAGATCTTAACATAATTGTTTGGGTGCTTCTTTGATGACTTCAGTGACAATGTGTAGTTTGGTAGGGCAGGCCTTGTTTTATTTGGAGTGTTTCAGCCTGCCTTGAGCAGACTAAAGCTGAATCTATCTAGATAGCATAATTGTGCAAACCCTTGATTGGCCATATCATGACAGGAACAATGTAAAGCGGCTTTTAGGATCTTTTAAGTCTAAAAAGTAATCTTTTGAACTGAAATATGATGAACTACACAGCAGCTGCTGCTACCTGGAGTATTATACAGTTGCTATGTAATCTTAAGATGTAAGCTAAAGCTATAGAAGATGCTAATAGTTCAGAATATGTTGCAGTGTGAAAGATATTTAAAGCCATAATAGGAGTCAAAGACTCAAGTCTCTAGTTGGGCTTCACCATGTCTGGTGGGTTTCTGTTTGCATGGTTAAGCTTAAGCTTGCTGCTGGTCTTGCTGACTGGTAGGTGCATGTATGACAAAGCTGCTGTTGAGTCAAGATCGGGGCTGAAGGAAGTCTCTGGAGCAGTTAGTATTAAAACATGGTGAAGTAAATAAATGAGCAGTTCTGGAAAAACAAGAGTCCCTTTCCTGTGGTTTGCAGCTTGTCTTATTGACAGACTTTTGAACAAAGAGAAGATAAATAAAAACGTGTCCAAAAACCTAATTCCTTCCCTGGCAGAAATCTAGTTGGTTTTTTGTTTGTTTGTTTGTGTTTTTTGTTTGGGTTTTTCATTTGTTTGTTTTTGTTGTTGTTGTTTGGGGTTTTTTGTTTGGTTTTGGTTTGTTTTGGTTTGTTTTGTTGGGGGTTTTTTTAATTATTTTTTGTCGATTTTTCTAAATTTTATTTTACTGTTTTATACTGGAATTCTCTGGACTAAAGTTGCTTCTATGTTTCTGGACTCTAAAGTCTCTCACACAAATGGAAAAAGTATACACCCTCTTCCTCTGTACACTATATATATCAATGCCATTGCTAGTAGTCAGAATTAGTATTGGGACTTGAATAGCTTAGAATGAAGTTTATAAGCAAATGCTCTTTATCAATTGACTGTAAGAATGTATAAGAAGGAAGAACTTTGTAAATGATAGGTACAGGCAAGAGGTGCAAAATCACGAGTTTATAAATAAATGAGATTTACACCTGTTCATAACCCATAAATTCAGTCTTCATGAATATAAAGTGCAACCAGGCTTTAATGTGTCCCGTGTAGCTTGAAGCCATGACCTTTTTCAGTTTTGCATACATCAGAGAATTTTGCATGAAACCTATTGTCTTGATAGGAATTGTGGCTATTCACTTCAGTTGGGAGTTTATATAGGTTATATAATGATTGTCTTTGATGATGTATAGCAATGCCTAAAAAGGTTCATTCTGGCTATAGGTGAATAGAAATGCAGATTCACTATTGAACCTGTTTTACAAATCTTCCAACCTTTATAAATTAATATTTTTGTAGGTCAAGTATTGTATGATTTTTTTTTCTCAGTGAAATTTCGGAATTTTTTCGGCTACAACACAATTGTTGGTAAGCCAAGGAAAAAAATTTGCTAATAATTCAAATAGAAACTATTGGGGGCGGAATATACTTGGGTGAAGCTCAAAGGTAGGTGTTTGGTTTCTCTTTGTGTCCTTTTTCCTATGCGAACCCTTTGAAATGGAGTTTGTTTTTACTCAGATATGTCTTTGTGTAAGAATTTGTCATGTTGAAATAGCTTTATGGGTTGCTTTTGATCATGTCTGACCCTCTCCATTGACCGATGAAAGCTGGGATGTGGAGTTGATCTCTGTTCCAGGGGTTAGGATATTTTTTTCAAACCTTAATTTGCCTTTAGCAGTCTTGGATTCCACAAAGTCTGGTTATGGGCTAAACCAATTTATTAATTGGTAAGTGGGCATTAGAAAAAAATCAGTCAGTCCAACCAGTGAAAATTATTTTGGAGAAATGTGAAGCCTTTTTTTAACTGGATAACCTTTTTCATTGATTCAGGGGCATGAGTGAGGTGCTCTAATATGTCAGAAAGAAATGAAACCACCTTTCAGCTCATGTCAGCATGATTGCAATGCTGCTAGCCTGTCTAAAACGATTTGCTTTCCCTAGATTTGCTTACAGTACATGCATAATTTCCCAAATTGGTGCAACTGGCACAGCTACCTAAGGTGTAATGCAGGCTGGTAGCTGAGGTAGACATACAGGCTAAACTAACCTCTTGGCTCTTGATATACTGATACCACGAGAATTGTATTTATGTTACAGGTTGTACTGTGTGCTTAATAGGTGAGTGTGGCATGAATCTGCACAGTTGTCAAGTCAACCCCTTTCTGGATGACTTAAAGAACTTTTTAAGTTGATAGTTCAGAGAAGAGTCAGTACTTATAAAAATAGGAATCCTTTGTAAAGCTTAGGAAATGATTCCAAGAATCCATAAAAGTTCCGCATTTGACTGCCTTAAAGACATAGGAAAATATTGTAGATCTAGTTGAAGGTCTCTTTTTAAAAAAAAAACATGCAGGCGCACACACACACACACACACACACACAAAACCCAAACAAGCACATAAACCCACTCCTGCCCCAAACAAAATCGGATCTTTACACTGTGAATATGACATCTTCTTGAGCATGGCCAATATTTCATATGGTAGAGGATACAAAAAGCATTTTAGCTGAGAAGTTTCTTTAATTTAACCAAAGATTTGGTTAAATGTCATGGAAAATTTTTAGGTATGTTTGCAGAGAATTTTTGCATGTTTGAAAAGTTTTCTTTGAAAAACTGGGAAAAAATTACTTAGGGCTTTCCAAGTGTAACAGAATTGATAAGCATTAATAACACATACTGGTCAGACAAGAAGAGCTGAATGTTAGATTGCATGTATGTTGTGGATGGCATTTCACACTCCAAAATTAGTCTCTCAAATTTCATTTTAAGTGTATTGGATGTTATGTTTTTCAAGGCTTTAAACAACTTTGTTAATGTAATTTTTATCTCTAGCCATAGATTTGGTTTATATAAGTAGGAGTTTCACACAAAAGTTTATGTTTAACTTCATCTCTGTTATAAAGTATGAATTTTGCCAAGAAGTTTTTTTTTTTGGTGGAGGTGGAGGGAAGAGGAGAACTTGTAAATTGTTCTTGGACTACACCTCTGGTCTTGCCACTAGCAGACAAGTTTAAGACATTCCTGCTAGTTTATCTCCTCATCTGTTTAAAACAAACAGACAAAGCCTTGCTAGTTTTCCTGAAACACATCCAGAAAGGATCTCTTATTCAATTTGATCTGAAATTTATAATAAAAATAGTTAAAACATTAAACAGAAGAAGCTTTTAAGGCAGGGAGATCATTGACAA
The DNA here is from genome assembly GCF_001604755.1 of Lepidothrix coronata. Classification (NCBI taxonomy): domain Eukaryota; kingdom Metazoa; phylum Chordata; class Aves; order Passeriformes; family Pipridae; genus Lepidothrix; species Lepidothrix coronata. The sequence continues at coordinate 810,038 of NW_016690338.1, read as the reverse complement.
ATTCAACTGCAATGTTACAAAAAAAATGCTGTCATTCTGGCTTGTCTTTTCTTGGTTCTACAGCTTTACTGTAAAGCATGTTCGATGGCTGGTGTTAATTTTCAAACTTATTTTGCCTTGATGGGATAGAAATGAAATGTCTATTTCAGCCCAATTAAAATATTTTGTGATAAACAGTATGCGTACATGTGTAGAGTCATATAATATATAAATGTAATTAACAGAAGCTTAACCTTCAGAATGATAGAAACAACACCAGAAACAAGGTCAGTGTTTATAGCATTCTTACAGTTGACAAAGAAGTTTTATAAAGTGAGTTATTATCAGTACATTTTTAAGTCAGGTCTGATATTGATGTTTAGAAATATTTTAGCTGGACGGAGTTCATATTTCCAGTTATTTAACTTCTATAGAGAGGAATGGTTTTTGGTGCCAGGTGAAATAGATTTTAATTTTTTTTAATAAATAGAATAAATGTTTGTGACTGGTTTGGTGGACTGACCTCATTAATGTGGATTGCTGTCATTTTAATGGACAGGAAATGAAACGAGGTTTGTTGCAAGTGGATGAGAAGGAAAGCTAGATGGTGGAGAAATTTCTGCTGAAATAGAAGGTTCCAAGTATCCAGAAGGTGGATGTCCCTAACCTGAAAGTTCTTCATCAAAAAAAGATACTGTATATTGCAGGCAGGATTGTTGTACAGGGCTGACCTGGTAGTTTGCTGTCAATTCTCAAGGAAGTCAACTAAACTAGAGGCTTAGTCTCCCATCAGCTGAGCATTATAGATGAGGATAATGTGATCTGTTGGTTTGTCATTATGCTTCTGTGCATTTGAAATGGATCAGTTTGTTAAATCATGTAACTAGAATGCAGATACCAGCATTTGATGCAACTATCTCTGTTAAACTGGCCGTTTAGAGTGTAAAAGCCCCTGCAACAGAGCCTCTGAGGTGAGGTGAGCTCCCTTCCTTTGCTTTGGGCCAGAGCCTGCAGTTGCTGCATTGTAGGGGTTTGCCCATGATGGAAAAAACTTCCTTTGGAAAACTATACTGAGAAATTTTACACTAAACACTAGACATGATCTCTTGAGATGGTGCAAAAAGTTGAGCAATGAAAGGAAACACTGCATTAAAATATAATGTGAAACATTACATTTTCGTAATGTTCAGAGCCGTAATAGTATTGCTTCACTGACTTCCAAAAATTCAGATAAAATAATTTTTCATGGGTGTTTTTTTGAAGGGTTTTCCAACTTGAAGCCTGTTACCATATGTTCTCAAATCAAATTTGCCTGATATAAATTAGTTTAGGTGTTTGCTCACCTACAATAAGCTAGGATTTTCCCAAAAGAGAATTACAATATTCAGAAGACTAAAGTTTCTCTCCTGCGTTGGCAAGAGGAATATGAAACTACTGAAATCAAGTGCAGCTAAACCTATCAGAATCATAATAGCTAAAAGTGCTATGATAAGCGGAAGCATTGGTGGAATTATGTTTTCTGGGACACATGCACTAATTAATGCCATGTGATAAAAATGGCAAAGGTGATTAGGAATGGCAATATCAGAATTGATCCATCTTGGGCTACTACTGCTGTTTTACGTATAGGAATAGTAGAAGTAATTGTGGTCAAAACCAAAACAAATGCTGAGTCTAGCACCTCACTTCAGTTGTCTTTATTTAAAAAAGAAAGTAGTTTCACTACTTTTTTGGCAAAATCCCTCTTAGAAGCTGTTTGTTTAACTTTGCTTCTAGTCAGGAAAGATACATGTGTTCCTGGAAAGATGATTTATTGTGGGCTGTAGTTTGCAAGCCCAGCATTTTTGATCTAACCATCCATTATGTTTATTGTATTTCTCAGCCTCCCAAGTAGAATGCCTTATTTGTTTAAAAATGCACTCCAGTTCCCCAAACAGGCTATGACTGTATCTGTTGGATTTTTGGCTTGTTAAATATGCAAAAAGGGTGCAAACAACATTTCTCACACACTTCTCCAGGATTTCCTGGTTTTCTTGGGTAGAACGTTTGAAATTAGAGAGAGTTGCTGTTCTCTCATTAACCTTTGGCAGAAGATTACTAAAGGGAGGTGGATGCAAGTGGCTAAACTGTTGTGTTTGCATTGACAGGAGTAAATAATCTTATGGTAATTTATATTTTACTACAATCTGATATATGACAGATCGATCACCTGTGTTTTTGAACTAGATGACTGTGGTTAGCTCATGATTTAATAAAAACATTGCTGTGATTTAATGGTCAATAAAAGAATCTTTAGATCTTCTGTATGTATTTGCAATGCTAGTGCTTCCTCTGTCACTTGTTCTTCAGAGATCAAATTACAGGCCTGTGATACTGTTGGCATCTTCTCCTATTTAATAACTTGCTTGCTACAGTCATCTGGATTTGTTAACAGGAAGGTTAACAGTGTGATAAATAAATGGGGTTTTCTGCGATGATTCACCGCTTCCTCTAATTGTTCCCTGTTTTAAGGATTCTAGGTGTTTTTCAGTGAGAAAATTAGATATAAGAATGAGAAATACATTTAGGAAATATATTTCTAGGTGCTCAGTGGTAACTGTAGAAAGTTGACTGGGATTTTTGGAACAGGTTGTGAAAGCTAAATGGCAACAAGGAGTGTCTTGATGCGCAATGAAATGATCATGTTGTACCTTCCTCATCAGGACCAATGATAATATAGACTTTAGGAGCAATCAGTTCAAGAGGAAAGCTCTTGAGACAGTGAATTAGTCCAAGAAACTGTATGGTAACAGTTTATCTGCAGGAAAAATGCCAAGTAGTAATGCAGAGGAAAGCAAAAGTCCAACCAGACTTGAAATAAGAGATGGACATTGAGGGCCACAAGAGGTGCTGCTGCAACATTAACAAGAGAATAATAAAGAAAGAAAAAGTGTGCTGCTGCTGAGTGGGGTGGGTGATTTAGTTGCCATTGATGCAAATGAGGTTGAGGTACTCAAGACCTTCTTTTGCACCAAGATCTTCCAGGTCGTTGTACCTATGAACAGGATTCAGGGAGGAGAAGAACACCCACTAGTGGAAGATGCTCAAGTCAAGGAGCTCTTAAGTCTTGACATATGCAAAGTCCATGGGACTAGGTGGGATCCAACGGTGCTGAGGAATCTGCTTGATGTTAGCATAGCCATAATCTTTGGAAGGTCATGAAGACTGGAGGATTTTCTCAATTACTGGAGAATGGCAAGTGCTCTACCTGTCTTCAAGAAGGGCAAGAAGCATTATCCAGGGAACTACAGGGTGGTCAAGTTCACTTTAATACATGGGAAAATCATGAATTAAGTCCACTTGGAAGTCAGCTGTGGGCATGTAAAGGTTCTGTTGTGGGTTGGAAATAGCCATCATGGGTTTACCAAAGGTAAGTCCTGCCTGACCAACCCAGTCACCCTCTATGATGAAATGACTGAATCTGTGAATAAGGCAGCGAGCAGTGGATATGATCTGTTTTGATCTCAGCAAGGCTTTTGACATGGTTTCCCCAAAGCAACAACCTTGTGTTCGAGTTAGGAGACTGTGATCTAGATAGGTGGACTGCTCATTGAGTGAAAACTGCCTGAATCTTTAAGCTCAGAGGGTGGTGGTTAATGATAAGTTTTGTACAGGAACAAGTTTAATTCCTCTGCACTGAGCCCTGTTCTGTCTCACATCTTGATCAGTGGAGGAGGAGGCCATGTGCCTTCATTAAGTTTGTGAGTGTCACCAGACTGGGGAGTATGGTCCATATGCCTGAGGGCAGGCTGCCATTCAGAGCAGCCTATATAGGGTTGAGTTACTCACTGACCTAATGGAATTCAACATGGACCAATGTGAAGTCCTGCAAGTGGAATGGATTAACTCCGTGCATTGATACAGTCCGGGGACTGAGCAGTTGATAGCAGCTCTATATAGAAGGGAGTGGCTGGCCTCATGGACAGTAGGCAAAAAGATGAGCCAGCAGTGTGCTCTAGCAGTGAGGAAGGGTAACAGCATCCTGGGCTGTGTCAACAAAAACTTAGCTAGTAGATCGAGATGATGAATTTTCACACAGTATTCAGTATCTGGAATATTGTTTTGAGTCCAGCTGGTGAGCCACTAACATTGCTGGGATGGACCTGTTACTGTGTGAGGAGGGGTTGAAGTTCAATCTGGAGACAAGAAGACTTCAGGGAACCTAATTGTAACTTTCAGATACCTTGACAGAGGGAACTGAGAAGAAGTCAGGCTCTCTATACATGTGGTATGAGGAACAATAGACAACAGTCATGAACTGAAACATGGCAGGTTTTCACTGTAAGGGTCATTGACTCTGGAAAAAGTTGCCCAGAGAGGCTGTGGAATATGGCCCAGGGAGGTTTCCAAGACCCAGCTGACCCCACTGAGCAACCTGGTCTGACCTCAGACCTGATCCTGCTTTGAGCAGGAGATTGTGCTGTGGGCCTCCCAAGGTTCCTTCCAATCTGAGCCATTCTGTATTTGGAGCCAGCATCCAAGTTACACAGAGCCAACAGGAGCTGCTTTGTCCTTCAGGGTCCTAAAATGTTTCAGGTACCCTTGTTACCTGAGAATTTTTGGATTACTTATTTTAAGTTATAGGCTTCTGTTCACTTGAAGAGTATAGAAAGAATGTGAATATCCACTGGCATTTCGTGTTTTTGAGCAAGAATGTACTGAGAATTCTGAGATACTTCTATGACTAGTGAAATTTACCCATTACCCCAAAATTCAAATCTTTCTCAAGTGCTCATGTAAACTAAAAAGAATTTAGAAATTTTATGGATAAATGGAGCTGTAAATTCTTACTCCATGAATTTGATACTGCAACGATGCTTCAAGAAAAAACAGAAAACTAGCATGGGGATGAGACTGTAAGAAAGGAAACAGAAAACGAGGACAGCAGTCAAGTTATAACTTTACCACGTGTGCTGTTGCTTTGCATAGGTATGCAGACTGTTGCAACACGGTATGCTTTTGTGCCTTTGCCGGGTGTCTGGGTATGCTGAGGAGCAAGTGAGTGGCTGATGGTGGTCTCTGAGGATTTCAGGCAGGAGCAGCTGGGCTTCTTCCTCCTTGGCACCATGTTGGGAGCACCCAGGCTGTGCCAGGCAGTTACTGGGGAGAAGAGAACAGTTGCAGGTCTGGCCCAAATGTGCCTGCCACTGCAAATGAAAGAGTTTGCTATGTGACCCCTGTTTAGCTTGGATTTAGGTACTGTGTATAGACTGTATCTTTTTTTCCCAATTCATTGGGGGATAATTGTTTCTTTGATAGGTTTGCCCACATGATGTTGGCAAGGCTTGCATTTAGTACTATATGGATACTTACTGGCCTGTCACAGTGAGCTGCATTCATGTTCAGCAGTAAACCCTGGCACCGGGTTCTAAGTTGAATTGCTTACATAGTTGGCATAGTCTTACTGAAGTAATTGCTGATGTATGGAGCAGTATTTCATGGTAAAACACTCTTTCAAGTGCCTGAGTCATGTTAGAGGCATGTTGTCTGGAAACTGCTGAAAGAGATTCCTTGTTGGTTTCCTTTGTACTCTCATTTCCTGAAGAAGAATGAGGGGTTTAGTAATTTTCTTTTTGCGTAGCAGACTGACATGGAATTGTGGTGGCCCTCAGCTAGGACAGCCCATGTCCTAGGTTAGTTGGGAAAGGTATTAGTGCTGCAGATTGACACGCTGACTGTGACACAGATCAAATGTTTTCCCCTTTGTGTAGCTGACTGTCAGTGACACACTTTCTGATACATGCATCAGGGAAGCATTCTGCTACATGGTGAGCACAGGAAAATGATAGGGATTCTGTCTTTCTTGATTTCCTTTAAAAACAAGGTTTTCTTAATTATAAAGCTTTTTTTTTAATGAGTTAATCTGCTGTTAACTGTTCTAACAAAATCATGCTGCTTTATTTGAAAGTCCTGGAAACCAAAGGGAGGGTTCATGAGGTATTGGCAAATGTATGCAGGAATCTGGAAATTATCTGGCTTGCTCCTAGTTTTGTTGTATGAGCTGTTAAACAAGTCTGTGGAAGACCAGTGCTGATGGGGAAGCTGGAATCTTTGTCTGCCCAAATGCTTCTGCTGTATGGAACAGTAGTAATATTCCACATAACAGTGAGAGAGAAAGGACTGTCCTAATTTGGGGTTGTCATCTTAAATGTCTTTAAGCACCAAAGTGGCATTGCCTGATTTAAAGCAAATAAGTATATTTATTTTTTCCTTGATGTAAACTAGGTAACTTTGGTAATGCAAAGGCCAGATCAGAGTTCAGCTTTTCCTGAAGCATTAAGGCAACAGCCTGTGAATAAGGCTTAAGCTGTAGTCTGATAAGACGTGGCACTTCACAAGAGCTGTCATGGAATAGAGACATGGAGTCAGTTTGCCTAAAAATGCTCCAGTTACAGCCTGGATTTCTTGTGCTAGTGCATGGGTGCCCTGTGCCACACTCTCAGTCACTCTTGGGAAATGACTGAAATTTTTACATTGTTTTTCATGTTTTGTCTTTGCCAACCCAACCCAAACAAGCCAGGGTTTTTTTTTGTCTGAGTGCAGTAATCCCTCATCCTCATAGCTGGTATTAAGAAATTTAAATCCATAGGTTATATTATTCAGGTATGTTGACTTTTTGATTAGAGATGATGAAATAATGAGACATTAGATATCTTTAAGATGAAATCAGGCAGCATATTTTATTCTTCCATGTAATTTATCTAAGTTTTATCATCTAGTGCTGTAGGTAAGAGTTGTTACTCACCCTACTAATGCGTAGTTTGTTCTTAATTAAATTGCTGATGTAGAGCGTTATCCAAATCTGAGGTATGTGTAATGTTGAAATGATGAATTTATCAACCAGTCAATAATTGTGCAGGTTATTTGTTTGTAGAGTAGTAACTAGACAGAATACTGGGGTGTTGATAGGGTTTTTTTAGTTTTGTTTCAGAGAGGATTTTCTAGTGCTGTAGAGATCAAGGAAAAATTTAAATATGTCATTTAAGTTTTCATTTTCTAAGGTGGTGTGTATGTCTACTTTCATTTAGATCATGGCAATATCTTCTTCAGGAGGATAAGAATTTCAGAAATGGTGTATGGATGTTCAGGGATAACTGAAGGATTCTGCTTCATGTAAATATAAGCAGAGATGAAATGATTAAGGAAATAATTCTAGATTTCATTATATACTTCTGTGAGATCTCCTTGCTAGCAAGTCCTCATGTATAAGAAAGCCTTTTATGTAACAAATCTAGATTGTAGAATTCATAAAAACAAAGCATAAAACTAAATTTACAGTTGATCCTAATAAAAAAAAATTGCAGATCCTTGAAGCTGCTAGCTCTAAAGGCGGAAGTAGTAACCGAGAATTGCTAGTGGACATCAAGCTAGTGTTCAAATTCTACAATTGAAACAGTAGGCCTGTGTAGGATGAGTAGGTTGACTGTTGAATTTAAAGTACATTGGTTGCTTTGCTGTTAGTGGTGGGTGGCTTAAGTCCAGACATTCAAGCAATGAACTCTGTTACTAGGTTTTACTGGAACGTCATTGCCTAAAGTTCAGATTATTGAACTGAAATTTTAGATAAGGAATAAGAAAACATATAATAATAATATTTTGCTTGTCATAGATACATATATATATATATATATGTAAAAGATTAATAGCTTTTATTTATAATAGTGGTCTTTTCTATTATTGAGTTTTATAGTTATAAGATTTCTAGTACATGACTGCAGACTTGTATGTAGCCAGGATAGAGACTGTGTTTTTAAACTGTCCTCCGATCTGGGAACAGTTGCATCTGGGTATTACATAGGATTAAATAGCAATCATTGTCAAAGCCTATTTGGTAGTAAATCCAGGCAGAGCAACTGTTAAGCAAACTGACAATCAAGCAAACTGTACAGGCAGAAGATATGCATTGACAAAGATGACTTGGATTTGGAACATGTACTGTTCCTTTTTTCATCTGACTGCTCAAACAAGATGGAAAAATGTTTTGACTTGGAAATAGAGCTCCTTGGAGAAGATAGAAACCCAGCATTTATGGAAACTACAACAAATGTACCGGGGCCTTGAACTCAAATCTAAGTTTTTTGGCATTGGGATTAATTTTTCCTGATAAAGGGATAAGGATTTAAACTCCTGTTGTTCCCAAGTATCACTTAGTTTATCCTTTCTGTTGGACACGGACATATTGAGCATCTGGGGGTATGAATGTGTTCTTATAAATGGGATGCAAAACAAAAAACTGGTGTACTGATACTTCTGAATGGTAAGTCACTTGAATATTTCTTGAACACTGTCTTGTAATAGCATGTTATTGTATAATATTCAAAATTAAATTGAATGTGTAGCTATAATATGGTAGAATCATCTCTACTTGTTAGTTAATGACCTTGTAAGATGGAGAACAGAAAACATAGCTATGGTGGGTGAATCTTGACAGTGCTTCTTGACAATGTGTCAAAGCAATTCTGTATTCTTTTACTCTCCAAATAGATGTGGGTAACACTTCATGTTTTAGCTTGATGTAAGTGATAATGGCAGCTATGGTATTAGGTGTCAATCAAAATAGTGTGCTTGTAATATTAGTCATCTGCTGAAGGGAGCACAAATGCAGATACTAAACTCATTATGAAGAAGGAATGCCTTTGGTGTGTTCAGGGTGAATAGCACTTCCAAGTAAACGAAGAAGATTCTAGAGATAAAGGATGTACACAGATAAGCTAATGGCTGCGTATGTCAAAATAACATTGCTCACCTGACAACTATTTGTTTAAAGATGATCTTGGAGCCAGTAGCAGCAGTTGTTTTCTTGCTCTAAAGCTGCTGTTCTGGAGCGTGAAAATTCAGAGGATGGCATTGTAGCTGCCTGGTGTAATGTAGTAATTTTGGCTCTTGTAATTTGATCCATAATCTCCAGTGGCTTTTCAACAAGTGCTCTTGTCTGCTTTAGATTAATATTATTGTAATGCGGGGTTTCCATGATACTTCCCTTAAAAAGAAATATGCCTCTCTTCTTGTAAACAAGAAGGACCGCTTAAGATCTTTCCCAGTTGAAGACTCTAGTTGTTATATGACATACAGTCAATTTTGCTTGGGCATGCCCCACAGTATGTTAAAATTCAAGCTTGCAGTTGACCTGTTAACATGTGGTACCCTTGAACAGAAATATATGGGTGCAATTGGTTTATGTGGCTTAACATTTTCTACTTGTTTGATGGGCTGGAATTTCAGAACTGGGTCTGCTCCATGGTCAGTTACTAGAACCAGCTCTTAGTCTTAACTAATATGCTGCTGTTCTACTGAGCTTTTTAAATGTGCTGAGGTACCAGGTATGTGCTGAGTGAGCAGATCATATTTTCTCTTTTTTTTTGATTGTCAGTTTAAGCATAAGGAACTTTTTTTAAGTCCACATTATGTGTATTTTTTTACCATGTGATATACTGATTTTTGTTAATTATAGGTAGTCACTTTGTTGATATCTCTATATCTTCCTGTTAGAGGTGCACATGTGGATGGAGTGCCTTGATATTGACCAATAACTGCCAGTCAGTCTTCCCTTAAGGAAGACAAAGATGAATATTTCAGCCTACACTTTTTTAACAATAGAAGGTGTAAAATAAGTTACAGATATTTGACTTAACATATATAGATCCATATTGAACAAATTGTTGTTTTCTTTCACCTGTCTGTCCTGCTTTAAATTTGTGTTTGAAAGTTTGTGTACTGGCATGCCTCGTGCATTGGGTTGTATTTGTGAAAAGAGTTTCTTCCTGATAAAGCATGCTACTTTTCACAGCCTTTCTTTTTTCTGAGGTCATGAAGAAGTCTATTTTTCTTGAAATTTTTCTTGAGATTTTCATTTCTTGCAGATGACATGTCCATTTCAGTGGGGAGATCTCTAGGATCTCTATTTGTTCAATTTCGTTATTTTTAACCAGTTTGTCAATGGACAGCTATACTTGATAATCAGAATTTAATGCATGGGAGCCTTTGTTCAGACTACTGATGTGGTAGTGGTCAATCAAACTAAGAATCCCCAGCCTGCTTTTGGTAATTAATGTAAAACTCTGACTTAAACTGGCACTGCCACCAAAAGGAATTATGCTCTTGACAGTGTGGTTGTGTGGAGCTTGGCAGAGCCCATTCCTTGGCTTTTGCAATGTGCCCGTGCATGTGTGCACATGTTTATCCCCTCCAATCATTTCATGAACTATCTGTAACTGTTAGCACCTTTGTCTGTACCACAAAAATGAAAATAGCTTAGTTTCATAGTGGACTTCGGAGTTAGCACTTTGATAAAGGCTTAATGCTTAATAATGAATTACCTCCTTTTTTGGAAAACTATAAGTAACTACAAGTAACTTTCCTCTAAATCTTTATAATTAGTCCACTGGCTGCCAGTGTTTGTTTCCTGCCTACCCTGACTGTATCATACTGCATTAATATTTTTGATACAAGGAGTTACAGTGCCTAGTATAATTAGGCCTTTGATTCAGTTGTAATCAGTTGGTAGGTACTGATAGACTAACAGGTAGCAACACTGGGCTGAACTGGTGAAATTGAAGCAGACTGGAAAATTTTACTTCCTATCTGGAGGCTCTGTAGCAATTCTTTCTTACTGTAACTAAGAGCGATTCAGTTATTTGGATATCTGAAAGCAAATATTTTGTAGAGGTAAGGGGCTATTGCTAAGAATCGTAAGCCATTTCAAACAGCTCAACACAACAACAGCAAAGGAAATCACTATAAACTTGACTGTCAGATTTAATTGGAAGTCTTTGTGAGGAATCAGATTTTTAAATACCAATGTCTTCAACGTGGAATAGTATGGAATAATTGGAAAGGTTAAAAAAAAAAGTCTGATAAGGTCAGGGAGCTTATATCCGTAGAAAGTCATTGAGCCAAAAGTTTGAAGGATGACAGTTCAAAAAAATCTGAATGTAAGAACAGTCATTTGAAAAGTGATTTGAATGGCAATCAATTACCCAAAGAGGTCAAAAGCAAGCCTTCTGTAAGGATGGGATTATCTCACATCTGCCAGCAACAGGCGGATTTGGTAGGCAATTTAAGCTTCTGATATTGGCCCTGTCTGAGAAGCCTTTTGGACTCATTCAAGGTATTTTGTCATAAATCCAAATAAACTTTAGCTTTGTTGATTTTGATTCTTAAATGAACTTTCTTTATAAAACAAAGCTATCAAGAAGGCAAGTAGAGATGCTGGATTGTGGTGCTGTAGCTTAGATTCTTGGCATCATCATGTGTATTATTATTTCAAGTGCAAGTGACAGAGTAAGCCGTGCTAGTTCTAAGTTTTTCTTTTTATGAGTGTCAAGTACCTCATATTTGCTTTCCCCATATGTTGAAATGGTATTACAATTTTTAGTCCACTTTGAAATCCAGGCATTTCTGTTGCTGCTTATAGTATTAGTGCTCTGACAGAAGTATATTCTGCTAGCTTGCTTTTACCTCCTTCTTTGAAGGGTTAGAAGCCATGGAGTTTGTGCTTGGTGCTCAGTTAACTGAATTTGGAACTAAGTTGATGCTGGAAGTGTACTGATTTGAGCTAACTGGGATAGATTTGTGTGCAATTGAGTTGTGTGTGGTAATGGACTAAATCTTGCCTCTAAAGTATACTGAGTCAAAGCATCTACTAGAGGAAAGGGTCTCCAGACATCTCATATTGCTGTACATATAGTCCAGGTTCTGTTAAGTAACCTCTAAAGAGGACTAGTCCTTATGAAACGTTTTGTGAAGAGTAAGGAGATAGTAGATAAAATACTCCATCTATTTTATTAGTCTTGTGGTCAAATAGTGCCACTGAACTGACCTGTCATCAGCATGAACAAGGTTGATGCAATGGTAGTGAGGATAAAATATATCAGGAAAACTGTGTCCAGAAAGGACTTGAAAAGAATGTTCTTATATATGAAATGTATTGGGTGATACTGGTCATATACAGTTGTGCTGAGTTAGGGAAGCATAAAAAGGGGGGCTGTTAGATGTATCTATCAGCTATGAAAACTTCTGGGGAAGCCTGTTACGGAGGAGTTGCAGTCCAGGTCTTGCAGTCTAACTGTATGCTTCGGTATACAATGTATATACTTTCTCTTGTGTTGAGTCCAGAATACATTCATTATCTCTCTATACAAAATGACTTGTGCTGCAAAATGATGTGATACTACTTCCTATTCAAGCTTACAATAGCTGCCAGGCGAAAAAAAAAAAAAAGACTCAATAAACCTCTGACATGAGTTAATTTCTCAGGATTTTTTTTTTGTTTTTCTTTTAAATAATAGTAGATATGAGAGTTTGGCAATGTGAATGGGATGTCAGAGTATTGGAGCTCAAAAGCAAGTAAGAATGACTTGTCTACAACAAAAGTGGTTCTATACCAAGAGCACTTCAGTAAAGAATGCTTCTTATTTAATAATTTGCAAAAATAAAAATATTTGCCTAACTAAATAATGTAGCAACTGCTGCTCTAGTAATGCCATAAACTTGTGTTTTAACCTGCTGAGAAGAGTTGGGGGTGGAAATAATAAAAGAAAGATGAAAACAGCCTAAGAGAAATCTAATTTCACATTTGTTACCATTCTACTCTACAGAAGCTGATATTTTTAATTAAGCTTGCTAGGTCACTTAGATGTACACCTATGGACTGCTAATTGGGTTTAGAATTTAAAATCTTCAGAGACAACTTTGTGAATCTTTAATCATGTCAGGAACAGAAGACATGAAGGCAGAGGCATTGTTAAAATCTTACCTAGTGCTTTTAAAATACATCGTAGACTTTTGAAGTAATGGATTCATATACCTGCCAAAGTACTTTGCTGCTTTTTAATGCAATTAAAATGTTAGCTTCCATTGTTGTCTCAAAGAGCTTTTCCAGGAAATCATGTGTTTAGAATTTTGTGTAGAGTGAGTCAGTGTAGTAGAAGACCAGCAAACCCATTTAATTGAGCTTAAATTAGGCCAGTTTTGTGAACTTAATTAAAATATTGTAACTTCCAGTTCTTGAATCATTGTAGTTATCCTGATTTGCAGATGGTATCACATGGTATCTATACCATACTTCATAATGCCTGGTAAGTCTGAGCATGTTCTTTAAAGGCATGGATCAGAGGTGCTTGAACATGCCCACGTGATGAATGCCCTCTATTGAAATAAAATAATACAGAAAACATTTGCTGGTGGTGGCATTTTGCAGGTAGAGTTACGGAGGTGAATGGCTGAAGAATAAAGCTGATGCGCGAATACTTACTATCTATGCTAAGAGAAAAGTAATCGCCTGCGCTTTCTTATTTTAATGAGAGCAACCATCTCTATTTTAACACTGTATCTGTGTGTCAATATATGTGGTGTTAAAATCTGAGCATGAAATAGTGGATTCTCGCAATTATTAGGCTGCATTTGTTGTGCTGGCAAGTAGTAGGAAGTGGTAAGTTGCAGTCAAGTTTAAATAGCTTTTGTCTAGTTTGGTCTGTAAAATGAGCAAGATTTCACATGTGTTTTTTTGCTTGTTTTAAGTTGAAGGGGAACTTGATTTGCACACTTATGAGTATAATGCAGTACCTCTACTTTCAAGTAACAATTGTTACCAAAGAAACACGACACTATATATGTCAATTGTTTGACTGTGCATGCAAATATTAAAGCTTTAGAAACGAACAGTTATCTGAATGTCTTTGGAACACTATGTCTATGGGTTTCTGTCCTAAATACCATTGGGAGCCGCTTGCTTTGTCTTGTCTGTCTTGGTATTGCATATGCTGCATATCCTTGATAAAAATGAATTTGAAGCTAATTTACTCATGAGTTGAGGATAGGTGAGCTGATGAGAAATGCTGGTTTTGAGTGCTGAGGTTGGGAGTATGCTTCTGACCAGAGCCGTGAAAGTGCACGTGCTGCATTTATAGTAACATGTAGCTGTTTGCAGAAATGGAAGAAAGTGAAGGCAAGATGTTAATCTTGCTCTCATTACAGTAACATAGGAGCTGAGTAAATGGAGTTCACGAAGAACACCCAGCCTTGATTTAGGTTAAATTTGTGTACTTAAGTAGCTGTGTTAAATGTAGCTCTAATGAGATTCAGGCTGCTTGCCTTTGTCATCTGAAGGAGATAATCTGCTAGAACAAATTTAATAAATGAAGAATGAAATCTCCCTTTCTTAGTCATGACAACCTGCAAAATCCTTTCTGTTTATTCTTGAGTGAAATCCGTTCATAAAGCGTAACGTGGTAAGGGTCTTTTTGTTTCTACTGAAATTTGCCAAAGGGATCAGGTGGGGAGCATTTTTGACAGGATGGGGAGAGGAAGGTTTACGTGACTCCAGATCGCTCGTATTTCTGCCTCCGTATGGTTTGGGGGATGGATCCGGGAATGCAGCATGTGGCTGCGCTCCTCCCGAGCTGAGCTGAGCGATGGCTCAGCCCTGCACAAAGCTGGTGATGTAATGTGTGCCGCTGCGAGTGCGGTGGGCATGTGGGAGCCATGCTGTCACCCGCTCGCATGCAGATCGAGCTGTGCTGCACCGCTTCCACACTGCCAAGCCCGCGCGTGGCTCACATTGTCTCAGCAGAGCGACTGCTTGTTTGCTTTCTTTGCCTTATATCGTCTTAAACAATTGTCTTGTATTTTCTGATTAACGTGGCATGTGTGTTGAGAATACACACCTGCTAGGAGTAATTCAAGCTAGAATTTCTGACGTAATCCTTGAGCAAACGAGATGTGTGTTGGACATCCCTTTTGGTGTTCCGTGCTAATCTTGCTCTCCCTTTTAAAGGCAGGGAGGGAGGGAGAGACAGGTTGCTGTTAGCAACCGCTCGCATATTAAAAGTGAAATACCCAAGCTCTAATTCCCCTGTTGACTCCTGATCGCTACTCTTTTTTTTCTTTCTTTTTTTTTTTTTTAAGAATTGGTTCATTCTAACCAGTAGCTTATGTTAATCAGTGTTTTAAGTAAAATCGGCTCAGTAAAGAGATAGAACAGGGAGATGCTCTGATGTAAAACTTTATTCTCTCCCTTCTAAATGCTTCTAACAGCCCCACATCTAAAATTAAGAGCTGTAGCTGTGTACGATTCTTTTGCTCTGGTGTTTGATTCAATAGGACCCTGACAGTGCAAGATGAAGAAAAGTGTCTCCTCCTTCCTCCTCATATAGATCTTTTGTATGTGCACTGCAATATAGCAGAGAAGCTTGGATTCATCCTAGATTTCCTGTGTCTCAGTGCTTTTGGAGCTCAAGCTCCTTATGGCTGCAAACTAATAAAATGGGAATTTGAAGGAAGGAGAGCTGTGCACAAATCAGGTTATTTGACATACGTCTTGTTGCAAATGGCTAGTTTTTCCACAGAAGGAATATAAAATGTCCTGCAAAAAAAGGAAGGGAGGAGAGAGGAGGAATATTCAAAAAAAATGGTTGTTTAAGTACCAGTGCCTGAAAGTATGAACATAACTAAGTCTAATTTTTGCATATGTATCTCCATAAGGTGACAAAAATGTTGTGAAAGTGTGTGCATATTTAAAAAGAAAAAAGGGTGGAGAAAAGGAAAAAAATGTAACCATTAAATGCCAAATCTTGGGGTCTGTGAATGATAGAAAGCCCAAGTGCAATACCTTGTGCTATAAAAAGGTTTTTTTATTGGAAGATATTCAGTCTGGGTTGGGGTATTTTTGATTGATTTTGGGGCTGATGGAAATAGTTCTTCCTATTGTTGCTCAGGATAAAACAATGCAGGATGATTTTCAAGATGTTTTCAAGTTGCTTATTTTTACTGCTCTTGCTGTAGTCTTCATCAATTTCACTGTGCAAAAAGATTTCTCCAGATGGTGATTTGGAACAAGAGCCAAAGGACATGATCTAAACCGTTATGTTCCAGCTGTTGCTGCGCAGAATTTCGAAGCTACTGCCTTTTACTTGATCTGTGTTTTGAACAGAAAAATAAGTAAAATTGCTTACAGACCTCGTTAAAACAACTGCGTGTTAAACCATTCTTTTATAGGAGACTGGGTACCCTCCTGGTGAACTGACAGTGCAGGCCTCTAAGCCGTGAGTGTCTGTAGCAACAGTTAACAGGGAAAGTGTCTGACTGCAGTGAGAGCCGTGTGCTGCTGCTGTACACCACGACAAAAAGGTTTGCTACCTCAGCAGGGCAGTGAATTGAAGTATTGCAGCGCTTAGGGATGGATGAGCAGTTCCCACCAAAACAAATGAACTTCCAACAATGCTGGTAGGACAGCAGGAACAGACTGAACATCCTGAAGAGATAGAGAAATTTAATAACACAGTTGCCCTCATGTTAAAGCGGGAAACTTTTGAGATTTTGATGGTCTCAAGTTTCAGTTGAAAAATGGGCATTCATACTTCTGTCTCACACATTTCATAGAATCAAAGGGTAATCCAGGTTGGAAAGGACCTCGGTACAAAATATGGATAGCTCTAAGGTTCTTGTTACCCACTTAAAAGGAAATTGCAGATTTTTAACAGTGATTTAGGATTTGGAGTTTTCTTCAACTTACGGTCTTAAGGCAGCTCTTCAAGTTTTGCAGTACACACCTGAGGTAGCTAGTTTCCGCTAATTGCTGATTAATAAGTAATTAACTGAGCAATAGATGAGTACGTCAGCTTCCAAGAAAGGGATGGTCGTTCAGTCAATGAATTTGATCTTGTTTGAGTAATTACTGTCAAGTACACTAATAGTCTTCTTGTCCCACATCTCTCTGTATGATATTGTGCTCTTCCCATAATTTAAAGACAGGAGAGATGTGTCCCGGTGTCAGAATAAACCAGGGAACTGGTAAAAATGGCAAGAGAGAACCTCAACACTTAGCCAAAATACCAAAAGCTGAAAGTGTCTTAAAGAGCTAGTAACTTTCTAATGAATCTCATTTTCTTATTTCAAGGCAGTTTCTCAGCTGTCTGCTTCTGTGAGGCCTGATTGCCAAATGGTAGCACTGCATACAGGCTTGGTACTGATGTGTTACAATTCCCTGCAGCTTGTATGGAGAGTGTGTAAGTTGGAAAATGTAAGCTGGAAAAAAAAAGAAAAGGGAAAAGGAGGGGCATTTCTGTGATCTGTTGTGGTTAAAGTGAGGGTTTGAAGGCATGAAGTTTTCTGATGAGTGGGTCTTGAACCTGATCAGACCTGAAGGGAGTCAAAAGCTTCAGAATTGCTTTAAATTCAGGACTAGGTTTTTACCATTAAATGAATACAGCAAATATTTTGCTGAAGTTCATGACTATGGCTGCTGGAACAACACTGAAATCATGCCACTTTGGTTATATCCCTCTAAACTGTATCCTTGTTGGAGTCCCCTGGAGGTTTTAGAATCTGGACTGAGAAAAAGTGAATGAATAAATGATGAATGCCAAGGTTACTAATGTTGCTCAGTGACCTGTATGTCATTAAAAAATCCTGCTGATAGTTCCTCATTTTCTCTAAGAAGAAAGATCTTAAAGATGCCATGACAGGCATACTTAAAAGTTAGTGTTCCTGAGATGGTTTTTTAACTGGTCATCTGCAAGCTCACAAAGCTTCAGAGAAAGAACTGCAGTCTATGCCATAATTTTCCTGAATTCTCTTGCTTTGTTGCAATGTGAAAGATGGTGTGAGATTGCTGAGCAGCACTGAATATAGGCAATGTCTATAACGGGAAGTGATAACAGTGCAGTTGGTGAATTGACAGCTCTGATTGCACTATGAATCCTTTACTTGCATCCAAAAGTATGAATTTATAGTTAAGCCTACCATAAAATTGAAATTGGCATTTAAAATTCTTGAGTCAAAATCAAGGAAAGCTATCAGTAATCCCATATATGCACTAATTTTAGTTGCCTTTTGATTGCCTTTGCAATCCCTTTGGGTTATATTCTCATTTACTGCTGTTCTTTGCCATTTCCTGCTTATGAAAGTTCAGTTTTCTTTCTCACCTTTACCTCAGTAGTCTGATTTCATTTAAAAACCTAAAGACTTGTGGGGTTCAGCAATCATTGAATCTGATTGAAGGAAAGAATTTAATGGTTTTACTGACTTAATCTATACTGGTTTCTGTGTAGAACTTCACAGTAAGAATGTAAAACGTTTTACAATGGCTGCCTGTAAATCTCCTCATATCTCGTTTAAAATTATTTTTCATGGAATAATACCTTATTTAGAAATTTACTCACCAACCAAGTTTTAAAACTTCTCCATATTAAAGTGGGATGAGAGGAACCTGCTTTGTGCTGTCTTTCTGGACACCTGAAAAACATGGGAGGTAGTGTATAAATTGACTTACAGCTGTGATTTATCATTTACAGTTGTTAACTGATAAGCAAAGTTGAATAAACCTATAGGTTTCTGGGACTTATCATGGTGCTAATAATGTCAAGGTCGTGGGTTTGATCACTGTACAGGCCATTCACTTAAGAGTTGAACTCGATGATCCTTGTGGGTCCCTTCCAATTAAGAATATTCTGTGATCTTGTAATATGGGGAATTCTGAAAAAGAGCAAATAATGAAACCTTAGTCAGTCTAATACTGCACTAATTTTATTCAATTTGAGCTTCTTTATTCCTCCTTTTCCCCCCCCTCCTCTTTTTACTTGATTAAAAAGCAGTTTCTCTTGAAATGTAGCTAGGATGGATTTACAAATAAAGGGAGGAATAGCTCAAATTTCAGTCATGTAGTTGATATAATTCATGCTGTAAAATAGGAAAAAAAGCTAAAGACAGCAACATCTTGGATTCTTTTTGCTTAAACGTTGACTAGCTGCATTTTTGAGATTTTCTGTTCCAAGGTATCCTTAACACAAAAGGATTAGTGGATGCAAGGAGTTGTGGAGAATGGTTTACAGTTGCTGCTACCTTAGCTGGATGAAGGACATGGCTGCTTGGCTGGAAAACAGTCTCTTCCCCACCCATGGAGGTAGTTGTATCTCTCATCTTCTAGCAAATATTTAATTTCACTTAAGACTAACCTAAATCAGTCCAGTTATTACCTAGTAACAGGTAATCAGCAGTTCTGAGTCCTGCTAGTGCAATTTCTATGTGGGTTTTCCTTCCTGTAGAATTTAGCATAGATTTTTGAGTAGAAGTCTATTGAAGCAGGTCCATTGAAATGAAGAGAGTAGTGTATTGGAAAATAACTCACTGAAAGAGTTTTCTCTGATTCAGGATGGGATATCTGTCAAAGAAGAGGTGGGGATTAGAAGTCTCATACTGGAGTGAGCAGCCTGGTAGATAAGGTGCTTCCTTTCTGTTGGTGACATGACAGGGAATCATTCTGAAGTACAAACAGAGGCTAAAGCAACTCTGGGTTGAGTCTGGGTTTTTTTGTTTGTGCTTGTTAAAAGGTCTTGTTTTTATTTGGCAAGATGAAAAGCAGTTGTGTTATTTAAGGTGTGAGTTTTCAGGGTGAGAGCATTCCCTTTTTTTTGTTCATGTTTTTCTCCAGCCATGTTTCAGAAAAATTTCAAATCAGTTGTGTGTGACAGCAATGGATGAGTGCTTGGTCAACCTCTTTGCTAATAGGTGCTGCTCTTAGCCTCAATTTCTGAGTCTTTGTTGTCGTAATTTCTGTTTCCACGTTTTATGTTTGTTGTCATAACTGAACAATGCACATCACTGAAGACACCTCTGAAGTAAAGACTCCTGTGTTCTTGGGGTAACAGTGCATCTTTGGGAAAGGGGTTTCCAACACTGATTCATATCACATTTCTGTAATCAAATTGTTACCTTAAAAGGCTTGAGGCAATTTTGTCTGCTTCATGTAATTGTGTGGCTGACTAGTTACTGATCGTTGCAGTACGAGATGACAACAGAGTTACCTTGTTTTCTGCATGTGAAGGAAGCCTCGGTCTTACACTAATAGAGCGTTGTGTAAACTTCCACACAAGTACCCAGTGTGTTACAGCTCTAAAGATGACTTTTTCACTGTATTTCAATACCTGTGGGAAGTTTCAGCAAGTTGGGTAACTGGAGAGCAGCAAAGTTACAGGAATGCTATGATTTCCAGGCAAAGATGGCTCCTTTACACTGGGTTACTCTCTGGTTTCCAGGGGAGGTGGACATGCAGCTCTGCAGCCAGGTCTTCACCGGATTTGGGAACACTTGCAGCCCAAATGAGAGGAGTCTGCCCTGGCCATTTGGGTAAAGATCTCTCGGAAACCTCCTAGGGTTGATAACTCTACCCAAAAATGCTGTCTTTTTATGGATGTTTTAACTTATAAAATAATGTAATATATTATTTATAAAATAATATGTTGCGGCAAAACATCTTAGCTTCATACAACATGAGAAAAAGCACAGACAGTGTAGTTTTTTACATTTGTCTAGTTGATGGTGTCTTCTGGCTTTGGACTTGTAGGGGCAAAGATGTGACGGGGTGTATGTTTGTGGGGAAGACTTCCTAATTTTCTAACGTATACATCTGGATAAAGAGTTTAGATTACTTTGCTTGTTTCCTATTGGCATCTTTTAAATATCTTAAGTTGTGTGATAGAACATTTCAATAACTGCTCTGTAATAAGACAGCTTTAGTAAAAGACTGTATAACTCACAGGATTGTGTAATTCTGTAATTCTTTGTAAGGGGTGGGGGGAACCTCTTAAATTGAAATGGGCTATGTAGTCGTGTGTTACTTAATCTACTGAAATTGAATATTAACTAGCATAATTTGAGCATCCTCCCTCCTGACTGGTAGTAAGGGAAAAGAGTCTGTGTGATGGGCAACAGAAAGGCATATACTACCTATTAAAAATGCAAAACTGTAAAATAAGTATTTCTTTAATAGGTGTTGAAAATATAAAGGATGATTTTCCTATATAAGACTGAAATTGTCTTTAAAAGATGTAGGATTTATTATTAGAAACAACATTTTTAAAATAAGAATGCCTCTTCAGGTAAACTGGATACCAAAAAGAACAGCATAAATATGTGCCATAGATGCACATACATTGTGCTTCCAAAAGAGAAGCATGTGCCATGGGAATGAAAACGCTCTGGAATTTCATACTTGCCCAGCTGCACCGTGCAGGCGTGGGTTGTACTTTTCCATGGAGCTGGCCACGCCGGGAGTGGGTCTGCCAGCGACCCCTCTGCTCGCCCGTGGCTGCGGGTGGGTACCGAGGCTGCGGGCACTGCGGCGGCACCGCGGCGGCGGGAGCTGCAGCCGCCCGGCTCGGGAAGGATGACATCACCCCCAGGAACATGTGATGCAGCCGGCTGGCGCGGAGGATGCTGAGCTGTGTAGGGAGAGATTGGTGCAGATATTTATGGCATTTCATTTGAGTGTGGTAAATGCCTTTTAATTTTTATTTTTTTTTTTTAAATTAAATCCTCATAATCGCAAATGTTTCGTGGAATAGAGGCTTTAAAAAGAGGGGGGAGGACAAACCCCAAACCGTTAAGACCTGCTTATATTGCTGGGTTTTTGTTTTGTTATTGCTTCATTGGAGATAAAAATATGATACTTTCCTGCTGTATTCACCCTCTTTGCTCCCTAGCATTCTTTCATCTGTTGTAATCCCCACAGTCTTTTCAGTTAAGCTTTAACACTGCAGAACTGGAATAAAAATAGACTGTTTAGAGCAGCAGGAATATGATAATCCAAGGCAGTCAGCCTTAAGGATATGCAGATGCAGAACATGAGCCAAGCACTAACGTATTTGCTAGGGTGTTTACCTTGAGCGGCCCCTTAATAGTCAGAGAAATGTTAGCTAAATGTTTCTCCCTTCTTACATGCCACAGGCAAAGTAAAACGTGCAGCTGCTGAGCATCATCCGAGGTGAAGTAGTTTAAGGGCTTAGAAATCTGAGCAAGCAATTGTGGTATCATCAGTGTCTTGGGTAATTTTGAGCTAAGAGAGACAGCAAAGTACAGCACTAGTTTCTGCATGCTTTTTAGGTGAGGAGAAAGTGTTTTCTACCTCTAAATTTACTGTAAAGAGAAGGAATTGCCATGGTTGATATGAAAGCTGAGCATGCTAAATTGGCATTAAGCTTATGGTGGGTAGCTCAAAGCACATTAAAAAAAAAATTGAACCCTGGAAGTGTGCCTTAGCAGTCAGCTGAAACCCAAATATTTCAATGTATTTGCTGTCCTTTTAGATGATTAATTTAATCTTTTTCTTAAAGTCTTGTTTAGAACTTTAGTCCATAATAAGCAAAAACTTAGTAGGATAAAACTAGTAGGCAGTTTTAGTAAAAAGCTGATAACTCAAAGCCATTACTCTGGAGGAGGAATAATGCTCGAGGTTCCTTTGGCTCTGTCTTAGACTCTTGAGAGCCTAAGCGGAAACATGAAAGTAATCCCTCCACTTCTTTGCCAGTCTGGAGTTGCCATGTAATTGCAAAATACTGTCCATCGTGTAGAAACCCTCCATGCTGCATGGTTACCCAAGGAACTAGTTTTTCCTGCTCTCGCCTTTCTGAGAAAATGTACCGAATTTTGGGTTTGTTTTTGGTTTATGGCGTTCATGAAAAAACACAGAACTAGCCAGGGAATTTCCATCTGGCTGGAAGTTGATATGTTTTGTTTTCTTTTGTTCGCATTCTGTGGGTGCTGAGACAATGTCGTGGTTGAACACTTCAGTTACAGTGAATTGGAAGGACCCGTTTTTGACAGACATTTGTCTGAATGCATGTTTTAAAAGTCCCCAGTCATGGGTAGGCCATAGTCTTTCACAGGCAGTCCTATGAGCTGCTTCATGGTTCTTTCCTTTACAAAACTTCCTGCCGCCTAAAGTAAACCTCTCAGTGTAATTCTAGTCAGCTTACTTTTGCCACCACTAGGCTTTATGTGTTTTGAGGACAGTTCTTCAGGATCAACAGTGTCATTCAGTGTAGTTGATGACGTGCAAACACTTGACCATCCGTGTCCCTTGGGTGTTGTGTTTGGTGCATCCTGGCTCTGTTTTGAAGGGTAGTGCCCATAACCTATTGTGTTAGTGGCACAGAAGTCTCAATACTGCTGTCTGGAGTGGAAAACCTGTTATGTAATTTACATATATGATGCCCTTAATTATAGATCTTATGTTACTTGATGACACCCATTTGCTACCTTCAGGTTTTAGCTCTGAAGTGTGCAGGTCTTTCATTTAAGCTCAGAACCTGAGACCAAAAGTTATGAAAATTTAGATGTTTTTGAGGAGGAAGTGAAATGATAGCCTCCCTGCTGGACATCAGTAGGGGTTTCTGCTGCCGTCTCTAGAGACGCAGGGGAAGAACAATTTATTTTAGAAAAGATTGCCACATATGCACCAGAGCTTGCTCTTGAATGTTTCTCTGAAACTAAAAATAATTAAAAAGCTTATTTTACCTTCTATACATCTCAAACTGTTGCCTTTAAGGAACACAACTATGGTGTCATAGAAAGCTATTTAAGCTGTCTTAAAAGCACTTCTGTGCTTCAACAGTGATAGAGAAGTAAAGTGCTTCCCGCTTGCCCCATCAGAGGTACTTTCTTCAGAAATAAGACTATTTTAAAAAAAACCATGAATCCAAACAGACCAGAAAGGGTCATACAGACAGTTAGTTGAAGATCTGTTGTATCACAGTTCTTGTAAGATGAACAAAATTGGCCTAAACATGACCATTTCTGTGCTGTACAGGTCAATATGGAATATAAGGTTAAAAGATCTTCCTTATCAAAGAAGGAAGAACTTAGAATTTGGCCACAGAAACAGAGTAGTAGAAATAGGAAGTCAAGAGGACGGACAAGCTGTTGATGTGCTGCTTTACAAGATTGACTGTAATCACTCACCTTGGGGACAGTTTCAAACTCTATGTATGTGTAGAGTTAATGTGACAAAATGTGCTCTCACAAAATTCTGTGCCTGTCAGGCAGCAGAAAAGAATTGTGCTTACAGAAGTGATTTAAAGAAAGTTATATGTAAATAGCATCGGGGTTTTTTGGTGTGTGTTTTTGTGTGGGTTTTTTTGGTGGTTGGGGTTTTTTGGTGGGTTTTTTTGTTGGTTTGTTTGTTTAGATGGTTTTGTTTGTTTGTCTGTGTTGTTGTGGGGGTTTGGTGGGTTGGGTTGGGGGTTTTTTTGCTGGTAATTTTTCTAAAGGTACCTGGTCTTAATAGCTTGATGCCCTCCTCCCAGACTTTTATTATAAGGTTATCTTAATTCCTGTAATCATAACATTCACAATATATTCCGAGGGTAAATGTTTTACAGTGCATTCATTAAATGTAGAAGCTGAGCTTGTCTGAATTTCTGACTAATCATCTTTTTGTTTTTTCAGGGTTTCGCAAAAATGATGAAATGAAGGCTATGGAAGTATTGCCAATTTTAAAGGAAAAAGTTGCATACCTTTCAGGTACAGTTATTTTCTGTTGTAGAATATCCAACTGTGGTGTTAGTAGCATGTAAACTGGTATTTTAAATACTTTAATTATTATTACAAAAATCACAGAGAGCTGGGTAGCACCTATTCCAATTGGATATCCCAAACATAGCATAAGCATTTTCAAAGGATCTGTAATAAAGAAGGTGTATGTTTTGTTGAATTTGGAACATTGCTTGTTGTCGTCCTGATCATGTCATATCCCGCATTCCCTCAGCCCTGCCTATCTAACAGCATTATTTGCAGCAACCTAGAACTTGCTGTACCAATGTCATATTCTTTTTCTTATTTCTGCTTCTTCTGCTGGGGAGTTTTACAGAGTTGCCTTTGTTATTGGCCCATCTGAAGCATATTCTGGAGAAATACCTCCGTTGCAGAGGTGAACTTGCAGTGTCTGTTGGTTCCTGAACAAGGAATAGCAGAGGATTTAAAAGTGGGGTTTATAGGAGTTAGTATCATAACATAGTCTGTAAGTTGATAAGTAACTTTACTTGGTGGAATGATGGCTGAGATGCTTATTCTTGTGAACCGCATTTCGGTGTGACTTTCTGGGATTAAACACCATCATCCCCTCGGCCATAATCTTAATGTCAAACAATTTAGAGGACATTCTCATATTTGAAAAGGGTTTTTTCAATAAATAATTTGTCAAGAAAGACAAAAATAAAGCTCTTGTCTGTAAATATTAAAACACAAAAAATGATTGCTGAAATTGTACTATTTAAGAGATTTGTTGTGCATGGATGCTGATGCTTGCAAGTACAGCATGTGGTACAGAGTACTTTATCCTGTCCACTCTTATGAATCAAGTAGAAGCTTAAAGCAAAAAAACGTGTGTGTGTGTTTTGGTTTTGTTTTTTTTTTTTTTTTTCCCCTAAAAGTTCCTGGCAACTGTAGTGAATGATATAACAGATTCCCCGGAGCTGATTTCTCTGGTATCATGGTAATTCACAATTCTGCAGATGAATTGTAGTGCTGGTGAAAGCTTTCTTAAAACTGTATTTTCAGAGGGAAAGAAAATAAGAAAAGGGAGTTAAGCACAATTTTTCAATCCCTCATTACTCTTTTTTGGACCTTGTTTTGTAGTATTTAATGAAAATGAAGTCAGTTTCTATTAAAAACCCTCAGAATTTCTAGATTGTCCAGTACTTAGTTTAGACCCCTTAGAAGGGATCTGAAAAATGATTGTTTTTTTCTGACAGTAATTTCTAAGCAGATGGCATCTAAAAAGGCATTAATTCAGTGTAAGTGAAATGGGCCAAATGAAAGCTGAAGATAAATTTAAGGGGAGATGATAGATTGTGAACCAGAGCAGATGAGGTGTCGGCAGGAATAAATGGTTGCCAACTTGCCTGTGTGAAGGTAGCAACTTCTAATGGAAGAATAGGCCAAACAGCTGTGGGCAACAAGGCTGGCCAGAACTGATGTGCAAAAATCCATAGTTTCACATTTCCATTGCAAGTGAAACTCAAATGAAATGAGATACTTTAGTAGTGCAAATGATTTAAAAAAACTTCATGAACAACAACCCACAACAACATTCTTCAGTGTGTTCCCCCCCTTCCCTTTCCCTCAACAAAAGTACCACCACCACCAGGGCTTAACCATTGTGGAACGAGAACTGTCAAGCTTTATACCTGGGAATGAAAAGGAGAGGAAGATTGTTGGTTTACTGAACCAGTTTTCACCTAACTGGGAAATAAACTGCTTTGAATATTGGATGTCTTAGCACCTGAAATGGTTACATCTCTAGGCTTTGCTGTGAAGTACAAATAGAGTCACAGATGCAATTTTTTTTGTTAAGTTTAAACTGAAGTTTGTCCAAGTACAGATACTCTTGCATCTCTACACATACTTAGATGAGGAGAGCATTTTCTTGCAAGGGACTGTTATCTTGGTTTCATATGGAGAAATAACCCTTGATAACTTGTCTTGCCGTAAAAGCTCACTGTTTAGCTTTACCCAAGTACTTTGAAACTAGGTAAAAAGGCATTTTCTTAAAATGCCTTCATCAGTCTGTTGAATTTTAGTGCCAGTTGAAGACCATTGACAATACTCCTATTAGTTATGTGCAGTACACAGAAGTGATTTGTGTTAGATGGCTCATGTGAGGTGATCAGGTATTCATGTGACACATTTTGGCCTAAACACAGAATATGTCAGTACTGGGGGGGGTGTTGTATAAAAGGAAAGGGGTAAAAATTGAAGTCTCACTGTTGAAAGTAGTAGCTTAACATATTTTTGTTAAACCAAGACTAATAGGGAATTGAGTTGGATAAAGACTGTTGTGAGACAGGAAATTCCCACCTGATGCCTCATACATTGTTGCTTTTAACTTTCCTGTTTGTCTATGACACAGGAGCATCAGGAACAAAGGAAATGACAGTTATTTATTGGAAAAGGCCTAAGAAAGCTGTCAGTATAGCTGATGAAAAGACACAAGTGTTAGGGACTTTTTTGCTTAATATTTGCAGTTTTGCTATCTGGTTTAAGGCGGGATAAACAGTAAGCGAGAGAACAGTGAAAAGAGCAGTGAAGTTCTTTTCATCAAAAATCAAGGCTGTATTAATTTCTTCATTACACATCTAGACCTGAAATTTGTACAGCAGATTTTGTCTCCGATGTACAAAAATTTCAGGATGTTTTATGAGAAATTTAAGTACCATTTTTAAAAATGGTTTTTCTCTATGATATACGTGGAGCTGGGAGCCAACTGAAGTGGTGTCCAGAATGACATAAAGAATAAGGGTTCCTTTCTTCTGCCATACTGAGAAAATTGCATGATGCAGGAGTTACAGTGTGGGAAAGACCCAGAGGACTGATCTGAGGTGACTGCATGTAACAAAGCATTTGTTTAAAATGCTTAGAGAACGTTAAAGACAATTCAGCATATGGTCTTCTCTGCTAGCTGCTGCTTTTAAAAGAAGAATATCCACCCTGAGGATTTGAGTTAGTTTTTCTGGGGGATTGGAATCAGTAGCACTTACCAGTTGAAACATGAAAGATCTGAAGGTGGTGATGGCCTGTGGTGCAATGAGGAGACCATTAAGAACTGCAGCAGACTTTCAACTAAGCTTGGTAGCTTTGGGGACCAGTGATCACTCTGGAGCTCAGTAGGGGCTTGGGCAGTTGGACTCTGGAGCTCAGCAGGGGTTTGGGCAGTTGGACTCTCAGTCTTGTCATTTATCATTCCTCTCTCATACAGCTCCTGTGTTGTTTTTCTCCTGTCACTTGCTGTGTAAAAATCCTCAAAGCTCTCTGTTTGGCAAGTGAGTCAGGATGGTCAAGACCAGCCTTTCTCCATTAGAATGAGACAACTAAGTTTTTTATCTTATCTCCCACTTAAAAAGGTCATGGAAGATAAGGATATGAATTTCCTTTTAAGTTTAGGCTTCTGACACTCTAGTTTGACAGACATTCAAAGATGCTTTTGCCTCTTCTGAGTTTCATGTGGTGCCTCACAGGGAACATGTCCAGTGTAGACAGTCCCTAGAGACTTTGACAGCTAGGCTTACTGTCTCTAGCAAGGAGATACAGACTGTTGGAGAGGATAGTGATGAATTCTTGAGTGACTGGTTTCTTTTATTATTTTTATTTTCTTTTAGCCTTCCTTTCAAAGTGATTTTTAAAAAACTTTTTTTAGTAACGTGGAATTACAATGAGGAGCTGATTTAAAATGAGAAATTCTGGACTGAGGATAGTGTTTTTCTGCGTTTCCATGGGACAGGAGAAAACAGTCCACACATCTGTGGTTGAGAACATATATGTGAAATTTAGCTTGCAAGAAAGTGTCTGTGCTATTATGGATGTGTTGATAAAGATATCCTACTGGCTTGAATATAGCCTTTAGTAATAGTAACGGTTTGTTGTCACTAGAAAGGAGTTGGATATAAAATTACATTTTACTATTTGACTGCAGTAAGTCTGTGCAATTTTATGACTGAGATGAACACATTGAAGTGGAACCACTTGAAATCAGATTTTTTTGCATTATATATTAAGTGGATTCAAAATTTTCGGCATGTTAACAAAACTAAAAAGTAACAATTCTGAATCTGCAAATTGGAACAGGATAAAAATACAAGTTAAATGCTTAAATAGTTGACATCTACTCAATCTAGCATATGTATTGAGTGTGAAATACTATACACCTACATTCTGCTAGTAATGAAGTTAATCATAGAATCATAAGGTCATTTAGGTTGGAAAAGACTTTTAAAATCATTAAGTCCAGCCCCTAACCTGGCACTGCCAAGTCCACCACTAAACCATGTCCCTGCATGCCTCACCTACATGTCTTTTAAATACCTCCAGGGATGGTGGCACAACCACTTCCCTGGGCAGCCTATTCCAATGCTTGACAAATCTTCTGGTGAAGATATTGTTCCTAAACCTCCTCTGGCACAACTTGGGGACATTTCCTCTTATCCTGCCCCTTGTTACCTGGGAGAAGAGACCAAGACTCATCTCACTGTAGCTTCCTTTCAGGTAGTTGTAGAAAGCGATAAGGTCTCCCCTTGAGGCTCCTTTTCTCCCAACTAAACAACCTCAGCTCCCTCAGCTGCTCCTCATCGCACTTGTGCTCTAGACCCTTCACCAGCTCCATTGCCCTTCTTTGGACTCACTCCAGCACCTCAATGCCCTTCTTGTAGTGAGAGGCCCAGAACTGAACATAGGATTCAAGATGTGGTCTCACCAGTGCCGAGTATAGGGGGACGATCACTGCCCTAATCCTGCTGACCATACTATTGCTGATATAGATCAGGATGTTATTGACCTTTTTGGCCACCTGGGCATGCTGCTGGCTCACATTCAGATGGCTGTTGACCAGCACCCCCAGATCTGCCCCTAGTTTGTAAAGTTGCATGGGGTTGTTGCAACCCAAGTGCAGGTCCTGGCACTTAGCCTTGTTGAACCTCAATGGCCTTGGCCCATTGATCCACTCCTGCCCAACTGGGCATCATCTGCAAACTTTTCCTTGATTCATATCCATAAACACTCACCCTGTTGTCACTGTCACTGAGCTCTAGACAATCATAACGCTCCTAACATATGGGGCTACCATGCTGACTCTCCTTCTTTGTCGAGTTTACACCCATCCATTGCAGCACTCCAGTTGTGCAAGTCATCCCACCATGTTTCCATGATGGCAGCTATGCCACACTTTTCCTGCTGCCCAGTGGCTTCCATCTGCTCCTGTCTGTTGCCCATGCTACATGCATTAGTGTAGATGAACTTCAGTTGGGCTGTTGATTCTGTCACTTTTTGGGGGGCAGAAGCCTTCGTTTCTATGTGACTTCTCTCAGGTGCTTCCATCGTTTCAAACACATCAATAACCCTTACGTCTTGGCTGCTGCGTGGATCTTCGTCCCTATCTCCACTGAGATGGCAGACTGAAGGACCTTGCTAGCATACCTCAAACATTGGTGTGCTAACCGCAGGCTTATGTCTAGTGAGCACAGCTTTGTCCCTTTTCCCTTCAAATCTAGTTTAAAGCTCTTTCAGTGAGTCCTGGTAACTCCTGTGCAAAGATCCTTTTCGTCCTTTGAGACAGGTGTACCTTGTCTTCACTGTCAGACTTAGTGTTGTGTAAACCAACTCATGATCAAAAAACCCAAAAACCTTCTGGTGACACCAGGCTTGGAGCCAGGTATTTATCTGCTGGCTCTTCCCATTTCTTCCCTTATCATTCCCTGCAACTGGAAGGATAGAGAAGCACCAGCTGTGCTTCTGATCCCCCAACCAGTCATCCCAAGGCCATCAGGGAGAGACTTCAGTCACGTCCCTCTTGATTGCCCTTGGGCTTCTTGTTTCAGTGTCATTGCTTCCTACCTGAAAAACCCATAATGGATAATAATCCAAGGGCCATACCAGGGTAGGAAGCTTAATCATCACTTCTTTAACCTGGGACCCAGGGAGGCAGTAGGCTTTCAAGAAGTGGATTCAGTTGGCACATTGGGCTTTCTATTCCTTTCAGAAAGGGAGTCTCCTATGACAATGATCCATCCGTCTTCAACCTACTCACCTCCTCCCTGAGCTCTGTCACTAAGCAGAGGAACTCCTCTACCTGGGCGCACTTCCCACAGCTGTGCTCTCTGCTGCCATATCATCTAAATACTTGCCTACAGAGTAGCATAATTCTGTGTTTAAATTTAATCTGTACAATTACTGAGTCAAAAATTAAATACATAACAGAGCACCATTTCTGGAGGTGTCACACTGCCAGTCAGATTTGAACATGACTGTAATGTTTAAGTGTAATGTTCTGGTTATTATTTGTTGCAATTTTTTTTACATGTATTTTCTCATTGTAGGAGTTGTAACAGTGTGCTGATCAGTGCTCCTAAAATTCAGTCTTAAGTTGGTGTCAAAATGACAGTGTTGGCATTTAAGTTGAAATCGCTTTTTTGGAAGTAGATACTGGTGACTAGTTCTGCTAACAAGAATAGTGTTATGCTGTGGGGTCTTTTAACATTTTTAATTTTTCAGGTGGCAGAGATAAGCGTGGAGGTCCCATTCTAACGTTTCCAGCTCGTAGTAATCATGATAGAATACGGCAAGAAGACCTTAGAAGACTAATTTCATATTTAGCATGTATTCCTAGGTAAGTGATAGTCTGATAAGCTCTAAAGCTGTATAACAAAATAAATGGATTATGTTACAATACACCCACAAACTAGACGACTGAATGGGTTAATAAAATGAGCTAATCAATACCAAGTTTTGACAGTTGCTATTTTCAAATTGCTTTTTGGAAGAGAAATAATTACTCTGCCCTGTAAAAGGAAGGCCATTGGCAGAACGGATGGTGTGCTTTAGCTGAAAGTAGTTTGTGTCTTGGAAACAGCACTGTCATGCCATATTGCTGTCTCTGTGTTGAAAATTGCAAATACAACTCAAAGGCCTTCAGTTCATCAGTAATTAGAAACATGCTGGTCATGATTCACAATATGCCTTGTGTGGAGTGGGGTCAGCACAACACTCCTAACTCTTATTTGTGTTAGGTAAATCATAGTGTCCAGATAAAGCACAGAAATAACCAGGAGAGAGATATGTAAAATTGCTTGTAAAGGTCTCAGATAAATCTGTGGAGTGATCTGTGAAAGTACTGATAGCATTGCATTACCAGCAATTTAAGTTATGCATTGCAATGTGCTGTTCAAGTAAATCGGCAGAAGTTAAATCCAATGCTTGTGTGTGTGTATATATATACACTCCCATATATATATATGTATATATGAAGTTAAGAGATATTTTGTATGTATATAAAAAAAGTTTGTTCATATATAACTTTGCTTCTAGGACTATCTGAGCTGGGGACAAAAATGATCCTAAGACCCTGACTTTAGGTCCTCCTTGGAATCTGCCAGCATTTGTTGTGGGCTGGAGCAATGCTTGCTGTGCTTCACTATGTTTGCCTATGACCTCAAGGAGCAGTTGTCATTACAGTTGAAAAAAATTCCTTGGACAACATCCCTGAAGGCAATATCTTCTGTGTTTCTGTAATGTGTTAATTTACAGCTGGTCTTTTCACCTGATATAATCAGATGCCAGTTTCAGACTGACAGAAGTGGTTTCATAAAAATAACTTCAAGACATCTAGCTGACAGTGTATGCGGCCTCTTTTTTGTTAAGTTAACTGGGGGAGGTAGAGGAAGAAGGACAGGAAGAAGGCTTGAGATCTTTACTTTCAGATTCGAATGGTGAGATGTATGCTAGCAATCGAGAGCTTCAAGTTATTAGAGAAGTTACTAGATAAATGTGCATCAAAATGTGTCCAAGAATTTTCTAGAGATAATCTGGCAAGATACAGCAATCCTCTGGCAAAAGGCTTATGTTAGTTTAGCATCAAGAGATTTAAGATTAAAAGTTAGTGCTGGTTTTATAGCTCTTTAAGCATGGCAAAGTTTTGAGAATAAAGGGAGCTTTATTAAAAGCAGGACTCATTTTCATACAAGTCATATTTTAGTGACTGATCATGCAACTCTAGCTGATTAAGAAGTCCAAGGTGGTACAAATAACCCCCAGCATTTGGGCTGTGTGGTATTTATTGCAGTACTGTTATTTGATGTATCTGAAGAATCAGAAGTATCAATTGTTTGGCAAGAGATCTAAAAACTCAAGTTGATTCAGTCTCACAATTTTAGTAATTTAACAGTCTATCTTATTTAAAAATATAGCTAAACTTATGTCATCACCACTGACTGTACCAGTATTTTAGTGTAGTTCAGGTTTACAAACAGATGACCTTGGCTGACTAAAGCCTTCTACCCTAATTTTTGTGATCCTTGGCTAAAAGACATTCAACTTGTGTCAGATGATGGGACCACATGATTGATGACACATCTGATTGTGTCACATGATGAGGGCTTGCTTTGTACACCCCAGGAGATGTATGTATTGTGTGAATTAGTGGCAAGCACTCCTCATGCAGTCCTCAGTTTGGTGGTAGAATAGGGATGGGCAGAGCAGCACTCATATAATAGCATTTGACCTTTAAATAATGGGTCTGTCCTTAAAACAGTATTTATTTTTGTGCTTGAATGCTGTATCTTAGAAAACATTTTCACTATGGTCAGAAAATTGTAGATTGTAGCCTACGTGTATTCCAAGCTAGTTGATTTTAATATATTTTGCTTCTGCCATTGCAGGTTTTGATGTTTCTATGGACAGGTGGTAGAGCCATCATTTATCGTGATAAACTCCCTTTTTAAATTTTGCAGGCTTTTCTTTTTTTTCCCTAACTTTAAAGTTTTCAAACTTAAAATAGCCTCCTCTTCAAAGGAACTAATACTATCACTTTTTCCAGAAGATCTCCTGTATCGGTCATAACACATCTTTCTACAGCCACTACAGTGGCTAATACAAGTGTGTAAAGTATGCCAGTGAAGCTTCTCTGCTTCTTGGACACTCTGAAAACCTCACACATGAGAATGGCATTTGCATTAGTCACATCCCTGAAAGTGACTCGTACTCAAACAATGGACATTTGGTCCTTTTTGATAGTCTGTTGGCTATGATGCATTGGTTTTGAAATATTTCATTTTCCATGGTCATGCTACAAGGTCATGTAGCAAATTCTGCTGGAATAAAATCAAAGTTTCTGGTGGTGGTGGTGATTGTCACTTTTGATCAATGGCAAGCACTAAATGTACAGAAGGTATTGATGAAAAGAAATTAAATCTTCCATTCTCAGAAGAGGTGCTGGAGAATTTGAATGTAAGGTCTGTCAACTTTTGGACAGCAAAACTGAGCTCAAGTTTTGTATAAACAGGTTGATGTGGTTTTGTTCACAATGCTAAAATACTGTCTTATCCATTAACTGTCCACAAATCGATCCTGTTACAAAAGAAATGGTCAAAAATGGCTTTTTTTCCTCTGCAGACTCTGACTCTCAGATAATATGGGTCTAAATATGAGACAATTTGAAAAAGTTGCAAAGTGGTAGGTAAGAACAATTTGCCATCTTCTGTCTTTTAGAGGATCCCCTCAGTCATTAGAAAGGCATGAATATTGTCATCCGTCAAGTAAGTGTGTGTGTGTTCCGAAGAGTCAGAATATCAAGTCAGCAACGGGTATAAAGCTATCACCCACAAGGAGTTTGGCATGAGGGTCAGAGAAACTTCTTGAGAGGTTCATGAGATCTGCTGTACGTGTTAGCTAGTGAACAGTGAGACCCTAGAGTGTTACAACTGGCTGAGCAGACTACGTTCCTTAGGCAGTGTGGTGCAGTAGAGTCTGTGTTTGAAGTTATAACACTTGCTTGATAACCTTTTCTTCTTTCTTCTGCAGTGAGGAAGTATGTAAACGAGGATTCACTGTCATTGTAGATATGCGTGGGTCAAAATGGGACTCCATAAAGCCTCTGCTGAAGATTTTACAGGAATCCTTTCCATGTTGTATTCATGTTGCACTGATAATCAAGCCAGACAATTTCTGGCAGAAACAGAGGACTAACTTTGGCAGCTCTAAGTTTGAGTTTGAGGTAATTTTCCCTGTGGAGTATAAATTTATATTTATTTCATGGTTTTAAGTGCTCGCTAATGATCAACACCTTGAAAACTCCCAGATAAATTATATTCTGCATGAAGGGAGGGTTACTTTAGGCCAATGGTGTAGAAGGAATGTGGTTTTCTTCTTTTTTCTTTCTACTTATTAGACTAGATAGTTGTGCATGTTGTTGTTTATATTCTTTTTCTGAGTGTAAGAAAGATGGAATTATGGTTTTACCTCTACTGCTATAAAGCTAGGTTTCCTCTGTTTGTTATCTTGGTCTGCACTGAGGTAATTGTGATACCTCCAGCATGAAGAGGAAAGCAGCTGTCTGAACCTTACTGTTATCTTCCTTCGACTTTGCAATACACAAAGTCAAAGCTTAATCAAAACAGTAGTCAAAGGAGTGGCTGCTGTTTTCTTCTGAAGTGTAGTGAGGTAAGAAATAAATATTTCTCTGATTTTGGGAAATACCTGCAAGACCTCCTGTATTCTGCTGTTCAGAATTGATACTGGAAAAGACATGTGTGAGAAAAGGTGTCATGTGGACTTTGTGCACAAAATGATCAACTCTTACAAAGAGAAAAGCAAAAGCTTGAAAGGAAATTTCAAATTAATTTCAGTAACAGCATTTTTTTATTTCTGCTTTTATTTTCTAGACAAATATGGTGTCTCTGGAAGGCCTTACCAAAGTAGTTGATCCTTCTCAGCTAACCCCAGAATTTGATGGCTGTTTGGAATACAACCATGAGGAGTGGATAGAAATCAGAGTTGCCTTTGAGGACTACATTAGCAATGCAACCCATATGCTGTCCAGACTGGAGGAACTGCAAGATATCTTGTCAAAAAAAGAAATGCCTCAGGACCTGGAAGGTGCTCGCAATATGATAGAGGAGCATTCACAATTAAAAAAGAAAGTCATTAAGGCTCCTATCGAGGACCTTGATGTGGAAGGACAAAAGCTGCTCCAGCGGATACAGAGCAGTGATAGCTTTCCCAAAAAGAACTCGGGGTCAGGGAATGCAGACTTACAGAACCTTTTACCCAAAGTATCCACCATGCTGGACAGGCTGCACTCAACACGGCAGCATCTGCATCAGATGTGGCATGTGAGAAAATTGAAATTGGACCAATGTTTTCAGCTCAGGCTGTTCGAGCAGGATGCTGAAAAGGTAAGGGATTGAGGGAGGGCAGTATAAATGGCTGGTGCTTGATGGACTTGAAAGAAGTACCAGAGGTAACTCCAAATAGTCGTTTTTGTCTTTAGAGTTAATCACTAGACTTTTAACAAGAAATAAGGGACTTCTTGGTTGAGAGGCACTAAGAGTCTTGTAGAGTAAAGGGCATGGGATAGTACTGATAAGCTGTAAAGGACACAGATAGCTCTCACCAAAGAATATTTTAAGTGCTAGTGACTTGAAAGCTTTTGTTTTGTTAAGGGTTTGTTCCAACCCTTTTTGCCTGCATCAAGTGAAGATGAATGCTGTATACTTTATAAATACAGATGACTAAGGACTACATTGGTCTTCTTTAGTGATCTTTGGACAGTGAGTGACAGGCAGTTGACAAAGTCTAAAGAGGCTGACGTGGGAAACTGTTTCATTGATGCAGGGTTTGAAGTCCCAGGCTAAAAACTGATGTATCTCTTCTGACAGTGCATATGTCATTAATAGGGAACTGAGTGATTTCATAATGTTTGAGGCTAACCAGTCCCTTCAGATGAGAAAGCCCTTGATTGTCATGGAATTTGAAGAGGAGGTATGGCAGGCAGTTCACTTTTGAATGAGTTCAAATAAGATCTGTTTTCATATAGAATGGTGTTACAATCACTTACTATTGACTTGTTACTATGGAACAAGTATCTTTAAGGGAGGGTGCGGAGTTTTTCTCCGGGGAAGTAGTAACTAAACTATGCAATCAAGTGGTCAGTATGGCCTTTGTCAGAGTTCCTAAAGTATTTGGATTTCTTAAAGTATTTTATGTAAGATTGCCTGAACTGTATGAAACCAAAGGTCTGTGTTAAACCAGTATCCTGCTCTCCAGCAGTGGTCATAACAAATGCATAAGGAAGAGTAAAAGCAGAGCAAACGTGTTTCAGCTCAGGGACTTTTTTTACACTACTCTAATATTTTGTGCTGTGTTTAAAAAAGAAATAATTTTTAAAAGTACCATTTAAAGCAAACGTTTGCTGAATAGATAGAGCTGAAAGTAGTAGGGACATGTAAAGAGTTGAAATAGTTATAAAATTATTAATTATAACATTATTGAGAAAATAGCAAACTGTTGGTCTAGTGTTGTTCTTTCAGGCCCAAATGCTTTTATCAACCTTTCGGGCACTTCCTTGCAGCATTAATTGTTCTGTGTTATAGCATATCTTTCAGTACTGTGTGAGCACCATCAAAATATATTTTTTTCATTTACTCATCGTTTACCAAGTTGCTTATATAACTTGGGCTTTAAGAAACTTCTTGTGAAATACTTGAGCCTGTGGGATTGACCTCTGTCCTGCCATGTGGTTGCATAAGCTCCTATCTGTGTTTTCTAGGTTTCTGATTGCAAGAATAAGTTGCTGTTAAATTAACACATCTTTATTTCATAAGGGAAATATTAGGCACCTCAAAATGAAGTTGACAGCAGCTAGCATACCTGGGACTTTATTCTCTCAACAGCCAGTAAAAAAAAAGATTAAAAAGAAGGTTTATGTAGTATCCCAACTCACTTTTGGATTAAGGCCCTTGCCTTAATCTATTTGCAGCCCTTATTTTTACTGCTAATGTCAGATTAGATTTCATAGCTCATGGGTTCTTTATCAGTGTACATCTATGTATTTTACTTAAATGTGGGAAAGATAAAGGGTATTGTATGAGGAGAAATAAACACGTTCCTTTTGGAGGACTTGCTCAACTCTGTGCTCTCTGGTCCAGGAGAAGAAAAGGCAAGAAGGGGCAAGGTGGGAGGGAATCTAGAATTGCCTTGTAGGTGTCTGAAGGCAGCAAATTAAGATGACCTAGAGAAAAGTGGTCATGAGCAGTACCAGTCTCTATTTTGAACAATGTTCTAACACATCTTCACTGTGTTCTAGATAAGAAGCTGAAAATTTTAGGAGTATGTGATTAGCTGTCTCAGTTGTCTAAGCTCTTAGAAGTTTGGTTTACAGTCCTTACCATCTTGTGTTCTACTTATAATTTGTTTTTTTATGGACCTGGGACAAATACTGGATTTGGTTCTGTTAGCCAGCATATTTTGAAAGATCTTTAAACAAGTATTTACTGCTTATTGATACTGTTATTTTCTGAACAATCTTTTTCAGGCTATTCAGAGAATGGGTGTATCTTTTTTGCTGAGATACAGCAAAGATTTCAAGACCATTACCCCATTGGGTGGGATGTTAAGCTTAGCTTTTGATGTGTTGCTTGGTCTTTGAAAACTTTGTCTTCCAGTGCCGCTGTTAACATACCTATGTATATCCATTGATGGCCATTGCCAGATAAGATCTTTTCCTAAAATTTCTTAGAATATTAAAATAATTGGGTTTTTGTTCTTAAAAACAAATGTATTTAAAGGTTCTTCTTAAACTTCTTTGGAAGAAGGTAATGTGTAACTCTTTGCTCAAGTATACTTTTATTAAGTCATCTAGAAATAAAATAGTTGTTTTCAAATCTGCTGTAAAGTTACGAACTAAAAATATTAAGCTTGCTGCTGAAGTACTTGATCGGCAAGAATGAATTTATACTTAATTTCCACGAGTTGCTGTTTTCATTTAAATTGCTAAGCTGCTGATGTCAAGAAGTGCTGACACTAGAGAACGTCTAAGCTTGGCAGCTCAGGGCTGTGCTCCAAGTCTGTTTGTTTACTATGACTTCTTTGTAATAATGAAGTTTACAATTACAACTTTGCTGTAGCTTGTTGAGATAAACACCTGTAGTAAAGGTAACAGTAACAGCAACAGCCTCAGCTCTTTGATCCACAAAGATTTCAGCAATGATTGGGTTAAAATCATGTAATTTAGAATGGAAAGAGCGTTCATGTTGATTTTTGTGACCTTGGACTCTGTTCTTCTTTGTTCACAGATTTCTTAAATTACTTGTCTATGATTTCTGCCATAACAAATTATTGAACTTTTTTCTTTCCTTAATATTTTCATGTAGATGTTTGACTGGATCACACACAACAAAGGTCTGTTTCTGAACAGCTACACAGAGATTGGAACCAGTCACCCCCACGCAATGGAACTTCAGACACAGCACAATCACTTTGCCATGAACTGTATGGTAAGAACAGGCCTCCCTTCACCACACAAAGATACAAATTATCTATTTGTTCTATGTCAAGGTAGAATTTGTAAGTCATAGACATAAATCATTCCTTCTTTACAAGTAGTGTAAGATTTGTATTGGAGAAGTGAAATTATAAAACACAAGGGAGGAAAATAAAGGGTAGTCAAGTACAGAGGTACTGTGATCAAGCAGCAAAATTGTTTTGACAAATGACTGTGTTCAATACAACCACATCACTCCTCAAATATAAGCATCCGACCTTCTAGAACCTGGGATGTGTGTTTGAGTACTGATTTGGATCTTGTAGGACGTTTCAGAGAATCATGTGTAGTATGGATTTTAGCTCTCCATTTTGAAAGAAGTAGTTCT
The DNA here is from genome assembly GCF_001604755.1 of Lepidothrix coronata. NCBI lineage: Eukaryota > Metazoa > Chordata > Aves > Passeriformes > Pipridae > Lepidothrix > Lepidothrix coronata. The sequence goes on along the minus strand of NW_016690338.1, from coordinate 771,060 downwards.
TAGAATCTTCTGAATAGATTGCAACTCAGACAAAAGGTTCTGAGGAGTAGCTGAGCTTGATGTAATAATTTTCCATGTTTTTAAGAAGACATTTCCCATTTCTGGCACAGTGGAATGGAGCTAAAACAAACAATTTTCTCGGGCAAATATCATCTTAGGATGAGCTGTCAGTAGACTGCAATTAAAAATTTGGATTTTAATTGACAGTGAGTAAAAGCTGCTTATTTTCAGTTTCATGAATCCCTGTTTGAACATGGGGACAAAATTCTCAAGGACATTTTAGATCCCTTACACTAGGAGCATTTGAAGTATTTAAATAACCTTGAGAGTCTGAATAACCTAAATCCAGTTCCTGTCTGTCAGATCAATGAAGGAAGAACACTACCAGTCTTGTTAGAAATTAACATTCTTGGCAGTCCAAGGATGGGAATTGAATTACAATATGGTTGAAACAATCAACTCTTGCAAGAGGGTCTTTTTGTAGGAGAGGACTACTAATTGCAGAGAGTGGCAAAGTAAACTTAGCTAGGTTATGTGTCTTGCTGAAGTAACAGAGGGGCTAGTAAGGCAGCTCTTGTGTATGGTATAGCTGGACAGTAGGCAATAGAAGACACCATTAGAGAAGGTACATTTTCTTCTTTAGCAACTCAGCTATGTTTGCAAAAGTTAAATAAAAATCAATATGTACTTTTTGAAAAGAGTAAAGCAAATGCTGGGGAACTTTGCAATTAAGTTATGTAGCATCATATGTGGATGTAACTTTGACCATTAGGTTTGGTTCGTGGCATGGGGAATAACTCCCTTATGGAGAACCTCGTTGTTGTTCCTCACTGCTCAGCATATGAAGTAGAGCAGAAACAAACTCACAAGATGACAGTAGATGCCATTGACATGAGAGGACTTTTGGAACTTAGCAATTTTGGATGGCCTTCCAGGCAATTCTTAAGCTTGTACTCCAAGGATTAAAATCTTCATCTGTCAGCCTGTTCTGGTATTAGTCACTATTGTCCTCTTTCCTTCAAATGGGATGACTTTTTTATTTTTTTCCCTGCTTTTGTACTATTCAGGTGCTATCAACAGTAGGAAGCACTTGAGCGATGCAGCGTAATCCTTCCTGCTCTGTGTTTGCTATTAGTCTTTTGCTGTTAATCTCTCTTTTGCCTGTACTTGTCAAATGCTTTAATTACAGGGGACTTTTTCTCAGCCTGCAAAATGATTTCTTGAAGCGTACAGGCAGCAGCTTAAATTTGGGGCAAATTAAACTATCCCAACATTCAAAAGGGGAAAAAGAAGCTATGTTTTTTGAATGTGTTTCTGTAGCATAATCTCCTCCAGGAGAGGTTCTTTGGCACGGAATAGGTAAATACAAATTCAAAATGATCGGTCACTGGTTATGATTTAAGTGGGGCTCAGATTTTCTGGATTTTATTTGGTTAAATAGCAAAAGCCTTTCATATAGATTAAGGGCAAAGATTAAACTGAATGTGACATAAAAAATTGACATGAACTGATTGAATTTTGGCAAGCCTTCTTTTTCATTAGCTTTTAACTGGAAAAATGTTGGGCAGTCCTAACTCCTGCAAGCATGTTCAGCTTCTTCCTGACCACTCTCCGCATATGCTCTGTGCTTAGCAAGCTGCTGTTAGTTCATTGTTCCTGTCAGTGTAACTCTTTAGCAATCAAAGTTGATTTAAGATCTCTTATGTGAATGCTATAATGCTAGAAGTGGAATTCAACTTTTAACCCATCTACAACCGTGCAAAATTATTCAATTAGATGGAGTAGAGAAAAGAAGACAACTATGTATAAGCTTTATTTATTGCAGGAGATTTTGAAGGCTTTTCATTGTGGCCCTAACTGGACCTTAATAGAGCTTGCTTTCTAGGTAGTTTTCTTAGGCTCACTTGAGGTGGGGAAGGGCTGTTCAAAGGATGAATGCTGCCCAAGCAGCTAAATGCAACCTCTTGCACTTGCTCACAGCTTAGCTCTGATGTTGCAGCTGCTTTTCCCAACACATTGTGGTTGCTGCAGGGCACATGCTCCCCTCCACAGCAGGTGCTACCCTCAGTCAATAGCTGGGTCTCATCTCTCCTTCCTTCCCAAGAAGCAGCTTGGCTTTCTAAGAGGTGCAGGAGGGCAACTTCTGCAGCTGCTTATGCCAAACTCGGCTGAGAAAGAGTGACAGCCTTTGGGTGAGATGCCAAAATTTTGATCTGGTCTTCCAGTCTGAAGTGAGCCACCTGGATGTAAACCATTGTGAAAGCCACTTAGTTCCTGTCATGAACAGGAGTTGGTTATATCAAGGACAAAGAAGATATACAGATTTTTTTTTTTCTTGTAATGGTTTTCTGCTATTTTTAGAATCTGATTTTCGGTGTTAACATAAAGTTGTTGGAAATGTAAACCAAATGTTATAAACCAAAAAGGTAAAAAATACACCCGCGGAGGAAATATAGCTTTACTTTCAGCAGTTTCATTAGCAAGTAGTCTGTCTGGGAATCTTTTGTATTCAGTATGTGATAGGCTCATGTGGTCGCACTTCAGGGTAATAGGAATAAGTTCATGCAGATCTTAAGCGTAATACACACACTGTTTCTCACTGCAATGAATCTGTCCTAGAGCAAAGCTGGATAGGTGTGGGGCTGTGCATTGAAGGTGGACCTATATTTGGTTACCACTGATTAACACACAGGTTGATGTTGCTAAAAGAGCGAACTGCTGACTGAAGGACAGTTCACATGTGCAGCTGTAGGTATGTGACCTCCTGTTACTCCTGAATTTGATTCTATGCACTGATAAATGTCAAAACTGTGTCTTTATAAGGCAGGTAGATCCCATCTTCCATAACTGTGGGGAAAAATAAACGCTCAATGATTCTACTCTCTAAAGATGAGGATAAATTCTCAGTACAATTTAAAAGACCTGCTTTCAGCAACAGTAAATTGCTGTTGTCAGGTCCCAAGATTTATTTGAGTTAAGCAATACTCAGTTTCAGCTTGACGTTCCTCTTTGGGTGACTAAACCAATGCTTCACTTCTCAAAACAAGATTTTAGTACCTTTTAAGGGAGAAACTTTCAAATAAGACATCATAGGAGTTGCAAGTATAAAATTTATGTGTTGAGTTTTCGAACTGCAAAAATAAAGTACCTATGATTGTGTGATTAGTCAGTCTTGCATGCAAGACTGAGAAAAAGTGATTCTGTGTCTGTCCACTCTTTTTCTTGCCATTTTCTATACATCTGCTGCTGCACAAGGAAAACAAGAAGTCACTTGAAGTATGGGGGAGGAGGAGGAGGAGGATGTTATCTGCTTGAACATTTTCTACTCTTGTTGCTAGACCAAATGGCCTTGCTTTCATTACATTTTATCTGTGCCTAGCAGTGCACTGGGGAGGGTTAAAATGCTTAGGAAGTGATGTAGGCAAAATGAAACTTTGAAGAAAGCTGGCACATGCTACTATCAAAGGGTGTGCTGTGACTACTTGTCTCAGTGTTGATAGGACCATCAGTAGAAGTTACTTTTATTAACCATAGTCCAAAAAGTCCAGTGTCAATTGTAAGTATATAGCTAAGTTGATTGATGTTCTCAGAACACGCTGTTTTTATACACTAAACCACTTTATCAAGGTAGTAATCAAACATTGAATGGTTTCCAGAAAATGAATGTCAGAAATGAGCACTGCTGAGAGTTTTGGGATGTTAAAATAAAAGTATGAACACAACAATGGAGTATCACTAGGTTTGCAAAGTTAAAAGTTATGAAGATGACCTGTTTGGCTTGCTCAGATCCAGCCACAGGGACTGGTACAAAAGAAAACATAAAGAAGGTCAGGTGAGGTAAAATCACCTTAGCTGACAGCTTGTGTAACTTTTTCCTCTTTCTTTATACTACTGATACGTTTGACCCTTGAGATTCTTTTTACTTTAAATATGTATTTTTGTAACCATACAGATTTGTTGCTTGAGATAGAATTAAGCACCATGTGAATTCTAGAACTGCCCTTGGTCCTCTGGGATTTTGGCATATGAGAGCAAGACCAAAAGTGGTGATTTGGCCGTTTTTCCTCACATTGCTTTGAAATGCAGACTTTCACAAAAGGCTTCTTGTACCATGGTGAACAGTAGTAAGCTATCTGTTCATACTTGGCGGGGACGTGTCTGTTTTGTGGGGTCTGATGGGTTTTATTGGTGGGGGTTTTTTAACTTATTTTTACGTTGTTAATCTAATGCTTCACTTAAGTAGCACTTGCAGTAAAATAAATAAATCAAAGTTAAATCCATCAGCTGTTCAACCAAGCTAACATCCCTAGTAGACAAAGACTCTAAATAGGCATGGGGCAGCACAGGAGGTAAAATGTATTCAGTCACATTTTTGGTAGTTCTGGGTAACCACAGTCAAGCAAACTGTGTATTTCTGATGTTTTTGAAGTTCAGAGAATGCACAGCTGTGGGTCCTGGTCAGATTGGGAAGGATGTGTCTTGAGTGCACATGCCTAAGAGAATCTTTGTGGTTGAGCAGTTAATGCTTAGACATAATGTCTGGATGCCACCAACCTGAGAACCGACTGAAAAAGGTGAAATGAGTTCAGAGTATTTTCAGCTTCTGAGGAGCACTCAAAAGTCAACCAGGTAAAATAGAACAGGCTAGGTCTGCAACCTTCCTAAGAAGGAAGAAGCAAATAAACATTTTAAAAAGCAGTCAGCTGCTGAGGTGTTAATACAGCAACAAGTGTGCTTGTGTCAATGAATCACGGACTAAAGGAACAGACAGTGTTACTGAAAAGAAGCAAATCTTACTTCACTTTTGGTACTTATTGGGAGTGCTGAACTTCAGATTTGTAAAGAAATTGCTCTGATTCAGTTGGTCCTATTAAAGAACTAGGTCCAGTTTAGAGCCTCATCCTTAATGTTGTAATGGGAAACATCTACATGAAAATGACATGGCTGTAAGGAGAGGTTGAAGGCACGGGTGTTCACTATGACTAAGTCAAAGTAAGTGAAAAGTACAGGAGGAAAGAAAGTAGTGTTGACATTGGACTATACAGTCTTGCAGTAACATTCCCCAGGTCCACCATAAAAAATGTAGGAAAGAGATGATAAATTTGAAGAAATTAAGAGTGAAATTATATTTCACTTGTTCCAGTGCTAATAGCAATGGTTAAATGGTTCCCTGAGAATATTTAGAGGATCCTTGTAGTTGAAGGACAGGTTAAACACTTTCCTTACTTGTAATCTTGAGTGGCTGAGTTTGTTATTTTTTACAAGGGAATAGATCAGGTTATACCTTTAGTTGTTCTGCAGCCCTCATTGTTAAAGTTTGGATTCCAAAACTGAAAGCGTTACTGTTGCTTCAAGAATGAGACTAGAAGAGTTGTTAGAGAACATTTAAATCATTAAAGCAGGTGTTAATTCATACATTAATGCTACACTGTGTTTTGATGGCCATTTGCGTGTGAAGTGGCAGATGATTTGAAAATTCCATTGCTAAATTATTTCTATCATAGTCAAATAGCTCCAACTCACTACAGTCTATATAGAGATGCCAGTTATGATGCTTATGGACTGTGTCACTGAGGTGATGGCATTTAAAACTGAATGCTTAATAGTTTCTGTGTCAGAAAACTACTATTTGAAATCTTGAAGCTAAACAAACATTTTCTAAATGTGTCTGGGAAAATCAGGAAGTAAAATAGAACCTTCAGGTCACCTGCCAGGTTTATTTTGTATCGAGTGTGATAGAAGTTCAGTTAAGCTGGTAGGCTGTCACCTGTGCTTTTCACCTGTGTACTTGCCTTTCAGGCATGCACCAAAGAATGACAGAGTGCACTACAGCTTGTGTTGAGCTACTAATCTGTGTTGCCTGCTCAGCAATACTTGTTTTATACGTATTCTCCCTTTAGAGAATAGTTCTGCAATGAGGAGCTTTCCAGATATTGTAAGGTGTCTTTTCAGCTTCTGGCTGAAGAGCATTTTGAGAGAAAATCATCATACTAAGTACGTTTGTGTACTTACTAAACACACTGTAATGCAATAACTTGAATTGTTCCCTTTTTAGTCTTGTTACAATAGTCATGTTTGTAAGACAGTGGAAAAATTACAGAATCACAGAATATGCCAAGGGACCCACAAGGATCATCGAGTCCAACCCTTAGCCCTGTGCAGGACCATTCCCAAGAGTGCCTGTGCCTACCATGTGCCTACCACATGCCTGAGAATATCATCCAAACACTTCTTGAACTCTGTCAGGCTTAGTGCTGTGACTACTTCCCTGGGGAGCCTGTTCGAGCACTCAACCACCCTCTGGGTGAAGAAACTTTTTCTAACATTCAACCTAAACCTTTCCTGACACAACTTCAGGCCATTCCCTGAGGTTCTGTCACTGGACACCACAGAGATCAAGCAATGCAGTATCACTTCAGCCTTTCACTTTTTAGACAGTGGATACACATTTAGAAGCTTTGGGTGCTTCATGCATATTCACATGATGTAAATGACAGCACTAAATAAATCTTTAGCAGTTGTTACCTCATAGCTTTTGCTTTCCTAACTAAAACCAGGATGTAAATCCCTACAGTGAATATGATATCAGTCCCTAGGGAATGAGCAACAGCATACTTGTAGCAGTGTTTCTCATCTCTTAAGCAGTGTGCAAAATATGGAGTTGTCATATAATAATGACAGTGGACTTGCCTGTCCTTGTAGGAAATTGAACAAAATTTGTTAACCTTGAAGGATCAACTGAAGACAGTCTTAACGGTAGCAAGATGCTATTGGAGATTCTTTTCCTTCTTAACTAAGTCTGTCTCTTTTGGGTCATTGCATTTTAAAATACCATCACTTAAAACTTTAGTAGATATATCACATAGTGAGGGAAAAAGTTTAGATTATTGTTAGTTGTTTTTTGTTTGTTCTTTTTTGAGGGATGGAATGTGGTGTACATAGCTTGGAAAGTGTTGAACTGTCAGCATATTAACTCATATTCATACTGCTACAGGGGGTGTTCTTCCACACTTGTGAAGCCAGATTGCCATGGGAAAATGAATGCGTGTTAACCACAGCTCAGTTTTAATTTGTTTTGCTTCGCATGTACAGTACCATGTCCTTCATTTTTAACTGGTGTTCCAGAATTTTAAAAATTTCTTTTATTACGGTACCGAAATAGTTCAAATGACAGTCTATGGTTGCCTTTATTCTTTTCTCTTTTGGCACTTGGTTTTTTTTTTTTCCACAACTGTAAAGACCATTTAAGGGCTTTCTGGATTCATTTAGCAGTCTTGTATTTATGCTACCTACACTTAAATAGGCCTAAATGCTCTCCAGTCTTTTAAAATTTGTTAGAAATAGCAGATTTATATTCTTCCAGTTGTTCGGCCCTGATTAAAAGGAGAGCAGAGATGTGTGGGATAACCTAAAAAATGGAAAGCAAATATTGTGCAGAAAGGAAAAACAGCCAACATGACACTGTTGTGCTCAGTTTATTAGGTGGACCAGGTGAGGTGTAGGCTGTGTCAGGTCTGCTTCTGCTTGCATATATGCATACAGTTTACAATTAATAGAGACCTGTGCTAATTACCACTCAGATGAGACTGGACAGTGAAGCCTGGTAGAACTCCAACACTTGCTCCAGCCACTCAGTGTCAGGCTCTGGGTAGTGGCTGGGTGCCAACAGGTAGTGGTTCCACCTGAGATGCTCAGTGTCTACGTGGTTGGACTTAGATGACCTCCAACCTCAACAATCCTGTGATTCTAAGAACTTCATTCTAGATGTCTGGGAGTCTGCCCAGTTGAAAGTGTCAGCTCAGTATTATATACATGTAGCTCTGAAAGGGCTACTCAGAAACATTTTGGTGGTGAAGTTGTTCTTGTTGCTGGATTTGCAGGAATAAGAAACTGTGCATTGAAAATTAGAATGACTAAGAGTAATGCCAGGATGCTAGAGAATACTTACGATTTTGGACCTTATTTGTCTAATTTTCAGTGCTAGCTCAGAGGGAATATAGTGGCAGGAAAATGTAGTTACTTTAAAAGTGACTTTCACAAGTTGATGTAAAGGTTTGTAGAGTGATGTTGCACATGCGGTACTGTGGATGGATCAGGTACTTACTAATTATACTTTGATTCTCCTATATCGTGTGTGTCTGAATGTCTTGTTGACTCAAATACCCATTAACATTTTTGTTGAGACTGTTGTAAAACATGGTTAACTCTTCCTCTTCATTGTAATAATGCGTCTTCAAATAATATGCATTTGCTTAAGCTGACTGTTAATGTGACTTTTAGACTCTGATTATTTCAATTCATCTTTCTCACTCGTTATGTTATACACCTAGATTCCAAAGTTTGGCATGTACAAACTTGGCAAATAAAACCAGTCTATTAAGTAGTACTGTAATAAAGTAGATATTTTTAGAAGTATACCTCTTTATTTCAGTGGTCTGCTAACTTCCACTGTTTTTTCCCTCCTTCTTCTCCACAGAATGTGTATGTAAACATAAGCCGCATAATGTCAGTAGCAAATCGCCTGATCGAGTCTGGCCATTATGCTTCACAACAAATAAAACAGATTGCCAGTCAGTTGGAGCAAGAGTGGAAGGCATTTGCTGCAGCCTTGGATGAACGTAGCACGTTACTGGATATGTCCTCCATCTTCCATCAGAAGGCTGAACAGGTTAGTGAATGGAGAGGACACCAACAAACGTTTATGTGCTGGACGGGTTAGTTGTGCTGTTTGCTTTTGATTTGGTTAAAAGTACAAGAAAGTGATTGAAAAGGTTGGCAAGAAAGCCAGAACATTTATTTCTGCGAATTTCAGTTGATAATCAAACAAAAACTTGTTCTCCTCAGTTTAGCCCACAGCCTTTAAATTCTCCACAAAATGCTTTGCCCATATCAATGCAAGATAAAGCAACCAAGTTATCTCTGTCAATCAAAATGAAGTGGACAGAAATGCTTAACTGTATAAAGCTTTTAATATTGATATAATGCCTTTCCTACATCTAGAAATCATAACCTGTTCTATTGTTCTCACCAACCCACCCCAATCAGTCCTTGGAGTGTTAAGATTTAACTTACAGTAATTGCTTATAGAAAACTAAGTTGAACTGGCCTGAAAGTTGAGAGCTTAATTAACTATCTGAATCTGAAATTGTGGTGGGTGATGTTTACTTAGTATTTCATGAGAGATTCCTCATATATTAAAAAAAAAATTAGCTTTAGGCCTATACCAATTATTTTAATTAAGTCATTAACCGTATGTAACTGCCAGAGAAGAGATATATGTAGGGGAAGTAGGAATAAATATCCCCAAGTTAATAGTCTTAATGGTGAAAGCGTGTTTTGCCCTCAAGGGAATTCAGTTCTGAAGGAGTTGCTATGTGTGCGCAGTTGAGTCACCCGTTGATATTACAGACTGTCTGCTCTGTACGTCCCTGGTGTATTTGGAGAGCAGAGGTTCTTGGATGGTTATGGCTGATTGAAGCTCTGATGTGCTGTATGTAGATACTTTTCTTTGCATTTGCCTTGCTAAATTATATCCAAGAAAAAGTCTCGTGTCTGATATAACTTTAATTTGAAGTCAATGAAGGAAGCACTTGGGAGTTGAAAATTTCAGAAACGGATAGGCGGTGCAGTTTATTTTAAGTTTTCTACCTGATTTCTACTACACAGAAATTTAACTTAATAAATATCTAGACACTAGAAATATGAATGTATTAAGATGCAAATACACATTACTTTTTATTATGGTTAGTGATGACATTGGTTTAATGTCTTTAGACAGACTAAGGTAAAGTGTATAAACTGATGCCACTATAATAAGTACTTTTGGCAGGTTTTACAGAAAAGCTACATGAAAATGAGATGAAGGAATTGTTTTCTTGTAGAAAAGTCACCAATCAGCTTGAAGCATTTGGTAGACATCGTGTGGTACCTTATCATTATTGATGTTTTTCTAATTACTTGGATCATTCAGGTTTACATTTAAGCTCTGTCAGCCGTACGTGTAGGAGAAAGATGAATGAAATGTTAAAGATAGGTATAGCCTGACTCAAATGCTATCCATTTTCATTAAAAAAGAAATAAAACTATGCTCATCAGAAGCCAGGGGACTAAATTTTGTGGGATCGTGTGCTGGGCAACTGTAGTAAGGGTTGGTGTTAACTTCTTTACCACTAATATGAGTGTAAACAAGAGAAAAGATAAGAATGAGGGAAATAGTGCAGCATCTGCTGGGATTAATTTCCTCTTAATTGCTCCTTCTGCGGTTTTCATTTTATGATTAACTGTGATGGATTGTCCTAGTTGCTTTGTAAGATACCTGGCTGTGATATATTAGCTGTTTCATTAACAGTGGACCGTGAGTTCAAGGTAAGAGGGTTTGGAATGTGAGGAATGACCCCTCTAGAGACTGGTGGTGCTTGACCTACATAGAAAGATTAAAAAGTAAGCAACCCAAGAAATAACACACCGTTCTTGAATGCCTGTGTTCTCTTGCAAGTGGCAGGTAAGTGTTGCTGCCTACTGTCAGACACAGTGAAGACTGCACCTAATTTTCAGTCCGGGCTGACTAGTGCCAGAGATGTAACTCTGTGGTCCCACGTGGAGCTTCTATTAGTGTTCAGTGCTTAACATCAGAGATTTTTTAAGCTGGCCCTCGGTGAAATGAAAATTAAATAAATATCTTACAGCTGAGTACTCTATCACCCTTCTCCACAGCTTTGAAACAATAGTAGAGTACCAGAAATGATCTACTTTTTCCTCAAAATACTACATGTGCTCCAAGAATTAAAATATGTTTGATGAGACAAATGGCTTGGTCTCTTAAAACTTTTGAGTCTTGAACTTGACATAAATAGAGGACAAATTTACTTTAAAGAGATCATATGCTTGGCTGTACTAGGTTTAACAACTATGAAAACTCCTAGAAAAACAGGTTCTTTTCTTCTCTTTCCTTTCCTAGCATAACAGGGGTATAAAATTCATGCTCCCTAGCTGTGAAAAATAAGTTTGCAGAACTCGTACTATGCATGTATGTCTGTCGAGACGACTTAAACTTCAGGGATAACTTAAATTGTCTACATAAGAGATTTCTGTAGCAGTATCCTCAATTTCCCCTGAAAGGCTTGACTTGAGCAGTTCTGCTGACATAGCTGTGTGCTCAAAGTTCAGTGTTAGTCCTAAGAGACCCCCACTGAAGTTGTAAATCCCTTACACACTTCCTTCTGTAGTAGCTTGCCAAATGGATTTAGTGCTTCTTTGCATGTAGAAGTTAGGGCTTTGGAGACTGAGGTGTGAATTTGCTGTGCCCTGACACTGCTTCACCTCCTTGATAACCTCTTTCCAGCAAAACACAACTATGGAGTGTTTCAGTGAACGGTTCACCAGTAATTCTTTGTCTGCATGTGCACACGCGTACAAAGTAACATGGTTTTCTCTGAAGATTAAAAAAGGTGAGGTGATAAACCTCATGATCCCCTGAGGTTTTACCTCCTTGTGAAGACAAGACCTTAATTGGCTTTCATGTGTCTGAAATGGTGGTGCAGGGTGAAGCAAACTTTTTGTAGCTGCAAAATCAAGAAAAAGAGCAATAGTAAAATTGAAGCATCAGTATTGCCAACAGTTAAATCAGTTCTGAAGGCTACCAATATACAGCTAAGCCTGCCTGCCTCTAAAGAGCTGAAAGAGTTTCAGATACCTAAAAGCACAAGTATACTCAGACTTGAATATTTCTTTCTATTTTGATATAAACTTAATCTTGGCTGTTTCAGAGACAAATACCATAAGGATTTTTCAGTGGCTGTTGCACAGATGCCTGTCCTTTTGAAAATTACCAACACGCGTGTACTCACTGGTAGAACCCAAAATCAAGCAGAATGTTTTTTCTCTGTTGCAGTACATGAGCAATGTGGACTCATGGTGTAAAGCCTGTGGTGAGGTGGAGCTTCCCTCAGAACTGCAAGACTTAGAAGATGCTATCCATCATCATCAAGGGATATATGAACATATTACCTTGGCTTACTCTGAGGTAAGTATCTTGTTTGTTTCCTTAGGTAAAATTGTGTCATGTTAAGTTTGGATCATGAATTGGCATCTCTTGTTGCACAGTGCATTAATTGGAAACTCAAGTGTTAGGCTTCTTCTTAAATTTAGTATACTGGATTTTACTACTGTTATTCAAAAATGAAGTGCTAAATCTTCCCCTTAATCTTCTGAAAGAAATTTAAAAGGCAAGATGGAACCATACGTGGTACAAACAACCCATGCAGTGTACTCAGTGTGTTTTAATTTACATTCACATGTTACTACCTCTTAATAGCAGTCTGATACTATCGTCTAAATACTTACTTGAAGGGAACTTAGCTGGGTATTCTTTGGGAAAGTATTCCGTTGGCATGGATTGCTCTAAATGTGTTTTTTTGAAAATCCATTGCTGAAATTGCCTCACGGAAAAGGCTTAACCATCAAAGGACTTGTCACTTGACAAGCCAGAAGGTAATACACTTAGTTTCATCAACCTCAAAGACACATAAATGAGCCAGCATGCCTGTGTAGTCATCATTTGTAAGACTAGTGTATCCTATGCTGCTGCTGTAATCTTGGATTCAGCACACGATGGAATCATAATATTTGTCAGTATTTCTAATGATTGCATTTACAGCTTAAGATGAAATGCTTATTCTGAAGGTGGCCTATAAAGCGATGACTGTATGGTTTTTTTGTCTTCAAATCTAGAGTTTTCTTTTGTGCAAAGACAAAGTTTAAGTGTACCTAGCTGAAATTAGAAATCAAATGGGTATTCACTATTACATAACAGGTATTTTCTGCATTTCCTGCTTTACTTATCTTTCTTTCTTTTGACGGGTTGTTCTCATCGTGGAGTAAAATTGTTTTTGCTATTAAATCGGACTGATGTTAGTGTGGATTAAATACAGTAGTTTCTGTACTCATAAAATTATGCATTTGGTTAAATCTTGTTAAAAATGATCAGTGGACACAAGGTAGCTTAGGCTACAGCTTGCACTTTTCTTTAAAAGGAGGTCACGTGGGTTTGAACTAACGGTTGTGATTTATACATTACATGTTTGATGCAACTACTTTGTGATGAACCAGCTTTATTATAGGAAGCTGAATTCAAAGTCTGGTTACATTTCATTCAGCAGTAAAGGAAGATAAAATTAGTGCTGATGATCAGTGCTATTGTTAGTGTATCAAAACTGGGTTTTTTTGAATACCTGCCATTTTGGGGCCTGCATAAACTTTATGACCATGAGTCAGATGTCCAGAGTTCACACGAGTTCTTGTTCTTCTGTGTAAAATATGCATTGATATCCCTCTTCTTGATTTACGCCACCTTGCTGTGTCAGCTTATCTAATGACATACTGAAGCATACCTTTGGTGATAGTACTTGTGATATTACTATGTGTAAATGTTGTAACTCATTCTTGAGAGTATATTTTGTAGTAAGGTTTCTTCATTATAACCTTTTGTCATTGGAAGGGTCCCTTTCTAAAACAAGAGACAGGGAAAACAGCACATTTGAAATAGATTTATGTGAAGAGAGGCAAGCTGGAGTGCACGCTCCATGAGAGTGCAGCAAGGAATAGGAAGGCTAGATCTCTCTAGAATAATGATTATAAAGCACTGAGGTTAAAATAGTGGCATATTTTCGATTTGGTTCTATTTGTTTTGGGTTGGTTTTATGTGTTGGGTTTTTTTTTTCCATCAGGGATGTGATTGGATGAGCCTACTGTTAAGTGTAAATAACTACTGTGGATTAGCGTGTTAAATACTGTTTGCTTGCTGGTGATGCCTAATGAAAATGAATTAGACAGGTAGATTATAGGATTGCTCTGACAAATACCCTGAAAATTTATTTAGGATTTCAAAGGTGTAGCTTTTGACTTTGGCAGAGCTAGAAATTTTAACAAATTCTTCATTGTAACTGCTCAAAAAAGAAAAAAAGCAAGCTTTAAGTGCCTTTCTTCTGAGTTCCGGTCATTACTTTTTGCCATCTGGTAAAACAATAGCTTTAGCAGAAATAATAATTGTATGTTTATGCACAAGTCGTGTTCCTCCTCTGGGCAGAAGGTTTTATTTTGTGTTTTTTAAACATGCGTTCCTTTTTGAAGATTGATGGAGGTGTCTTTCTGTGTCAAGATATTACACCACTATTGCTTATCACTATTAGATGTATGACTTCATTTCTATTACAGTACAGAGCTCCTTTCATTTTGTGATGAATGAACACTGGGGAAAGAGAGGAACACTATGGAAATTATAACACTTTGTCATTCATTTTAGATTATAGTGTCTTGACAACATGACTTGGTTGCAAAGTAGAAGACAGTAATTTTAAGGAAGTAGATGCTTTTAAGACTAGACAGTGTGATTTTACTGAGGGTAATTACTGTATATTACTAATAAACTTACTAGCTTACAAGCTGAGATAACTGGTGTGCCTGAAACTCCAACAGCTGTGCCTTAAATGAAGTTATATGTATAGATAAGGTTATACATCTCACTGAAATCTTAAGGTAGTCATGCTCTGGGAAGGAAGAAAACTTTATTAACTCCAGAAGAAAAACTGTGCGTGGTCATTTGTTTGTAAAGCTAATAAACTAATCAGATCAAGGAACCATCGCAATTTTTTTTTTCACCTGAATTTCATGGAATCTGGATAGATAATTGAAGTCGATTATCTTGAAATATTTGAAAGACTTACTAGATGATTCTTTTGGATACAAAAAGGAAAAATATTATTATAACTACTACTATGGACTATGCATTTTTTCATCCTGACTTGACTTTACAGGGGCTGCTTTTCACTAGTGAGCTTCACTTTCTCTGTTGATACTTATTACTAGAATGAAAAAGCTTAAATTGGAACCGAGAAAAAAATAAGCTCCATTGTAATCTAATTATTAGAAAAGAATTTTCATTTGGTTCTGTTTGACTACTGAATAGCAAATTTAAAACATGCCTAGATTCAGTAAAAAATTACTGAAAGTAGCCACTGGGGAAAGGCCTTGTCAAATTTGCTGTTTCTGACATTATGTTGATTTGATGGATTCAGACTATTGTTTACACTCCAGTCTTGTGGTTTCAGATGATTTTTTCCTGCCTGCTGGATGAGCTATTTGAAAAGTTCTTTACAGGTAGCTGAATGAAACTGAATTATAACAGTTCTCTGAGCTTCATGCTAAAAGTGACAGAACAGTTAAACACCAATGAAAAGTGCTTTCAACACTGAATGGTAACAGGGACCAGATAAGATAGGATTATTGCTTTTTAATTAGCATGCAAGGTAAATCTTAATATTTCTACTGTGGTTTAAATTAGAGAAGATGACAATTAGAAATGACTAATGTTTCTAGTTAGTATCGGTTGTTAAACACATTTTGGAAAAGAGTATTTTTCTGTGCTGTGTGGAAAGATTTTAAGTGATTTAATTAAGTTTGCTGTAACAACAGTTGGCACTTGGCTTACCAGTAACAGTAATAATTTGGTTTAAATGTATTCATCAAATTAATATTAACCTACAGGTAGTAATGTCCCTGTTCACCTTTACAGCAAATGAAAAGAGAGGTGCTTCTGGAAGGATAATTCTGAACAAATGCTTAATTTTAGGTATTTTGTTGACTAGAGAAAGAGTTGAATATTCTAAATTAGACTTGACTTGTTTAAAAAATACAACAACAACAAAACCCAAAACAAACAAAGAAAAAATCCCCAACACTTTAAAGCAAAACCACTCTTAAGATAATGAAAAAATGGAAAGACAGGCTGTTATTTAGAAGAGTGCTGCTTCCTAAAATTACCTTACATAGAAGGAGAATATAATGTTTTTCCTTTTTTCTATAACAGCTGCATGTCATAATCATGCTTGTAGTAAAAAGCAAATCTTCATCACTGCTCCTCGAATTCTTAAAGACATCTAAAATGGGGAGAGGGGGTGGGGGAACAAAATAGTAGCCTAACAAGCTTTTGGCAAGACAAGTAATTCTTCATCCTTTTTGGTCAGGTGAGCCAAGATGGGAAGTCACTCCTTGACAAACTCCAGAGACCTTTGACTCCTGGGAGTTCCGATTCCCTCACTGCTTCTGCCAACTACTCAAAAGCGGTTCATCATGTTCTGGATGTCATCCATGAAGTACTGCACCACCAGCGCCAACTGGAAAATATCTGGCAGCATCGAAAGGTCCGCTTGCACCAGCGGCTTCAGCTGTGCGTTTTTCAACAGGATGTTCAACAAGTAGGTTTTATTTCATGTTGTCTAAATGCCTTTGTATTCTGTCAGCCTGTGATTCCAAGCTGATTGCATTGACAGGTGAGTTTTGACTGCTAAAACCTGTGTTCTTTCATTCAGCAGTTGAATAGTTGAATGGAATTGACTGACTGATACCAAGTCATGTGTGTTATCAGAGGGTATTGGCTGGTATGGATAGTAATCGTATTTGTAAGTTAGCCCTACTTCATTTTTTTCTGGTTTTAAATTAATTTATTTACTTTGAGTCACATATGATGAGAAAGTCTTTTAGTCTTTTTATTTGGCTATTCTGAGATTGTGCTGGAAGCTGACATTCACATTCTAGGTAAGATTCTGGACTTGAAGTGCCAAAAAGACTTGTAGGAGTAACATGCAAAAAATTAAAAGTGCTATTCTGTAAAATTTTTAGTTTCAAATCCTCAGTGATACGTAATTGGCTTAATCATGTTTCTTTAAAACCCAAGAGTAGTATATAAGGAGTTGTAAAAGTTATGGATGAGATTACTTTCTGGTAATAGCACTGTTCTTGAATTAATGGCTATTAGCTGGTATATTTTTATCATTATGACAACATCCATAAAAGTTAGTAGTTATGTACAGGCATTAGTATCTTTGACATTGTTTAGAATTTCTTGGTTGATGGATTTTTAATAAACATAAAATAGTGGCCTTGGGCTGCAATTGACAGAGACATTAGTAATTTATCCTTTAATAGCTCATCTTCATGAAAAGTAAAAATGGCCAGTATTTGCTGATTGTGATCTTTCATTTGAGCATAAAAGTGTTCACAAATCAGGAACTTCCTAGTGGGGTTTTTAGATAGCCAGTTATACATTCTGGTTAAACTAATCTTTTTTCTTCTTCTGTACTTAGCTGGTTCAAGAAGATACTGGATGTAAGCAGTTGTGAGTGAAATAACTGGCTTTCATAATTTACAGTAGTTGAAAGAGATAATTTAGGCAGATGGTGGGGATAGTGAGCAATCTTGTTAGCTCAACTTTCTTCTATATGTGGTGACTCTCTTTTTATGTAATTAAACAACATAAGTACTTAAGCAGTAAATAAAGTACAATTTTTAAAACTTTATTACTTATTTTTTTGTCTGAAAAGAGGCATATATTGAAAGACAGGCTGTTTTTCAAATTCTCAACACTCGGATGTGACAAAGGATGCAGAAAGGCATGAAAAATGTTAGCTGACAAAAGAAGTAGGAGAAAGTAGAGTCAATGTTATGAATTGTCAGGAAGGGCATAGAGAACCAAACTGAAAACTCTGTTATGCCATTGTAAAAATTCTTGAGGCTCTTCATCAAGATAACAACATAAGTAGTAACTAGTCAGGAGGGTCAGTGCTGGTGCTTGGGACGAGTTGTCAGTGAAGGGCCAACTCAAAATATTCTGTGATCCTGTAATGAGGCACAGTCCACAAATGAATCACCTCTGAAACTCAAAAGGCTTCATAAGGAATCTTCAGAAAATGAAATTAACACAGTAGTTTGCTTCTCACAGAGAAAAATGTAGGTCTTCTCAGTAGTCTAGTGCCACCAAGTGTGGATTGGATGGTGAAACTTTCTCCTTCAGTTTGAATTCAGTTCAAGTAGGGCCTACTTAGCCAGTCTAGGCCAGGTGATCTCCTGAGGTAATCTGCCAGGTGCATAATTCAAGTTTCAGGCCTGTAGGCCAGGCTGCAGGCAGTTTGTTCCCTGGGGAAAGGTGTTCATTAAATGCTGCAGATTGTCTTGTTGTGCTGTTCCTAGTCTTTGCCTGTATTATCTTGGGAATAATAAAATGCTTACAGGAAGGAGCAGAAAATGAAAATTTCCAAAGTCATGATTGTCAGTGTGAAAGAGTTAACTCTCAGACTGCTTTGTTCTTTGAAGCTGGCAAATAACCCTTCATTAGCCTCAAGTTATTGTACAGTCACCACCATGTTCTTCAGCAAGAAGCTGGATTTTTCTTTTCTGTATGAGACCCATCAGCCTTTGGAATGGATACATTTAAGATCAAGTAGTCACAGATTTGAAAACAACAAAGTAGACAGCTTTACCTGTTTTTATAACTTCCAGTATCAAAAATGTGTTATCCAAATCATGCATGTGGATTGTAAGTATACGGGAAGTTTTCAGTATGAACCAGGTGGCTCAAGAAGGTTGATCCATCTCGACTTATTATTCAGTACATGCCTTACCTACTGGTTGGAGAAATTTGTTTCTTCCTGTTTGTGCCTGTGGTTCCTTTATATGCTTTGCAAGGCAGACATTGCATTAAGATAGCAAGATATCCTCTTGACAGTTTGAAGTTGCGGCCTTTTGTTCTAATGCACATCTTTATCAACCACATGAAATTTTGAACTAGATATATACAGAGATGCAGCCCTTACTTGCCATGGTTCTGAGCCCTTCCCTTAATATCCAGTAATTATCGCTGCCAGAGATTGGGTTGTCCTTTGGTTTATCCCTGTAGCGACTGTTAACTTCTGAAGTGGTGCATGAGGAACTTTAGCTCTTGTTACGTTGCTTTAATTTAACTTTACAGATATTGGTGTATTTTAGGCACTGCCTTATGAATCACAATGTCAATTTTGCTTAATGTTCCCTTTCATAATACAGATTTTTATACTTGGATTTCAGTGCAGGTCACTCTGTAAGACGATGGCAATTCAACATCTGTACCAAATAAATTAATCCAATAGCCACAGCAGATGTCTTAAAGATAACAGGCAAGCAAATAAGGGTATTTCCATGGAATAGCCTTGATTTGACAGGTCGTAGCTCTCTCAGCTTTCAAAATTCAGCAGGGGAAAAAAGCGATCATGAATAATAAGGATGCTTTTTTTCTGGCAAAACAAAACTAAAACAACCTTATCAGATTATCTTAATTTGTCTGAGAAATGTTAGCTTTTCAATCGAATAATCATTAACACCATTCAGTACATGAAATTACTGTGGTTTGAGGTGTTAGTTAAATTTATATCTGAGACAATTCTGGAATGGTTTATGTGGAGCTCCAAAACAGTTTTCTAAAATACTTTAGTTTTTGTTTGCACATTCTCTCAGGCTTCCTGGTCTTTGTTCAAATTTTAAAAAATTCAATTAATATTGATTTAGAAACTAACGTAAAAACCTTTTAAAATTATTGTCAATAAAAGTTATATGTGGTGGGGATTTTTTTCATGTCAAACTAAGGGGGCTCTCTTCCACTGTTTATAGTTAAATTGCACATAGTGGCAAGCAACCAAGTGCGTTATAAGCAAATCTATAACTGTCCTTTAGCGTGAGTCTGATTTCCTCCTCCTCCCTCTGCTGCCATTGTTTTCTGCTGGATTAATGAAATAAATCAGTTTATGGAAGTGTGAAGTGAGTGACAGAGCTGAGTTGGAAAAGGGAATTTGCCGTGTTGAGCTGGTACTTCACATTGTGTTACTTCCACCTTAGAAAATGCATTGAGTTTTTTTTCTTCTGTCTTGCATGTTCTTGTATACGGTGAAACTGTTTCTAGTGGAGCTTTCCAAATCAACAAAAGCATTGTAGTGCTATCTGTATACACCATCCGCTAATGTCTTGAAATAAGTAGTAAGGAAAGTAGCATATGAAATAATAAAAAATAGTAGATAAGATGTGAGTTACAGCAAATTTGAAATGTGAAAACCTATGACCATCTTAAGCTGAATGGAATTCTGAATTTGACCCTAGATAGCAGAAACACGCCTGGAGATGTAGTTTCTGGTTAGTTTGTATATTAACACCAAAAAAGAGGATTTTAATTTACATTTTTTTGAAAATTCTGGCCACTGGCTGTTGCACTCAGTTGTTTAATGTAACCTTCTAATATAAAGCATGCTAGTGAAAGTATAATTTCATACTTAAGAGTTAACAAGCTTACCAAGTGGATAATAGAGCCAACCTTTTACCTGAGTAAAGAAGCAGTAGACTTGGAACAGCAACATGGAGTTCTGTACTTGTAGGCCATGAAAGGTCAAAATTGAATGTAAAGATAATGTTTCTGGTAGAGTGATACTGCTGACACTCGTATGATCAGAGTTTTGGTGCTTGAAAAACACTCCTGATGGCTTGCAAGCCAGAAATAAGTAAAACATACTGGTAGGAGGTTTGTTGGGATTTTTATTTGTTTTCTTTTTGTTTGGTTGATTTTCTCCCAAAACATACATTTATTGGTTCTTACTGACCTTGTGTGCCTTCTCTCTCCATTCTGGATAAATGTGCTGTTTCTCCTTCCTTGATCTGCCTGCCTCAGAGATAGGTTTTTGCTGTTACAGTCACTAGTTTCAGCCTTGACTAATGAAGGGCGGGCCATGAATGCTTGCTACTTGCTCAGCATCAACATGATTTCACTGTGTGATTCCCACGTGGCTTTTGAAGGTGGTTCCAGTGTAAAATGGTTCTTTTGGGGAGAGAGTATTTCCACATTCTGACTATCCGAAGATTAGAAATACAAAGGTTTCCATCTTCCCCTTCTGAATGTTATGTCAGCAGCAAGTAAGTGGTGGAGACCAGAAAAATGAGCGTGTGCAAAGTACGTAAAGGGGCGGGGGGTAAGGGCTGAATAATAATGTGGGAAAGACTGGTGAAAATAAGCATGCTGGATCTGCAAAAGATCGGATTTATTTCTACAAGCAACATACATAAAACACTTATTTTACAGGCATGAGCAATGATTCTGTCAAAATGAAGCTATAGTTTCCATAGTAGTTTGTTTTATATTCAGTTTGATGCTAGAAAAATATGCGTTTTTCTAGATCCTCTATTGGACATAAGGATGGTTCTGCTGAGACTGTAGTTGGAGCTTAATTGCATAATTAAAACAACTTGCTGCAGTGGAGGATGATATTATTCACCCTTTCACTGAAAAGTGTTGAGCCTCTTAAACTCCTATGTGTTGCTTAGTACCAGACTGAATTCGATTTGCTTTTAGTTTAGTAGAAGAGTCCTTAGTGGGTCAGTATGATGGTTTCTGTAATGCGTATTTCTCCCAGGAAGAGGAAGAAAATGCATAAGTTAAGGTTACTAAATGACTAATATCAGTGCCAACTAATTGTATCATGCTTTGGTTGAAGTGGTACGCAAAGCTCTCACTGCTGAGCAAGAGCATCCTGTGACTCTGCCTTTACATGGTAAAATTCCCAAATAAAGAGTGCTTCCTCAGTTTTGTTAAAAATCAAGATAAGAAGGCTGAGCATTAATAAGACTTATATTCATCCTGGTTTCACTGAAAGCCAGCGATGTTTCTCTACATGAGTGGTTTATGTCATGGTCTGTGTACTGGATTTCTATGACAATTTCTTCCCTTGAGAAGTTACTGAGCATTATTTGGAGCAAAAATCATTCTCCCTGGGCTGTTTTCTGCTTTCCATCCCATGCTTTCTGGGACTGATTTTGCTGTTGATTTCATTTGTTAGCTTATAACTGTTAGTAGTCTCCAGAGTCCAGTCTAATTCTTTCATCCAAACATATCTCTTTTTAGCTCTTTTTATAATGAGAAAAGCAGAGTAGTCTCATGAAACTAGTCAAAAGTATTGGTAATTTAAACTTCACAGCTAACTGAGGCCATGTTTGGCCCCTCACTCTCTCTGATCAATACCTTCCCTTGAAAGAAGCAAATGAAAACTAGCAATGACCTAAAACACAATAAAATTCTTTTGGCAATACTTGCTAGGAAAACAAATATTGCATAAGTTAAGTATGTAGATTTAATGAAGTGTTGGTGCTTTGAAGTGGCTTATTTTGTGGTATTAGGGGATTGTTTATTGTTTTGAAGATGTCCAGTAGGAGAGAGTTTGCAAACCAAAAAGGATTCGAACAGTCAAGATAAATAAGAAAATCATGTTTTCATTTTTCTGCTAAAGAAAGCATGAATGTTTTTTATAGAAATAGTGTGTGGGATTACATGTGTGTTGAATGTAGTCATGAGTGATGTTGTAGAAGTGATTCTCAAACCTGTTTGGAAGCAAAAAGGAAAAAAAAAAAGTCTTTCTCTTTAGTTACACTAAGTATTAAATGCTTTCAGTACAAGAAAAGGGGGGAAAAGCTTCACCCAACTTCAGGAATCAGAGTAAAGGACACTAGTAGATAAGAAGAGGGAAGATACAGACTTTTGAAAGGTATATTCAAAACAAACTGAACTATTCGTGTTTTAAAAAAAAAAGAACACCTAGCACGAATGTTCCACACCACTACATAAATACTGTATAAAAATGGTTAGCTGACTTAAGAAACTGCTTATATGCAGTTGTCTTTAATTTGAACATCATTCTTGGACCTCTGAGTATCTTCCAAAAAGTTAAATACCATATGCATTCTAACTAATGAATTAAGATATGGCTAGGATGTATTAGTTTGGAGAGGGATCAGATGTTTTTGTTCATTCACTCATCAGAAATTTGGTTTATGTGCAGGAATAACTTTTGTTAACTGACAGGAACTAATTACGTGTACAGCTTTTACTATTTATAAAGCCGCCAGCCCAATCCTTGTGGTAGAAACATTAAAATGTCTTCCGTTCATCAGTTTTTCAGGTATAAAATTTGCAATAAACAATTTTATGTGATGTTTTGAGAGGATACTTCAGAATTGGGGCAAATTCCTCCATATGGTCTGACTACAGACATTGTCATTATCTCACAATGATTTCTACTCAATTTTCTTGTGTTAGTTAAAAATTGTACTACTGATTCTTTCTTCTTGACTGTGGAAGGAGAAGCGAGCTCTCATCTAAAATAAAATTTCACTGTGTTATTCACCAGTAGTGTGCAAACTCTGTTAGTCTTACATTGCAGAAAAATGTCAGCTGAAGGCATAAACAGATTAGAGAGACCCTCATGAGGGGTCCCACCACTCAGATCAGATTACTGTCAAATTGATGAATGTAGAGAATTGAACTTGTCCTTCAAAATAAACTTATAATCTTGAATCATACTATTTTGCTAGTTTGAGCTTAGTTTCTGCTTTGAGAAAAGTTAAGAGATGTAGTCAATGTCCTTCAATGGCAACAGTGTGTTTTAATCCAACAGTAAGTTCCTTATAAGCAGTCCCCTTACAGCTTCTTAGTTTCTTGAATAGTTGTCTTTTTGTTGTAACACTCAGTACGTCCACTCAGAGTTTCTGTGTGTCTCTCTTCTGTACCACAGGTGTTGGATTGGATTGAAAACCATGGAGAAGCTTTTCTTAGCAAGCATACCGGAGTGGGAAAGTCGCTGCATCGGGCCAGAGCTTTGCAGAAACGCCATGAAGACTTTGAAGAGGTTGCGCAGGTAAAAGCAATCACATGAAGGACTGTACACTTGCCTTGGAAATAAACAAAAAATTCCTGCTTTTGCACTGAAGGGCTGGGCACAAGGAACTCCACTACAAAACATTCAGTTGCAGAAACAGACTATTTTGTTTCTGTTGCAAGTTTTTGTTTCATTTCTCTTTTGTGCTCCAGCTTTGATAAGAAAAAGACAAACTTCCACAGTCCCACAGAGTGGGAGTCTTGGGGCACAACAGGGCTGCTTTGCTATTATTTATCATTACTATTATTTTCAAAAGTATGCTTTCAAATATTGATTCACAGAAGAATGAAAGCTCTTCCTTAAAAGTAACTTAGTAGTTCTATAGGATTCTAGGATTTAAACTTTTGTGCAACCTAATAAGAGAGGCTGGAGATCAATTAAAAGTCCTGCTTTCTGACTTTAAGCTTGGAGTGCTCTCAAATCCTCTCACCACAATCTCATGTGGAAGGGGAGATTCCTAAGGAAACCAGGTGAGCCAGCAAACTGGCTGATCTGGCTTGAAGTTTATTCTTTAAATACAGTCCAGTTTGTATATGCGCTCCTGTTCTGAACCACTGATACCAATGCTTTTTCCGTAGAAGGACTCCATGGGAAGTTAAGTGGAACCGATAGAACTTCAAAACACTTTTCTGTGAAAAAAAAAGAGCCAAAAGACATAGAGATTCAAAGGGATACAGGGACATTAACAAGAAGTTGTTGTGGGTGTCATCCTCTAAAAGGGCATGTGAGCGGAATAAAACCCTGCAAAGGAAGCCGAAGGCCAGAATCCTCCCCATTAGTAACATTCACTATCTGTCCAGTCGTAATGATTGGTAAGAGTAAGAATCTCTAAGATTAATCAAGAAAAGTGTCCTTAATGTAGGGTTGACATAGTGGCCCTTCAGTCAGAACAGAAGACAATGCTATTAGAAAATTCTGAAGTGACATGCAGGAGCTCAGCAGTCACATATACTATGATGGATGCATCACAAGTGTGTTTACAGTTTACCTGTTTAGTGGAAGATGAGGCTCTTGATAAAATTTTGTTTTAAATATGGTCCTCCAGTGACCGAGGACTTTGAAATAGCATCAGAAAGCTTCCTCAATACTGATTTCCTATAACATTTTCAAAAATAATAGGTGTTGTTATTTTTGATTATATATATGCTAGATTTTCCAAATGCATGTCTAATACTTCATTTTTAGTAAGAGCCATAATATTTTCCATGTGGAAATACTTACTTTTCTGGGTCAGACAAGCAAGAATCTATTTCCATAAGATACTTCAGAAAACCTGAATGATCTCATACTTAATACTGTGTTATTTGAGCAAAGAAGAAAAAATGTTTGAGTAACCAAAGGGGATGAAGTGTGTAGAATTGTTAGTGGGATGTTAAAAAAAGTGTCTTGTTAATTTGCATTATACTTTTAAAGTAGAAAATTGTAAAGCAAATTCTTAGCAAAAACTTCATAAAACTGAAAGTTACTAGAGTTTAAAATTATCTCTTTAGGGGATTGGATGGAAAGTCTATTTTTGGAGATAGAAAACTTAGATTGGTCAAAGAACTTAAATATACTACAGGGGACTATCTTCCATTGACAGAAGGATGGACAAAATGATCTAATAAGTACTTTTTTCATCTCTAACTCTTGAATGTGTAGCAAGTTACTGCCAAGAAAGGCACACCCTCTGAGTTATTCCTCTTATGTGCTCTAAAACTGGATATAAGCAGGCCCCAAAAGGCATTCCTGTTGTTGCTGTTACAAGGAAGATTATGTTCAAGTGTAAAACAGCAATCTGCAGTCCTTTGTTAAAGTGTCAATAACTTTCAGCTGACTGACTCTCTACCTACATTTCTGGTTGGTCCATGTCTTTATTGCATTTTGGATTTTGGTTTTTGTTGTTGTTGTGATTTTGTTTTGTTTCATTTTTTAATAGGACCCTAGGCATAATCAGAGAATTTCAGTCAGTTCTAGTTAGAAGTTGAGAGAAAGTAGTGTCAAATGAAGTGTTGGTGGCATGGCAATGTTCTAGGAAATGCAGGGAGCCAGCAGTAATGTTGAAATGTTCCTGATCAAAGGTTAACTCCTGATTTTGAGGGGAGCAAAAATTATTATTTCTTTTTTCCTCCTTTCTGGTTCCTCCCTCATTCTTTTTTTTAATGTGAATGAGGTGCCATTTCCTCAACAGCATTCAAAGAGATATTGTTCAGCTGTATGTTGAATAGAAAAGAAGTTGCATAGTCAATAGGCTGTGGTCTCACAAATTATTCACTTTAAAATTCATGTGAAATGACAGTTTGTTTTTTCTCTTCAACACTTTTTGTTAGCACTTCAGAAAATATATAGATAAAACTCAGCTAATGATTCTCCCTAAATTTTTTTGGTAGATTCCTACACATACATACTTGGACTTGGACCCACCCTTGTAAAATTGTGTTGCTCTCTTCATGTAAAGCCTGTCCAGTTCAGTTACCCATTTTTTTCTTTTTTTCCCCTCTCCCCATGATTATCTTTGTGTCCATGAGACCATTTAGTCAGTGTCAAGACTCCAAATTTGTACATAATTGATTCACTTTTGGGCATGTATTTTCAACTTAGAAACACTGGATACAAGTCAATATTGTGGTTCTACTTCCCCATGCGTTTCCACGTGAAATTCTAAGTCAGCTTTTTGTGTTTCAACTATAATCTATGTCTGCTTTTAACAGTAATCTATGCTCAAAAACCACAAAAGATATATGACAAGAATTAATTAATGGGATCTTTTTCCACAGGTAAGTTCTTTTCTCCATGTGCAGACTGCATCTGAGTAAAGAACTCAAGTCTTCTTGGTGCAAGAGATGCACAAGAAAGATTCTTCCAAGTTTGTATTTGAATACCCCTTTTAAACACCACCACCAGTTACTCTCTCCTTTAAGGTTATTAAAGAAAAGTTATGTCTTTGAACTGGTTCCGAATTTTACTCATGAAGGTTGCAGTACATCAAATTAAAGGTCCATGTCTTACAGTATCTTGTGCCTATCACCAGATGCATAAAGAAAAGGGACCTGTACGCTTTAAAAATTACCTTCCCAGTTATCTGGGCCTGTTTGATGTTGGAACTGAAGGATACATCAGAACCAGTGTTTAATAGTCACTGATGGACTTTTCTTTCCTTAATTAGGCTAGCTACTTTTTGAACCCATTTATGGTCTTGGAATGTGTGCCAGATCCCGTGGCAATGAGTTACGCAGTTTAATTGCTCCTTAGTTGAAAAGTACTTTGCTTTTTCATTTTAAGTGTGTTGTCTGATGTTTAAATGCGATAGCATCCATTGTAGTTAATGACTAATCTATCTTAATTTTCTCTACCTTTAATGATTTGTATACCTCTGTTGATCTCCCTCCATCCATTTGTGTCTCTTTTCTCTTTCTGTAGTGCAATAAACTCCAGTTTGTGTCAAGTTCAGTCCATACCTCCACTCACTCCTGTTGCTGTATTTATGGTCAGTTGTACTTATTTCTGCACTAAAATTTAGCCTTTGGGTTTTCTATGATGTGCCACTTCATATGCTTTCAAACATATGGTGTTTGTTTTTTGTGAAGAATATGTAGAAAAGGTTTCTCAACAGGAAGACTGGAAAAATGATGGAATATGTTGTTGCAGAAGGTGGTAAACTCCATACAGAGAATTTTTCAGCCTTTTGGAGAAGAATGCCTATTAAAGACTCAGATCTTGGGGCACAGAGGGATGGACTACAGGTCATCTTGAAGCAGCCCAGGGCTGCTTCCTTTCCCCTGGGATTTGGGGAGGATATGCTAGTGGAGATATTCTGAGGAAAGTTTTTCATGGTGAAGTTTTTGCCAGTTTAGGAAACTGGCATAAGCAGCATCATGGGAGAACTCCTGCTCTTTCTACCTAACTTTCTGCTTTCTAACTGGTGGCTGTCTCCTCAGACCAGCATTTTCAAAATCTTCACATTGCTCCTTTGTTTCCTCCGAGCATTGTTTAGAAGTAAGCAGAAAACTGTGCAAGGCAGTAGTTAGTACCAAACGCCTATTTGCTGTGATGTCTATTCCAACAGGCAGTTAATATTTATGTTATATTTCAGCTCTACTTGGAAGTGAAATTTGTGTGTTAAGGCATGTGTCTGCTGCTAGATTTGAGAATCACAACCCCTTTTGAAGAAGCATCCAGGTTGTGATCTTTTCTGAATACAGACAGTTCACCATCCCGTTTACAGAAAGAGAAGTCAGATATGCCTGGGCCTGTGTAATGCGGAAGATACTTCTGGAATTTGTAAACAATGCTTCACATGTGAGATAAAGTTTTCATTAAAATGGGAAACTTCTGTTTCAGCCATCTGCAACTGGGTGTGGTGCTCTGGATTGATGAAGTAGTTTTTGTTTGAGGAGTGCCTTTAAGGCTCTTCGACCTTGCCCCTTGAACACATGTGAGCTGCAACCATGGAAGTCAAAATACCAAAGCACAGATCAGAGTGTGTTCTGGGCCAGCATGGCCTGAAACAGTGATCTGGAGTGTTGAGTAGTGTGCTCCCCACTGAATAAGGTATACTTACATTTGTCTCTGCAGCCTTGCTGAGGGAAACCAGGGAGGAGTTCTCTACCCCTCCATGCAATTAAAAAGCTGAAAGTTAAGGAAGGGCTAAGAGGTACATAGTCAAATTCAAGAAACAGCATGGATTTAATTCCTTACATAAATAGATCATAATAAATGAAGGGGGAACTCCCCCGCAAATATATGAAAGCTACACTGAGTCATGTAATCTGTCCTGGGCTTGTCTGGTAATTTGCTTGATATCCTGGGGCAGAGGTCTTATTTCCTGCCCTTCAGTACAGTTTTAGGGCCGGACTTGGATTTAACTTTTGTGGATATTATAATGTTAATTAGAGGTGTGATACTATATTTATGGCAAAGAAAGCCTACATTTGCATAGGCTTAATTTATCTTGGCCAGCAGTGTTTTTACCTGGTGTAATTGACGTTGGGAAAACATGGAAGGACAGAATTGAAAAGAAAAAATTGTAGTTTATATTGTCAAGAATGCTTTCTTTTTTTAGTCTGTGGTGCAAACCTATCAGAAGACCTGATGTGGTGACATAAGCAAAGCTTCTTTAGTCTAGACTTGGCTTCAGTCTATTTTCTCCAGAGGTTAACATCCTTCTAAGCTTTCTTGATGAGTATTTTGAGAACCATTCTAAAATATGAAAACCCAAGGTTAGGCTCAAAAAGAGCAACCAAATGATAACGAATGCCTGGACTCAGTCCTGTTTTGAATTAATGAGAAAGTTATAGAGGCAGACTGCAAATTCTAAGTTTTAAGAGTTGTTAGACATCTGTCTCTTCTCTGGACCATAGCACTCTCAGCACACAAGATACCAGACTTCTGTTCTTTTTCTGCTTAGACCCAAGTCTCTTGCAGGACTGTTGATCTGCATTTGTTAATCCTGTGATGTATTGGGACAGTATTCCATTCAGGCACTCAGCCATAGCTGACTTCTGAATCTTCCTGTGCTGCTGCTGTTTCACAAATGATCGCTTGACACATGAATTTTGGACGCCTCACTTCTGTAAGGATGGAGTGAAATGTTCGCCTTCTGTGCCTGGTCACCTTCCTGCTGGATGTGCGGACTGGATGTAAAGCATCTCTACCAGCAGTTAGAACTTCTTCAACTCTAGTAATACATATTTGAAAAGACTTCTGTCCCTGACTGTAGTGATTTCTCCAGTATTGAAGCAGGGCAGTTTGCAAGTAGTTAGATGTTTAGGCCGATCTTTATTCTAGATGTGAGTATAAAATACTAATTCC
Source organism: Lepidothrix coronata (assembly GCF_001604755.1). Classification (NCBI taxonomy): domain Eukaryota; kingdom Metazoa; phylum Chordata; class Aves; order Passeriformes; family Pipridae; genus Lepidothrix; species Lepidothrix coronata. Next base: position 741,718 of record NW_016690338.1, on the reverse strand, counting down.
AAGTTCTGGATCAGGAAGACATTTAAATAGACATAAATAAGGAGCTAAGAAATGAATTTATTCACAGTTAAATGAAAAAGTATATAGAAATCAAACAAAATCTTTAGTAAGATTATATTCTACTTTCTTTAAGAAAAGAAGAAAGAAAAATACATTTCAAGGACCTTTTTGTCATTTTGTTTTCATTAGCGGAGCAGCTTTAAAATATAATTACTTTTTTTTTCATTTAAACCTGTGAAACTAACTTATTTCTCTACAGAACACATATACCAATGCAGATAAGCTCCTAGAAGCAGCAGAACAGCTCGCTCAGACTGGGGAGTGTGACCCGGAGGAAATTTATCAAGCTGCCCATCAGCTCGAAGACCGGATACAGGATTTTGTTAGGCGTGTGGAGCAACGCAAGATCCTGCTGGACATGTCGGTGTCCTTTCACACTCATGTTAAAGAGGTAAAACTTCAAGCCTTAAAACTGGTATTATCTAATGTTGCTTTCATTGTTGGAACCTTGGCATAGGACATAATGAAAACCCCTACTGTATGATGAATTTCACTTTTACAAACTTACTGAGTTTGTAATTCACTGTGGATGGTGGGCTGGGGTAGGGTGGTTGTTCTGTTTAAGGATTTAATTATTTATTTAATTAATTTTTTATTTTTATTTTTTGTTTTCAGAAGCAGTTTCTGCCTGCTTTGTTGTGCAAGTACACATGCTTGTTCCGTCACGGGAAAGGGGGGAGGGTCAGATCAGGGAACTGGTACAGCTAAAACACAGCATTGCGGGGAGAGATACTGTGCACTTGTGTTTTTTTTATACCCAGCCATCTCTCCAGTTGTCTGAGTTACCATGGTTAGACTGACACGGTTCAGGAGACTGAAATGTATGGCAGAAGCACAAGGCTACTTAAGGCAACCCTGCTGCCCAGAAAGATTTTGGTTCTTTCTCTCTTTTGCTCATTGCATTTTTATCTTTTATATTGACAGTTCTTTGCAAACTAAAGAGCTTATCTGATAATGACAATGGTTTGCCTCATATTTGCAATTTTTAGTCTTCTTCAAAGCTTGAACTGATATACCAGGAAAAAGAAAATTCAGCCAAACAATTTTCAGCAAGTTCATTTTTTTGCTCCAGTTCAGAACACAGATCATATGAATTTATAAGCTCATGGGAGAGGGTGGAACAGGCTGCAACAAAAATAAGGTCTTCAGTAAGGCATTTTAGTTACCATAGTGGCAAATTTTGACAACTTTAGGTCACTTGGTTTCTCTTTGGAGCTCATGTTAAATCTCAGTGTTCAAACTTGGTGAAAACACAAAAAGCTTCTGGATCACAGCAGGTCCTGGTATGTGTTCCTTCCCTTCACCGTACATTGAGAAATGGTCTGTTCAGTGGTATAGTATTCTAAGTAGCTTCTTCAGCAAAACCTTGTGGAGCATAGGAATGGGAGTTTTTTGTGTGTGAAACATCTGCTTTGCACTTGAAACAAAAGCACAAGGCAGTTGGTCTTTGAAGGAGGTCAGGATTAAATTACTTTTTAGCTCTAGACATGAGTACATAGCTCCCCCATCAGTTTTCTGTTAGATGGTTCCTTGCCAATACTCTCCCAGGGCTCTGCTTGTTCAAACAAAATATAAATGCTGTTTCATAAACTATCCTTAGGGGGCAGCTTTTTCATTTCACTTTCTCTAGCACATGGCACTGGTCCATTACCTGTTATGAAGCACAGGACCAGTCAGATGCTGAAACATGTTCATTTTTTCTATATATTTCTTCATTACCTGTTCTTCTTAGAGCAACAGCTGGAATGGTTTTTAAATGGAATACAGTTGGTTGTAGTGATGAAAGATGGAGACTGTAAAAGGATTTGCTTTCAAAAATCCAAAAAACTGAAAAGCAGACTAATCTGTGAGTCACCGTTGAGTAATTCCGGGAGGCTGATCCAGATGTGCTGGCATGTTGCCACTGCTCCCCTAGATAATAATGTTTTATTGAAAAGGAAAAAAAAAATCTGTATTTTGATTTATTACTTTGGGAAAATGGATATTATTTTGAGTCTGTAAGCACACACAGCTGTTACTATGGTAGCCTTTTTGCAGCTTGGACTTTGGGGAAAAGGTGCTGTAGTGGCTGATGTGCACATGTTGATTTTTTTGTTTTTGTCATGTGGACGACCTTTATAATTAATAAGGAAAATTTTTAAAAGTACTTATTTATGTAAGGAAGGCTGTGTTTTTATTTATTTGCATTCTACTTAAAAAATACAGATGAGAGAGTGAGATGCATGGTTCATATTTAGTAGACTAGTCCTTTGGTTCAGGTGCAAAGAAATAGCAAGCTCAAAGCTGTCTTGTGCTTTCTGTGTTCTGATCTGTTTTCAAGAGCATGTTGTTTGTTATCAAACATGCGTGTGGAGCACTGAGAAGGCATCACAAAGCAGATGGAAGATAAAAATGCCCTAAACCTGAAAGTCATCCACGCTTTATTGGCAGGAGAATTGTGTTTCTCCAGCAGGATGTGGGAAATCACTGAATGAATTAGTGCATACCTGTAAGCAACGTAACCTTTCTGCTGTATTGTGAAGAAGTTAACGTGCACACTTAGCTAGCGAAGAGAGGAGTTCAAGTAGTAGGATAATACATTAGCTGTTGAACCAGAAAGAGGTGCTTCAGTTGTTAAGTAAAAAAAAAAAAAAAAGAATACAAAAAAGTCCAACACCAAAAAACCCAACCCACCAACCAATCAACCCTCAAAACACAAAAAACCCTCAAAGAAATCAAAACACCACCAATGCATTTTGCCCTTCAGGTATTCAGGGTGAATTTTGTCTCTTGTATCTTTTTTGTGTTTTCCTTGTAAAAAAATAGACATGAGGAGTTAAAACCCTGTTTATATGTGACAGTTTGGAGGGAGCCACAGAGCTGAGAAAAGCTGTTTGTCTGAGTTATTGGCTGTTTTGAGAGTTTGAAACCTGGCTCTGATATCCATTGAATCCCTTGATTTTTTTGAAGTAGGATGTTTTAGTGTGTTTTATTTTTTTCCCCAGAATACTTCATGTTGAATGAATGCTTCTCATCTGGATGAGAGCATTCCAATACAACTTCTTCCCCGTAGATTTACATAACCTTTATACCTGACACAGAATTTGCCTACAACTTTTCCCAGCTTCCCTGGGAAGCATCAGCCCTTCAGTGTCTGCACAGTACTCTTTTTCTGCTCGTGCTTAGTAAATCAGCACAGTTTCTGCTTTCAGAAGCAATGTGTTTGCCACGAAACGCTCATCCTGGAAGTAACAGACTTTTGCTATACCTGTGCACAAAGCGGCTGTGTGGTATGTGTGCAGCATGGAAAATACGCACATGGAAAATACTGTCTGTCTTGAACATTTCCAGAAGTTTTTTAGTGAGGTAGTTACAAGCTGGTAGAGGTCTGTGTGGTTTACAAACATGAAAAAACAACATAAAAGTTCTCAGACTCCTCATAGATTAACCTCAGTAGACAACGTTTCTCGGTGGGGAAAAAAAAGATGTATTCAGGGAAAACAGAAATACAGTGTTGTGTAATGGTATCACTCATTTTGGTTAGTGGTGATCTGAGAAAATCAGTTGCTTGCTATATATAGATTGTGATGCTTTTACGTTATTACTAGTTTTAAAGTTGTAAGGTTGTGAAGCTTGATTTTTAGTAAGACATTTCGATCTATAAGCCAAACTTCTCAGTAAGTGATGTACTGAAGTTAAGCTGTGCACTGGCAAGCTTTAAAAGTGTTTGGGATCATAAATATCCCTATCAGGATCTTTGCATTGAAAGTACTGTGTCCTGACAGATTCCCAGCCTGAGGATGAATAAAATACAACTTAACACCTGAAACTGACCATTGCAAGCCAGTGAAACCCTTATGACTTCTGTGCCTTTTGACATTTAATAATATGGCAAGTACACGGGGAGAAAAAAGTTGCACAGATAAAAGATAACATTTCTTAAATAATCAATTATCAGAAATGGTTGTGTGCAAAACACAGCAGCAGGAGTCTCAATAGTGTTTGCTGTGAAATGTGTCACAAAGTAGAGATGAACAGCGTTTTGATCTGAGTTCAAACTCTTCCGCACACAAAAGTACTGATGTGCACACACACACTCTCTCCAAAATGTCTCTCTCAGCAGCTATGAGTGGGAAGACTGAAATCCTGTCCAAGCCAGGTGTTTGTTGTAGTGCCAAAGTAGAGCAACAGATATTTTCCTACCTGGAGTCAAGTGTGGGAATACAGACCAGGCTGACTGTAAGTGGAAGAGAATGATCTCTTAAAAGCCTGTTATTTTTTTTTGCATATAACCTTTTGTGTGTATTCTGGCAAGTTGATGATAAAATAGCTCAGAGCACTTTTTATGTATACACAGTATGCTTAATGGTGTTAGTAGATGTGTCTCTTCTTTTTTTTGTCTTGCTTAAGCTAGATTTTGCTCTAGAATAGACCATGGTTGAAATAAAGGGAAGGGAAGTGGAATTGGCTGTTTTCAAATAAAAAACCTTCATTACCAAAATAATGAACAGTAACCTGTGCAAGATTTTGAAAAAAGGTGGCAGCATTTTGAGGGTGCCAGTGCATGGGGAAGGCAGAGGAGGCCTTGCTCTGGCCACAGTGCTGCCCATACATTCAGATCTAGCTATGAGGCATGTCTATTTGGTTCAAAAAAGCTTGTTGATAATGTTGATAATGGTCTTGCTTTGTCTCACTGCCAGAAATATGCTCTCCTTAGCATTGTCCAGTATGGAAGGGTGTCCATCACACAGTGGTGCATTCCTTTCATCCTGGGGTGAATCCTGAGATGACAGACCTGCTCTTGTGGTTGTCTGTCACTCCTGGGTATTTGATCCTTCTGTGCCAGTGGTCTACAGGTTAAATTTGCATGTCATAATAAGGCTGCCCTCTCCTCTGTGTGCCCTTTACAGGCAACAGAGCATCTTCTGGATTGCCCCCATCTAAGTGTAAAGGCTCTGTCTCTCAGGCTTGTGCTTCTCTAATATTTTAATTGTGTCATTATAGCACAGCAATGCTCAATGTGACAGGTCTGGCAAAAGATACGAAGTGCAGTCTCTGACCAGTCTTTTGCTGATCATCTTGAGTCTGAGAGCTGAGGAGGACACTTTTTAAATTTGAAATGAGAAACACATTCAGTGGCTGCACACTCAAGTGTGTTGTGGCTTACTGCTTCAGTAGGACTGGAACCCAGTTCCCCAGCGCAGCTTTTTTTCTCTCTTGAGCTTTTCAATACCAATAGCTACTTTGCATGGAAAAAGGGATGAAATTTAGGTCCAAGTGCTGTTGAAATAGCACTAAGTGCTTGGTAAAAGTGAGGCAGAAGTAGGCCTTTATACTGTATTAAGCTAAGGTATAGACATTTTTGTCTTGTTAGGGTAAGAAATGGGAGAAATGTTAACAGGATAGTAGTAGTTGGTGTAATTTTAGGAAGATGTGAGCAACTTGGTTTCACTTAAAGGATGAATTTATGCTGAATAGGAAATTAATTCCTTTATAACTGTAGAATAGATAGGGATATTTGAAGCTTTTAAAGATAATTCTGTCTAGTTAAAAAAAATACAGGCATTTAACATCCTGAATATCACTGAAAGACCCTGGAAGACAAACTCCAGGGGGTTTAACATCTTACGGGTTTTGTTTTTAAAAAGATGCATTTTCTGTCTGCTGCATGTCCTGAAAGCCAAAGCTTAGAGGCAGAGATACACACATTAGCCCCTTTCTGCATCTAGATATACTTGTTGGGAAATACTATCGACATTTGACCCTGTACAAATAATAGCTCCTTCAGTAACTGTGCCTGTGGTAACACACATGCTGCAACACTGTGCTGGGGGACAGAGGCAGAAAGAGGAATTTGCAGTTTTTACATGCAGAAACTGCGTGCCTTTCTTTGCCCGGCCTGCTGAAAAGGCAGACTTCATATCCAAAAGCCATTATTATAAAAAGGAAAAAATTAATAGTGAAAGATGGATATTTTACTCTTATAAAATATCTCTGTGCTCCTGGGGAAAGTATTAACTCAAAAATAATTGTTCTCTGATTACATTCAGCAAAATACAGAAGGGTCTTATTTAACTGCAGTCTTTCAGGAGATGGCTGAGATGGGACTTAAATGGATAGAGGCCCGTGATGGAAACACTGCAACTTCCAGGATGTTACAGACAATTAAAATAATACCATCTCAGTGACTAATGGCATGCTCCCAAGAACTTAGGAAAGAGGTAGTACAGGATGCAGGCTCATTCAAGCAGATGTTTCTTAGTCTGTGCTATATTTAGATCAAGAAAAAAAAAATCTGCTGGTTGAAACATTTGCCTGTCAGGGATTCAGAATTTTATTTCCCTCTCCAAATAAGATAAGATGTAAAGAGCAGATGAAAAGATCAGAAGCCTCCTGTGACTGGATTGAGTTATGTATACAGCTGTCTTGCCACTGGATAAAGTTCTTACTGAGGTTGCAGGACTGGATGGATCTTCATGCTGCGTCTCTTAGAAAGAATAGAAAAAGACATGACTGGAAGTTGCTCAGAGTTCACACCAAGAGAAAGTTAATAGTTTCTTAATGATGAAAAGTTTGTGGTTTTTTTCCCAGTGGGTTTTTGTTGCCAGGTTCTCTTTTATGGATAATGGGTTACCTCAAAAAGTCACTGCACTGTAAAATCTGCAGTTCTGCACTGCCGAACATGTATGGGTAAGCTGTAGTCTCCATTCACACTCTGCTGTAAACTGTTTGCTTTCTTGTGGCTTTGCTGTGCAACGTTTTACAGTCTTCATCCTTAATTTTGTATCTGAAAACAAGGTAATTTACGTAATTTCCAGTATATCCAGGGCTCGTTCTGGTTTGAAAGCTGTAGAGAAGCCAGCTGGCTATTGCCACCCATTAAGAATTAAGCTCCTCTCAGTTTGTATGAATTTGTATCCAGCTTTAATAATCTGACATTTTTTTTTTCATCTATGGTGGCTTTATTATAACTTTTGTGTATAAACACCAAGATTATTTTGAGGGGAAGCTGTTTGTCAGAAACTTGCTTGGGGGAAAAGTGTAAAAAGCTTATTTGGTAATCTATCAGAGTAACTTTTGCTATGGAAGTGTCACAGAGCTGTTTAGTCACTTCATAAATGGCTTAAATTGTTCCACTTTCAACAGCGTATGAATCAAAGCTAGGCAAGTAATGCATACTAATTACTCTCCTTCTCTTGCTGCACATTCGTGAAATGTTTTTTCTTCCCAAACAGTGGACAATTCAGCTAATGAGCTAGGGAAATGAAATACATTTTTGAGGCCTTTGGTACCCCGGGGGCAAGATACTATGTTTATAGTCATGGCGTGCTGGCCAGGCGCTAAGTCAGTCAGCATAACACTTTGTTGTACTGGCACCTATGTCCTTCTGCTAAAGGCAGGTGGTGTTGCCCTGAACTGGCTATGCAGAGGGAGAAGTCTACTTGTTCTGTGTTAGGTTGGTCTCTTGCATCCAGAGTGAGCTTTAAGGGAATTATTCACACACACAGTACATCACCAGTCCGGCATTTTTAAGTTTTGTTGCTCCTTCTAGGTCTTTTCCACTCAGTTATAGAAATGACTGAAGTGTATGTGAAGAATAAAAAATGGAGAGATGAGGTGTATTCCTTGTGTGGGTCAAACACAACACAGCTGCAGAAAACATATTGCAAAAAATTGAAATGATTCTCGGACCTGTCTTGAGCTGCAATACGGGTGCTTTTAAGGGATCCAAGGGGCAAACTTGATATAGTCCTAGAGACTCAAAATGGTTTTAGTGCCAGTTGCTCTGGCATTAAATGTGTTATAAACATCTGTGAAAGTTGGGCCTCTTATAGGCAACGTAGTAAGCATGAAGTGTAGAGTTCTTCCAGCCAGCATCAAGCACATTGCAGAAAACAACGAAGTGTTACTCTCTAATGTATGTATTTCCACAGTTGCAGGGTGTACTAGTTGTATGTAGATAGATACCAGCTCACTTGGAAGGTCTCTGACTTAATGCCCTGTTAGTATGATTCAGACATAAACTTCATAAGCTAAAAGAGGAATAGATACATGTCCTCTAGGCATTGAAACATGAGTAAAGTTTTCAGGTTGTATTGTCAGACTTCTTGCTCTTAAGTTTCATTTGTCTCCAAGTTAAAGTTGCATTCCAAAGTATGCATTTGGAAAAAAAAAATCGGATGCTGCATTTGGTTATGCTGGAATGAATGTTGAACAGTGCTTCTGACCCACTTGTTAAGTTCTATTGATTTGTGCTCCTTTTAATAAGAAAGACCGCTGTGCCTTAAGCTTGTGGTGTTGACGGTTGTGGAGTTGCATTCAGATTTGTGACAAGCATTGTCTTTGAAGCATAGAGTAGTCAGAATAACAGTGTATGAATAGGCAGTTCTGATTTGGGGAGGATGGGTAGTAGATTTGTAGAAGAGAGTCTGGTTAAATGTCATTAGTTCTTCCCAATTGTGAAAATTTAACCTATAGCTTGTTTTACTCAAAACCCACCTCAGGAGGCGTATAAGACTGAGATACAAAACTAGCATTTGATTTTAAAACAAAGCTTCAAAGGAACTGATTAATCAAGATTTAGAATTCTTCACTGAATTTTCTGTTTTAATGGAGCTCCATTGGTGGTTAGGAAACCTTTATGATCAGAACATTATACAAACAGCAGCATGAAATGGGTAGAAAATGTTAAGCAAAAAAATAAAGAAAACATTTGGTTTTCTGTCTTTTGAAATTAAGCCAGTTTTGATTGCTTAGTGTCTGTATTTTGGCAATGTTAACATTTTAATTAAGTTCAATGTATCTGTAAAATTTTTAAAGGCAGGGACTGAATGTCATCAAAAGAACTAATACTTACAATCATATCAGAGTTATTCTATCAGGATAAAAAAATAAAAGTTCTTGGAATTGCAGTATTTGGGATGGGATGGTAAAATAGACAGGAGGGACTGGGTTTGAATGTTTCCTGTGAGAGCAGCTGTTCCACTGTGCTGTTAGTGCTGCTCATGGGAGTGTTGCAGGAGATAGCTGTGCTCCCTCTCTTCATGCAGCGTTTTTATCAGTTCTACAATAGATGTCAGATGGTAACTTTCACACAGAGCTTAGGATGCAACAGCTTCCCTCATAAAATTGTGGGAAAGATCACTGTGGGGTTCAAGTGACCCACAGTGATACCTGGGTAGTATACACCTAGGGATTTTTGTGTAAGCTGCAGCGCATGGGCAGTTTGGAGCAGTTTTGCACATGTGAAGCAGGGAGGAAAAGTGCTGAATTAACTGGTAGAATTGCTTATGATGATTTTTGTTGTAATAGCGTGAAATTGAAATCAAGGGGGCAAACACAACATGAGAGAACAATAACTTCACACATCTGGTTTGTCTCTGTATTTTGTTTTCTAAAATGCCCTTTCTTTTTCCTTTTTTTGAAGGCCACTGAAAAGTGTTATGTTGTCTGTGTGGATGTGTCAGCCTGGCAGTGCAAATTTGATGGTGGCTACAATACATCTCCCTTCCTTCCTTCCTTCCTTCCTTCCTCTCTTCTCTCAGGGAGTGTTACCATAGCATTTTTCTCCCAGGGACTCTCGCGCAGAGCTGCAGATGGGATTCTCGCTATGAACTCTGTGCTGCTCAATCGGATACGCTTCGTTCTGTAGAAGGAAAATGGGAAAGAAAGGGTGACTTAGCAACACGGATAAAGCTTTCCTGGTATTTCCAAGAAACGAAAACTATTTGAAACAAAGGCTTGTTTTCATTAATATGAAGATGGGATTTTTCTATGAAGAAAAACAAATCCTCTTTTTCCCTGCCACCTCAGTCTGTTTTCTCTTGTCCAGTGAGACTGATTTGGAATAGTGACTGCCTGATCCTTGGGCTTACATTTCTTGCTTTTTCCCTCTCCTTTAGCTGTGGACGTGGCTTGAAGAGCTACAGAAGGAACTGCTTGATGATGTCTATGCTGAGTCTGTGGAGGCTGTTCAAGACCTGATTAAACGTTTTGGTCAACAACAACAGACCACTCTGCAGGTTACAGTCAATGTCATAAAAGAAGGTGAAGATCTTATACAGCAACTAAGGTAAAACAGATTCTTATTTCAATTTCTTCTCGTGTTCATCCGATGTTCTGTGAGGCTTTTTCTGTTTTGAGGGTAGAAGTAATGTGTACAAGATATGACCTATACTAAAGCTTGTAAATATTAGGACTACAATGATTTTTCATGCAGTACTGACTCTAACCTCTATTTACAGGAAGCTCAACTTATAAACACTATCTCCACAAGAAGGAGATTTTGTTTACATAAACTACCTTTTTGATAGGAGCAATAGTATGTCTTTGTAGTCTGACATGCAGGGCTCCAACACATGCAGTGTTTGGAGTTTTGAGCAGCAGCCTTTTTATAAAGAGACACTTGAATTTGTTTTGTAGACTGATAAGTAACTTCACTGTAGTAAAGCCCATCAGTTTGCAGTCCATTTCATTCAACAGCAATCTGAATAAATAAATTTGGGCCACGGCTGCTTGGGTACATGTCTCCTTTCTGCAGAAGATTAGCATATCTGAATTTGCAGGTTTTATACTCAGGTAAAAGATTAAGTAATTTTTTTTAATCGACTAATTTGGATTTTCTTTTACTGCTAGGAAGATTCAGTAAATAGTTATCATGCCACTTGTTTTCACAATGGAAGGGTTTGTCTCTGGTTTGAAATTTTACCTTTCCTGTAAACAGAATGTCTTTACATGATGGATAGACCAAAAAATGAAATTAATCAAATTTCCTAATGCTCTTTCAAATACTAAAGCATAATTCAAATTTTTATTTACAAAGATGTACAGATTTAGCTTTCGTGTAGTATGGCTTGCACTAACCTTATCTGAAACAGGCTTATATTTTGTGGTCATGTATAGCGTCCAAATTGTATGGGGTTTTATTCAATAATACTCTTTTTTTCTTCCTCCTCCCCGTTCTCTGCTTTAAATAGGGATTCTGCCATTTCTAGTAACAAGACCCCCCATAACAGCTCGATCAACCACATAGAGACAGTTCTGCAGCAGCTGGATGAGGCCCAATCTCAGATGGAGGAGCTTTTTCAAGAACGCAAGATCAAACTTGAGCTGTTTCTGCAGCTCCGCATATTTGAAAGAGATGCAATAGATGTGAGTGTCTGCTTTTGGGCTTGAACTGCACGGGCTTCTCTAGTGTACAAACGTTTATGCTGAGATTGTTGCGTGGTTGCAGTAGCATGTGGCTCAAATGACTGATAGACTTAGTTCTTGCCTGACCTGTCTTGTATGTGAAAGTGTCAGAAGAGTGCAGAGCTGAGCTTTTTGATAATAACTCAAGCTCTGGTTGGCTCTCAGTGCATCTTTAAGCAAGCATCTAGTAAAATCATGATGTGTCAGTTGCTTTGTCTGGTAGGTTCGGTTCGAATATCAAACTGCCTTGATATATCTAGTATGCCTACAGTTATTATGACTAAGACTTGCAAGATGGTTTTGTACAAACTCTCTAAACTGGTGCTTTGTAGTAGCACCCCTCTTCTCTTTCTTTTGCAAACCAGCAGTCTTTTTTCATTTTGTAGCTACAAGTAGTGTTTGGAATTATATCTTAATCTTTGGGGTTGTTGTATGGGCTGTCTGGTTTTTTTTTAAATAAGATTTTTTTTCACCCCTGGAAATAATTCAAAAGCAGTTCTAGTGCCACACCCCTATAAAACTGTTCAAGCTTTGAAGGTGAGTTACGGCTTATCAGTTGTAGAGTTTCTGTTTGTGTGCAGAGACACGTACAAAGAGACATGAAACTCCACAGGGGGCTTAGGTTAATAGAATTGCATTATAAAGCTTCAGCTAAGTTCATATGACTTTTGTAAAACCACTAGTGCTGTACACAGTGACTGATACCAAGTTGGTGCCTCAGAAGGTTCAGGGTTATCTACTGGTAAATTATTATGATTGAGTGTATAACGACTTATCTCAAGGATTTGGAAATCAGGAGTTACAATGATAATTCTACCTCTTTGCTTGTGTATTGTAAAAGCTGCAACTGTTTATGAAGGTCTTGATTGGTTGGTATAAAGGCGAAGAGGCAGTTGGCAGAAGTGATAGCTTCTCAGGTTTTAGTGTTTTTATGTCTTAAAATCAGGATTAGATGTCTTTGCTGAAGTCTGTTTTAGCTAATCACATTGTTAAGTGCAATGCAGGAATAGACAGACTCAGTTCCTTGATCAGTGCCCATAGAGGAAGTGAGAGTGTGTGCTCTGCAGTAATAACTCTGGTGTAAAGGAAAAATAAGATTTTTCTTGCAATTTTACAATTCACAGTGGCCTGCAGAGAGTTTGCTACTTTGATTATGTCTCAAATATGCTTACAGTCTTTGCAGGAGTAATCTGCAGTGCTCCATGTCTGTGAGATGTTCTCATAACACTTTTACTGAGGAAATGACAGATGTGGGGCAATGCATACCAAGAAAATGAATGGAAGAATTAATTGTGATAAATGTTTGAGTGAAGTTCAAACTAACTCTGTAGGTTACATAAGCCAGGATTCTACAAGAGCAAAAGGCTGGTTGTGGGAGCCCAGCTTAACAGATGTGTTCTAGTCCTGCAGTGCAGGACAACATCTGTATAGGTAGTAGTACTTCTTGTACTGTTATTTAGTGGTGCCCATAAGATTTTTCACTGGAAAGCTGCAAACTCGAACTTCATAGAATAGAATATACTGAGTTGGAAGGGACCCACTAGGATCATTGAGTCCAATTCCTGGCCCTGCACAGGGCACCCCAAGAATCATACCATGTACATGAAAGTGTAATGCTTATTGAACTCAGACAGGCTTGGTGCTGTGACCACTTCCCTGGAGAGCCTGTGCCAGTGCCCAACCACTTTCTGGGTGAAAAACATTTTCCTAATATCCAACCTACACTTCCCTTGACTCAGGTTCATGCCATTTCCTCAAGCCCTGTCACTGGTTACAAGAGTGAAGAGATCGGTACTTGCCCTCGTGAGGATGTCGAAGACCACAGTGAGGTCTCTCCTTAGTCTCCTCTTCTCCAGACTGAACAAACCAAGTGACCTCAGCCATTCCTCATACAGCTTCCCCTCTGAACTCTTCACCATCCTTGTGGCCCTCCTTTGGACACTCTTTAATAGCTTAGTGTCTTTTTCAGATTGTGTTGCCCAAAACTGCACACACTTGGCAGGTCTTGCTTTTTCTAAAGCTGATACTTGGCATGCATTACATTTTGATATGTACAACGTAAAGCAAAGTACCAATTACAGTTGTTGAAAGAGTTGGTGTAATTTGTCTATACAACTTGGAAATAAAAATTGTGCTTATTTTAGATTGTTGAAGAGTCCTCCAGGGAAGAAAATTACCCTGGCTGCAGAGTGTCTTCAGCAAAATGTTTATTGTTTTGCTGTCTCTGTCCATGTCCTCTCTGCTTCCTCAGCAAAGCACACTTCTCTTTTCCCTCTCCCTGAAGGCAGACATCTGTTCAGGAACTTCCAGGAAGAAAATGTGGGGACTAGTTTCAGGTCAGTTGTTTGAAAGGAGTAGCTCAGCTGAAGTAACTTGATAATGAGGAGGAGCCAGATGCCAGCTAGGAATTTGCGGACTTTGTTTTGACCTTCTCTTTCCTCGAGGATTTTGTGTGACTGGTCCAGTCAATTAAGACTTGCCTGTAAAGGCAGTTCATTCAGGAGAGTATCCTCTGAGGACAGCTTTTCTGGAAGGCAAGTAGTGTTTTTAGCTTCTGTTAGTGCTTGCAAAATAACATAGGCTAAAATGGGAGAAAGGGCACTTCTAGCACTGCAGGATCATACCGTGCAGCTGTGCTTCTGAGGGCAGTGGTAAGATTTGCTGCCAGGGTTAGTTCCCTTCTTCTCCTTCCTCTCCCTTTATTATTTGCTGATAAAATACTCTGTTTCTTTTATCTTACAGCTTTTGAGATACTCCTGCTCTTCTGAAATTGATGTAACTGCAGTACTATCTGCTTTGCCCCTGCTCTTAGCATACAAACTTGACCTTCTCTATCCTTAGCAGGATTTTAAGTGCCGTTGGTTGTGAGATATTTGAAGGACTCCTTCGTAAATGCCTGTATTAACTAAAGACAAGAATGAGCAAAATAGTGTAGGTGAAGAGTCCCTTGCTGGTGTGAGGAAGATGTGTATGAACTTAGCCAGTGAGAAGGTAACACTGGTGGCAACGTATGCAGTCCAAAATGTGTTTGTTTCATCCATGTCTGTGCACTTTTGCGTGTCTGTAACTTAAATGCCTCGAGGCCTATGCCAGAGCTCTACACAGAGCATACCACACACTTTTCAACTCACAACTTTATCTCAACTCTATTTTTGGACCACACTTACAAGATGCCTGTTAAGTTACACAGCTGAAAAGACGAGGATGCAAAGTGCTGGATCACAGAGACCTAACTCTTCTCCCTTTCCCATTTTTCCTTTTTCTTTCTCCTCAGCACATAATATTTTCCAGGTCTTGGTTAGTGCTCAGTTGATACCAGGAATGCTAGTTAGACTCTTTTGAGAAGAGACCCGTGGTTCTTTATTTCTTTTCCACTTGGTGTAAAAGAGTCGGCATCCCTTCTGATTTATACCCTGCCTTATTTTCTATCAGTGTTACCTTTAGTTTGACAAAACATGGGAATGTCAGGCAGCTCAGAATCTGCACTAGGAACTTCTTGAACAAACGCTATGGTAAGTAGTTAGGCCGTGTTTATACTGGGATGTCCATGTCCTGAGAACAGTATGAATTTGTGATTCAGTTACTTTAGATGTCTATTAGTCATTAATCTTTTTTCTGTTTGTTTACTACTAATTTTCTTGACAAAACTTTACAAACAAAATAGGAGCCTGCTTACCCTAAAAGTGTTGTCTGTAAAGCAGAACTTGAGGGGAATCACTGACGAGTGTGGGCAGAGGGGGCTCGGTGCATGGTTTTTTGGTATTAATTCTACCTCAGAGCATTTCAGATTTGCACAGTGGGTGCAACGGGTGAAACAGATCACCTTGCACTACCTAATTACTGCTGAAAAAAAATGTAAGGATTACTGCCATTGTTAGGGAACCTGGCTGGGATGGTCGCTGATAATTTATCTTTTGAATGAGTCTGGGAATATGCTAGCATTATTTATTTGAGTTGTGGGCTTCCTGGTATTTCGAAGGGGAAAAGGAATGTATTGTTTTTGTTCAGAGTGTTTCAAGCTGCTTTAAACAATGTATGTGCCTTGATCTTAACCATGGGGTTGTATGAAATAGCATGGGAAGGAGCTACAATTCCTAATGGTTGGTGGTTGTTCTTTGGAGGCACTATCACTGAAACTTCCCGACTGAGGTGACATGCAGTATTGACCTCTTAAATTAGTTGTCGTTCCTTTCAGGTAGAATGAATGTTAGGATAGACCAAGAGGATATGGGGACTACAATCATTTTCATTATTATTAAAATACTGACAACCACAGCAGTGTCATATTGTGAGCTTACTGTGTGTTTTACTTATTTCCACTCAATTTGCTAGTAAGAGAGGTAAGGTTTTGGTGTCTGTTCTGAAGGGAGGTGGACTGGCTTTGCTTTTAAAACAGTGTCATAAATGTGCCATGTTAAATCCTAATCCACTCTGTAATGGTGTTTAGCAAGACAGTGAAAGGTGGTGTTTTGATGGTGGAGTTTCACAACCTTCTTTAATGCTCAGATTTCTCAGTTTCACAAAGTCTAACTACAATTATTTCTTCGGGATAACCTTTGAATGTTGTTTACTGACCTGGATGAAAATAAGATGCTAAATCTGATTTCTGAGAACTTCCCTAAGTGCAGTGGATGAAGAAACAAACATTAGATAACCTCCACTGCTTTTAATAATGGATGAACATAGAGTTTCGAAGACAAGTTGGAAAAGCAGGTCTGAGGTGCCCAAGAACAGAAAAGCAGGGTAGCAGAAAGTAAGCAGGCTGGATTGTCAGGAAAACTTGAAGTTTTTTAAAAATTTCAGATCAATTAAAAGGAGAGGAAGAGCAGAGAGAGGTGATGAGACATGTTCGGCATGGACCGAGCAAAAAGGATATGAAGGGAACTTTTTAAGGATTTTGTGGGAGATGAAGCCTGTGTGTGTGTGTTTAGGGATTACGAGTGGTATTCCCTCTAAATAGATTGTGTGTGTGATGTTTAAAGCCCGTGCAAGAAAGATGAAAGAAGCTTCAAGCAGTGGCTAAAAGCTGTGTCTTCTATATATCTGTATATGTCTACCTATATATCTTCCTGAATACTTTGTCCATCAGCTTTTCTGTTTTCAGTGTTACCCCTGAAACATGAGTTTCTGCCTTTTTTCACTGTGGTAGAGCTAGCTGATCAGGATTAAGGATTGTAAATAGCTACCCTAATAATTTGGTATCTCCCATTCATGACATGGTGTGAAAACCTGAATACTTAGTGAATCAAGTGAAACTTTTGCAGAACACATTTAAAAAATTAAATAACTCACTGGTGCCACAATTTTAAAATTAATTGCTTGATGCGTCCATTTTTCTACGGTGCCATGTGAGCAGAATGGAAAAAAGCCTTCAAGAAAGATTGTAACTGACTACAGAAACTTTATACAGATGATTTAACTTTGCTTTCTCCTCAATTCTGTTTTTTTTCTAGAAGGCTTGTTTTCCTGGAACTTCTCTTGTAGTTTAACTGTCTCAGTAACTTCAGAGGTATTATGGCCACTTGGAAAGGGTACTGGCATCTTTCTTTTGGTGACAGCAAATGACTTTGGTTAAATATTTATCACAGAATCACAGAATATGCCAAGTTGGAAGGGACCCATAAGGACCATCAAGTGCAACTCCTAGCCCTGCACAGGACCATCCCCAAAAGTCACACCATGTGCCTGAGACTGTCATCCGGACACCGGCTGAACTCTATCAGGCTTGGTGCTGTGACCACTTCTTTGGGGAGAGCCTGTTCCACATCCAACCACCCTCTGTGTGAAAAACCTTTTCTTGATATCCAGGCTAATCCTTCCCTGACACAGCTTCAGGCCGTTCCTTGGGTTCTGTCACTGGTCACCACAGAGAAGAAATCAGTGTCTGCCCCTCCTCTTCCCTTCACAAGGAAGTTGTAGACTGCAATGAGGTCTCCTCTAAGTCTCCTCCAGGGTGAACAGACCAAGTGACCTGAGCCGCTTCTCATATGTCTTCCCCTCAAGGCCCTTCATCATCGTTGCCCTCCTTTGGACACTCTCTAAGAGCTTAATATCTTCCTTAAGCTTAATATCTATCTTAACATCTCTATGGTCAAAACTGCACACAACATTCAAGGTGAGGCTGCACCACTGCAGAGCAGAGAAGGACAATCCCCTCCCTTGACCAGCTGGCAATGCTTTGCCTGATGCCCCCCAGGATACGGTTGGTCCTCCTGACTGCCAAGGCACACTGCTGACATGCACTCAGCAACTTTGTTGCTAATGCCCCTTTAGTCAGAACCTCTTTTTATTGTGTCTTGCTGCATAAATAGGTATTTTCTTGTCATTTAACACCATTCACATCAGTTTGTCCTACTCCTGAAATTGTAGAACGCTGGAACTAAGCCGTACTTCCTTCTTGATATTTATAATTTTGCTTTCCCAATGAACTCCAATAGTTTGTGCCAAAACTCTGCTGAAAAGTCTGAAAAAAAATTTGATTACAGACTTGAAGAATGTGAGTTAGACAGACTTTTTTGAAGTAACTGATGCATCAGATCTGTGCCATAAGAACTCAACCCGCGTTGATCAATGAGGATTGCAAGCATTATCTGTTAACCTTAAAAATAGTTTTGTATCCCAATTAAAAGGAATATTTTATATTTCAGCCAGACTTTGCCATATAATTTGGAAAATGCACTTGGGTGGATAGACCAGGAGGACTTATTGTTGTGATGCATATGTTAAAAAACCCCAAAACTTTTTTAGCTACCTTTCTTTGGACATCTTATGATTAAGAATAAAATCCAGAATTGAATTGTAAACTGAAGTGTAGCCGAAAGATGTCAGCAATCAAATTTAGCTCTGACATTGCAGTAATATTGTAATAAAGTCTGCTTTTGATTTTACACCATTCACTAAGTACCCAGCGTTGTGATAAGTGAGCTTCTCAGTTGTCAGGCAGAAGTCAAAGACGCTCACAGCCTGTTGCTTCCTGCCCACAGAAGGGTAGAGGTGGCTTTCTTGTAAAAGGACTCAAGACTGGCATAATTGTAAACTAAGCTGAATCTTGATGTGTGAATTATTACTTGGTACAGTTTGAAGAATTGAAAAGATGTTTCAGATCCACATTTTCCTTTAAAAGCGGAGATAAAGACATGTTAACTTTATCTGTTTCACAAGTCGTGTTAATGAAAGTGTGCCTTAAATAAGATATGGGTGCCTGTAGGGTTGCAAGCACTGGTTGAAGGAGAACTGTAGTGGTTCTCAAAGAGAGTCTTTTTGTTTGTTTCCCAAAAGTTAAAATCCATGCTAAGATAGCCTGTGTCTGAACCATGTTTGAACCTGATCAGTGAAGTTAATCAGCAGTGAGCAACTTGAGTTCCCTACCTTGGTCATAAGTGCAACATTGGAAATTAACTGTATTGTGTTGTGTAATGAGTAATTGAACATTATCGTTCTCCTTTTTTCACCAGATAATTTCAGACCTCGAGTCTTGGAATGATGAGCTCTCTCAGCAGATGAATGACTTCGACACTGAAGATCTTACAATAGCAGAACAGAGGCTCCAGCATCATGCAGACAAAGCCCTGACCATGAATAACTTGACCTTTGATGTCATCCACCAAGGGCAGGATCTGCTACAGTATGTCAATGAAGTGCAGGCATCTGGTAAGATGGCTCCTTTGTGCTATTTCAGGCAGTGGCTTTATAAGAATTATCCAGTTGTCTCTCCATGGGATGTGTGAAAATAACAGAGATGCTGATTAACTGTAAACTGGAGACATGTGGGCTCCTTTATACTAAGATCATATGATAGTGTTCATGAGAGCATACTATTATTATGGCACATAATTTTCTTCAAAGAGTTGGCAACATCTGAAGATGTTTAGTTTTTAAAGAAAGGGATTTCACTCAACAATTCAGTAAAATTAGAGTAAATAAGGGGGAGTAAGTTTTATAATTAATGAGATCAGTGCAGTCAAGCAAAAATTTTCAGTTTTCAAGTAATGTCTTCCTTTTTTGTTCCTTATGCCCCTTCATGTGATATTTTTCACTGTGTACAGTCACCTAGAGTAAATATCAGACTTTAAAAAAAAATAATATTGCACTTTTAGAGTGCAAAAACCTATGCTCATAATGGAAGTGCTCTGAGGATTAAGTTGAACTTGGCAAAGAAACAAGAAAATTAAGTGTAAAACAATGGAAATGGGTTATTTCTCTTCAGAAACCTTGTAAGTCATTCATAAACGACTGGCTGATTGCAGGTGTCGAGCTGCTTTGCGACAGAGACGTAGACATGGCAACTCGCGTCCAGGACCTGCTGGAGTTCCTGCACGAGAAGCAGCAGGAGCTGGACGTGGCGGCCGAGCAGCACCGCAAGCACCTGGAGCAGTGCGTGCAGCTGCGCCACCTGCAGGCCGAGGTCAAGCAGGTACGGCCCACCCCGCACCCCATTATAGCTGTTCCTCACCTCCTGGAGAGCTCTGTTCCCATTACTTCCAGCTGTATAACGTCTTTCACTGGGAGTGGGGAAGGACTTTGTCCACCTAAGAAACTTCATCCGCCGTTAACATCAAGTGCGTTTTTTTAATTTGCATCACCCGTCCATATCGCTGCATGGATCTAGAGTACAAGTCATATGAGGACCAGCTGAGGGAGCTGCGGTTGTTTAGCCTGGAGAAAAGTAGGCTCAGGCCAAACCTTATCGCTGTCTGCAGCTACTTGACAGGAGGTTGTATCAAAGTGGGGGTTGGGGTTTTTTTCTGTGGTTTTTTTTCCCAGGTAGCAAGTGATAGGACAAGAAGAAAAGGCCTCAAGTTGTGCCAGAGGAGGTTTAGGTTAGTGTTGGATATTTAAAAGACATATAGATGGGACATTGAGGTACATGGTTTAGTGCTGGACTTGGCAGTGCTGGGTTAACAGCTGGACTTGATGATCTTAATCCTTTCTGACCCAAAGTACTTTGTAATTCTATAAATACAAGTCAAGTATTTGAAGTGTAGAGCGATTTGAACTAATGTTAAACTCATACTTTTATCATCTGTGTGGTGATGAATGAAAATGCTTAGTCATAGTCCCTGCGTACTGGCCTAATTCTGTTTGGTAATTTGTTTGAAAGATCTACAAATAGTGATAACATAATATCAACACGGTTTATTTTCCATGAGAATTAAAACAAGGTTATGCTTTTCCTGGCAATAAAGGAGCAACTTTTGAGGTCCTTTGGTGAATTTGAGATACTGTGGGCAAAACCACTGAAGTAGGTGAAAGTTTAAAAAAGAAACAGAACACTAGAGAAGGTAAGAAGTTTTGATCTTTCTCACACTTGGCAGCATCACAGAAGTCTGCCACAGTCTGTTGTTTTACTGTGGTCCATAATGGCTGCCAGTGCAACTTGTCCTTTCTCCTGCTTGTCATGAGCTCTTAAAAAATTCATCTCCCTCATGTGACCGTGACTGACAGCCCCAGAATTGCAAAGGAATATAGAAGGTGTCCAGTTAGGATTAGGAGAGGTGAACAAGAGGTTCCCGAAGTATTTCCAGGCAGTGGTTGGTTACTCTGTAGCAGCAGATGCAAAGTCTCTGTGTAGTCTTGACTTAAAGGAATGCAAGAAAATGGTCGTGCCTCTGTTAGTGGAATATAGGCATCAATCAAATATATTATGTTGTATTTCTAGCCTTTGCATACTCTGCTGAACTGTCCTGTATCCATCTTAACACTTATCTTCATAAATGCAAATTAGAGATTATTCCTTTCACGTGAGTAATGGTTGAGGTACAGTTCTTGTAGATCAGGATAGTTTCTGTACTCAGTTGCATATTATCTTGAGGATAAAGGAAAAGAGTGCACATCTGTGAAGGAAAGAAAAAAATAATAAAAAAAAAAATAAGTGAATGCCAGCTGAGGCAGTCTCATCCCTTTGTGGTACATCAGTGGGTAAGGATGGGATGGGTTAGTAAAAAAAAGAAATTGTTAATTTCCATGACACTGAAATAACATTCAGTAAAAGAACAGAATATAGCACTTTTTAGGTAATGTTTCAAAGAGACACTATTTAAGTAGTTATCTATATTGCATGATCACACAATAAAGTGAGTGCATTGCTCCACTAGCTTTGTTTGTATGCAAGTTAAATGTGACAAGAAAGACACATGTGTTTAAATCCTGTGTTTGTGGAACAACTGTCCTGTATTTTGGCAGATATAGACAGATTATGAACATCACAATTGTAGAGGAATATCCATGTTGCAGTTAGTATGTGATTTGTAGGTCCTTCTGTAAGAATTTCGTAACTTTTTTGAACTACTGCTAGCCCTGACTGAAAACTCAAGAGAAGTTCAGATTTTTAAGAAAGCACTTGAAAAAAAAGAGTTTATCCTATAATAAAGATATAGGTTGTACACTATTCTAACCAGCTGGCTTTTCCTGGTAGACTGGGATTTGGAAGAAAAAGTGTATTCTGTTTTATAGTCCTAGAACATACCTCTATATGTTGAATTACATGCTGTAGTAGGTGTGAATTTTCAAACAAACCAACATAAACATGTAGCTGACAGAATGTTTGTTTATTACTTTTCCAGATTTTTATTGCAGAGATTAACCTGCAATACTTCCCCAACCTGAGGCCTAAAAATTGAACAGAACTAAAACTGAATGTTAGTACATTGTCTCACAGGATTTCTTTTGATCCCCTTTTGAATGGCTTTGAGGCTACTAACTCCTAGTTTTGTGATTTCAGTTGCATTTTCAGACAACCATATCTGATTTATTTTAGTTTTTATTAAGTATCAGAAAGCATGATCTTCTCCTGAATCCTCTACACTGGGAAAAACTTCATAGCTGAGCAGGTCACAGCAGGTGCTTTACCTGAGAGTAAAATGGCATGATAAACGTCCTCTTCAGTCTGCTTTGTTTATATTTTGTTGCCTGAAGCAGTGAACACATGGTTTTCCAGTTCAATTACTGTGATTTTCTATCAGATTTATTGTTAACGAATTGGGTGTAAATGCACTTATTATGTAGATGGGATACTGTCTCTATAGCAAGATTTCTAACAACATTTCCATTTGAATTTTTCCTGCCAAATCAACATTACTGCTATTGAATTTTCACTCACCCATATGTATATATCTATCTATATAAAATACATAAAAATATATAGCTTGTAGTTATGCAAAGAGGTTAGACTGAAATACAACATGAATTTAGACAAATACTTGCAAAGATTCTCTTCAGTACTAGGTAGTGAAACTTGTAACTTAGTGAATTCTTATCATATAAGCACAGAAAGAAGATAAAAGCATTCAGTATTTCTTCTCTCTTAACTAGTGTACCAGTAATTCTGCATTGAAGTTCTATAGATCAAGCCTCAGTACTAGGAGGAAACAAGGGCCAGAAGACAAACAGAGGTTTAAAGAAAACCTGCAAAGAGTTCACTTGTCAACTTGATATGTCAGAGGTGCAGAAAGGGCAAGACCAGGTAGAAGATTACAATGTAGAAAAACCTTGGAAGATTGGGGGAAGAAGTTTCTGACTGACATAGGAAGTGACAGCTATATGTGGGGAAAAACAACATGGAAAGGAAAATGTGACCATTTTTTACAGGGCAGGGACATATGAATAGGTGGAGGCAGAGAAATATAATATCTGTCTCATCCAGAGCTCCACTTGCATGTTTGCCAGACAAAGGTTTTTTTATTAATCACATAAAATACAGCTGTTGGATTACTTATTGTTGCAATCACTCCCGCATACTCACTTTGTAGAATGAATGCTCTATTCTGTTTAAGGTCAAAATCTCTACCAAGCCCCAAACCCAGTCCAACTGGTTTTAGCATGCTCAATAAGCCTTTTTAGTGCAATATTATCTGCGGTTCCGATCATGGTGTATGTTCTTGGGTATATAGCTATATATTCATATCTGTACAACAGTGTACAGATACTTGTATCATCAAAAGTACCTTGAGCTGCTTTGTCTTTCACAAGGAGATCTTTTAGCTTGGTGCTTGAGCTCTGATTATCCCAAAATACTACTCAGGAAGAGTATCCTGGCACTCCGTATAATGCCATATGGATGTGAAAGCATAGCTAGGACAGCAGACTGAAGCAGGTTGTCTCATAATAATGTTTAGTCAAAAATCAGTCCAAGAAACTAATCCTAAATCAAGCATTTATCTAACAGACCTGCCTATTTGACCCTTTCAAGTGTCCCAAATTCTGTTTCATTTCCACTGTTTTGCTGATGCTGTACTGATGTTTTTATAGCCTGCTGAAAGCTGCGAGGGGAAAGATGGGGGGTGTGGTTCACCCAGACAGTGAGCTGATGGGATCATGCCAACAAACCCAGGAAGGCAGCAGCCCTGGAAAAGGAACATGCTCACTATTTACTTGATATTACTATTCACTGTTTACTTTATATTTTCCCCTTGAGTCTGAGCAGAGGGCAGGGGACTACTGGCAGAGTTCCTCCTGTGAGTTCGCCAGCTTCTGGACTTGCACCCTGACCCACACCAAGCAGGAGGGCAAATCATTGTGTTTGTGTTCTGTGCTACCTGTCTCTACTGTGTATGGCGGGATGCCGAGTCAAGAGGAGCTTTTGATTGGTGCTGTTTAAGCATTTTCCTTCATTAAAATTCTCGAAGAAGGCTAAATCTATTTTAGAGTCCTAAGAAGGTGTGTTTTGTTACACTATACCTGGAGGAATTATTTTGTAAGGTAGAGATGGAGCTTAAAACCACTACTACTAAGACAAAATAGAAATAAAAAAGAGATTTAAAAAAACCTGGGAGGTGCTGTCATGCCCTCCATCTACACTGCAGACTTATTCTTTTCCACAGACTTGCAGAATTTATATAGAAGAATTAAAATACATGCTATCAGGGTGGAAAAAAACTTGTTAGCTATTTGTTGTGCAGATAGAAGTGGGAAAAACTGCATTAATAATACAACAACATTGCAGTCGGGGTAACTGTAAGACAGAGGGTTAGCTTGTGATGCAGATTTGAGGCAATAGATGTTGTGTCAAGATGGCTAGACCTCAGTTGTTCATACTGTTAGACTAAATGTTACAGTGTACTTTGGATGTAGACCACATATGCTGTTTGGTTTTGAGGAACTGAGTTTTAATAGGTAGTTTTCTCGGTTTTTGCCCATGTTTTCAGTCTATGGCTACAGCCATATCATCCTGATTACTTAATAATAATGTGCTGCTGTAGCATTAATGGTAGTGTCATGTGTGGATCACTAGATGAGAGTATGTAGTGTTAAGACCTAACTGTGATTTGGTATTTCAAATATTGATTATCAGTGGTTAAAGGTCTAAAATCAATTAGTAGGAAGGAGTTAGAGAAGATACGCTTAAACTGGTGATGTTCAATCAATTGGGCCCAAAGGAATTCACCGTAAAATACCTAGAAAACTGCCTGAAATAATGTCATAGACAGTGCTTATCATTTCCAAACATCAGGAGATTGGATGAGATTCTGGAGGCCTGGAACTCAACATCTACTTCTCAAAAGTGGGAAAGGACTAGCTAAGGGAGGATTATAGGTCAGCTACATAATTCCAAGGAAAAGTATTGAAACAAGTAGATTACTAAACTTGAACAGTGACAAGGAGAGGAGAAAAGGCTAACACATTAATTAAGCATAGCTTCCCATTGATAATTTTTTTTTTTTTCCTGACAAGGTAACAGCTCTTCTGGGAGGGGTGGAAAAGCAGTATTAAAGCTTTTAAAATAGTTTAGCTCAGTCTGTCTGGCTCAAGCTTACTGTGAGAAAGTCATATAAGACTACATTGCCATGAATGATAACTTGCTGAAAAACCATAATCAGTAACAAAAGTTATTAAGAAACTCAATGGATTGCAAAACAGATTTAAAAATAAAAAAAAAAATTAAATCTGTAGATGTCTGTATTTGGATACCACAAGTTCGTGTTGTCAGTCAGAAAATGTACGTGTTAGAGTAGAGATTATGCTTTTAAATTTGAAGTTAAAGGCAAAAGAAGCTGGAACAGGGATTTGAGTTTAGCAGAAGGCACTGGATTGTGGTCTAGAATTATCTTGATGTATTGGAGAATTGGGCTCTAAGAAGGATATGAGTTTTCATAGTGAAAAATACGGAGCATGATGTACTGGCAAGAATAATCAACTGAATAAATACAGATGCGATTACTGGCTGGGCAGCAGTTCCATAGAAAAGTTGAACAGATGACAGTGGATAACCTGAATTATGTCCAGTTTTACTCAGTATTTGAAAACTTATGACTGAAGTCATGGTTGTCAACTGGAGAGAGCTCATAAAAGAGCAGTGAGAAAAATAAGGCAACTAACTTCACATGGGAGAGATTGAAGAGAGAGACTGTGGTCAGCAAGAGAAGTCTGAAGGGGGGCATAGGTGATGTTCTTGATGGAGAGAGGAGGGGGAAAAACAAAGCTGATGCTAAGAGGGAGAAAATGCCTCATTTTCTTCTTCCTCCCCCACCCTGATTTTAGGCAGGAGAAATGAAAGCCAAAATTAAAGCAAGAGAGATTTGAGTGTTAGACCTTAGAAAGACTTAGGGTGATAAAACTGGCTAGTGAAAGTGTGAGATTAGAGTCTTGAGTAACGAACAAGGTAGAGAACTTTTGGGAGGGGTCTTAAGGTTGCATGTTCCTGTTGTTGATAAGGAATGTACAAGGTGGTCTCCTGAGGCTTCAGCCCACCGGGGGATTTTTCCAGTTTCACTGAACATGTCAAAGAAGGCACATTCTGAAAACTGAAAATCTTCAAGCAGTTAGAAGACACTTAATGGTCGCATTTTTCTCAACATTAATATTCAAAATTATTTGCGTACTTTTTGCTAGGCTATATGTCTTCAATTTACATTACTGACACTGGCTTTTAGGCAAATATTGCTTGTAACTTGTTCCAGTTTTTCAGGTGACAGAAGCGGTATTCAGAAACACAGCCTTGCTCAGAGTATGAACTGAAACCACAAACACGTAGTAGTTGACTGAAAGCTGTGAGTTGTTAGCTCAGTGAAATTATAGTAAATATCATTCACTGTGCTGACTCTATATATAATTCACTGTAATATGTAATTAATAAATGATTTCATTATAAATTCCCATACTAATGTGACCATAAATGTTTTTGTCCCTACAATGATGCTTTTTTGCTAGTTGGCAGTGGAATTACATATTTCATGGTCTTCTCTTTTGTCACAGGTTTTGGGCTGGATCCGAAATGGAGAGTCAATGTTAAATGCTGGGCTTATCACTGCTAGCTCTTTGCAAGAGGCAGAACAGTTACAGAGGGAGCATGAGCAGTTTCAACATGCAATAGAGGTAAAACCACCATTTTAGTGACCATAGTCAAGATGTCTTGTATTACAGTTCATCAGTCTCTCTAAATAGCACTTTTGGGTTTGTGCTACAATATTTTTCGTTTAGGAAAAACTGTTGAACTAATCTTATGGCAAAGAGATAAAAACACTTACTGGGAAGATGTTTTTTTTGTTCTTGTTCATTTTGAAGCTGCAATTCCAGGTGAACATCTTTGCAGTGCCTTTTTCCTTTTTGCATCCTTGTGAACTGATAGCTGTTCACAGTAATTTTACTGAAAATGGTGTTTTCCTTTGTTAGAATGTAACATCTAATGGTAATTATAAAAGTTAAAAATAAATGGAACAACAAGCATCAGTTTTATGTATTCTGATGTGATCCTTTAATGTTTCCATTTTTGTTTGCGAGTAGGTTTCACTGAAATTTGTGTGGTGGTGTGTCAGTTCCCCTGCCATGACTTCAAACTAAGCTTATTAAATTGGTCATATTGCTGCAAAACAATAGGCAGAGTTCTTAAGATTGACTAAAATGCGGTATTATTAATTTATATGCATTACTGAGGGACTTCAGTAATATTGAATATATATAGTATATATTTTTAAAGAACTTATGTTGAAATATTAATGATGTTATGATTGTTTGGGTAGACTATTTTCAGAAGTACTCTGACTTGCATTACCTCTTTCATGTTTGTTGTCTTTATAGTTTACACTATATGCACCCTCATTTTGAGAGCTTTGGTAATTCCTAAGTGTAAAAATTATGAGATGTCTAGGTGTTTGTCAATTTAAAAATAAATTACTGGGAAGCTTAAAATCTGTATTTTCTGGATCATTCTTTACTTAGGTATAATAATACTTAGTATTTAACCCCTTCTTTTTTTTTTTATTCCTTGATTTTAGGCAAGTGTATGTTTATACAAATACAGTTAAAAAGAAATTTGCTTACAATTAATAGAGAGTCGTCTTTATTTACTGACTTTCCTGCCTGTACCTTTCTTTGTTCGCTATTGATGTGCAAAAGACCTGGAGTTAATGCTGTAAGGACAGGAATAGCAATCAAGCCAAAATAAGATATACATCCTTTTCATCTTTTTTTAAAGTGAAGAGAAAGAAAATCAACCTGAAATTCATAATTATAACAGTATGTACAGCAACATAGATAAGTCACGTGTGGCTTAATGCTAGACAGTGACTATTTGTTACGAGCTGCTGTTTAGTGTTGATTTGATGTTAAATCTCTACAGGACTTAACTTCCTTTGTATTTGCATAGAGAAGTCACACAGTAACTAATATTAGACAGTTATTTTTAGTTGATGGGTGTTTGTGCACGTATAGAAGTGTCATTGACACAAGTGGAAATGTGACCCTTTGAGGTCTTCAAGCAAATGAACTCAAGTGCTCCACTGAACTCCTGAATTTTCACCTCTTGTCAGAAAACACATCAAAGTGCCCTGCAGGTTCAGCAGAAGGCAGAAGCAATGCTGCAGGCTAATCACTATGATATGGATATGATCCGGGAGTGTGCAGAGAAGGTTGCTTCCCATTGGCAACAGCTGATGCTGAAGATGGAGGACCGTCTCAAGCTTGTGAATGCCTCTGTTGCCTTCTATAAAACTTCTGAACAGGTACAGAAATGCTACCTGACCTGTGTCTGCCTTGGTTAGTTCCTCAGTGTGGCATAGAACAGCATTACCTTAAAAATGATTGCCTAGGTTTGGTTGTATTTACCCATTTGCAATAGTTGCGGTTATACAAAAAAATGCAAAAAGCAAATCCTCTCACCAGCTGCCTTAGAATGAGAAACCTTGTGTTGCAGCCTTTCAGTAAATTAAGGGGTCTTATAAAGCAACAACTTTTTACCAGGCCTGAAACCACATGACAAGGGGCAGTGGTTTCAAATTCCTCATATTCTTACTTTTTTACTGAGAAAAGTTTTGTAGAATATTTTCAAGATAAGGCACACTGTACAAGTTTTATTGTTGGTTTTTTGCTTGTTTTTTGCTTAAACCATAAACAAGTTACACGTAGGTTTTAATGAAAGTGCTTCAGATGGCTAATTCTAGGTTTTTTTGTGGGAGTCAGAGAAAAATCAGCTCCATCCTACTTGTCCACAGAAAAGTTTGGGGGAAGGTTGGCAAGGTTGCTTCCGGTGCAGTCATAACTTCAGCCCATCCTGTGTTATGCAATCACAGAGGCAGAGAAAGATGAACAACTTTAGGGATAGCCTCTGAGCAATTGCACATAAGCAGGCCAATGCTTGCAGACCTACAGCCAAAGTTTATTGCTTTCTCTTATGTCCTGGTCAAAATATGTCAGAAGCTGAGGTATATGTAAGAGGTAGATTGGTTTTCCTTTTATTTAGGCTTGAATTTTGATTTTTTTTCTCTTACTGAATTGTATTTGAGCTGGTCTCGTTTTTCATGATAGGTATGCAGTGTACTGGAAAGCCTGGAGCAAGAATATAAGCGAGAAGAAGATTGGTGTGGGGGAGCAGACAAACTGGGTCCCAACTCTGAAACAGATCATGTTACTCCCATGATAAGCAAACACCTGGAACAGAAGGAGGCATTCCTAAAGGTAAGGTTGACGATGTTTTGTAGCCTTTTGTGTCTTGGAAAACATGCAGGCAAACGCTCACTCTTACAGTTCTGAAATTGCTGTGGAAAGCAACAGTGCCCACTTAAACTACAGGTATGTCCCAGTGCGAAGTTGTGGAAAGTAATGTGTTAACTGCTTGTGAGAGTGATTAAGAGAATACTTTCAAGTGCATAAAATTGTAGCCAGTTTTATAAATATATTTCCTGTTGAACGTCAGTAGATGTCAGGTCTCCCAGTGTGATGGAAGAGGAATTGGAAATCACTGCTTTGAGCAACTGTCATTCTAAAGAATGCTTAAAGGCTGCTGCTTTGGAAGAGAAACTGACAGTCACATAGTGCCATTGCTGCCTATGCATCAGAGCAGCTCTCTGATGTACTTGGACTGCAGTGGAGTGCAGGAGGAGGAAACTGGTAGACAAGCATCTGGGAGTAGTTGGGTTTGTGTAACAGTTTTCAGATAAATTAAAGATTTTTGTTCCAACAAATGTCCTAGTGAAGAAGGTTATTGATCATACTGAATTAAATATGTAATGGATGCTTGCAGAACAGTGTAACTAACTCTGTAATCAAAGGCATTTTCCGGCATCACCATAAAAGACTAAGAGCATAAAACTTTTTTGTTAAAAACCTTTTTGTCCTCAGTGCACAGACTACAACACTCAAAA
Organism: Lepidothrix coronata; assembly: GCF_001604755.1. Classification (NCBI taxonomy): domain Eukaryota; kingdom Metazoa; phylum Chordata; class Aves; order Passeriformes; family Pipridae; genus Lepidothrix; species Lepidothrix coronata. The sequence goes on along the minus strand of NW_016690338.1, from coordinate 711,917 downwards.
GCATATTAGTGTAACTCAAAGTATACTGCCAAATAGATCCTTCTGCAGCTGGCATGAGTTACCAACTTTGTCTTTAAATGGTATGAGAAATTATTTAGTTCCTTTTTTACTGTATCAAACCATGCTACCTTTAATCTTTTGAAGTAGCATTCCACATTCCAGGTATTAGAAATAAGGTAGCCAACCCATATGTAGTGCTTGGTGTATGTTAAGATGAAGAAGACAGCTGAGCTGAGTGTTGGCATTACAGTGGCAAGGTTTGAAAGCTCTCAAGGCCTTGCCTTAATATTTTGAGGGCATGTCTTACTAGTTTAGCACTTTTGGTTTCACTTTAGCAGAGCATTTACTTTTTGTTTAAAGTACTAATGGATGTTTTGGAATATCCAAGTGAGTACATAAGCAGGTGCACTCCGTTTACACAGTAAACAAACTTCAGGTGGCACATGGCTCATACTCTAAATAAACTTCTCTGTGAGCTCTGAGTCGCACTAAAAGCTCAAGAGCAGGTAATTGCTCTTCAGGATCTTCAGATGAAAAGGAATAGCATTTTATTTGGAGTTGTTTGTCTGTTTCGTTTTGTTTTTTTTTTTCCTGCTAGGTAAGAAAGGTTTAACTGCTATTTGGTGGAAAAACTGGTTTAATAGTTGGGTTGGCTTGGCTTACTTGTGCAAAAATTTAACAACCAATGCTTTCCAAAATTGGAGAGTGTGAGAAATATTCAAAAAGGGGTGAAGAAGATCCTTAATCTCTTTCTGGATGTGTATCTGTGCACCTTCAAATAAAGTAATACCTCTGACTCTCTCTAGGCTTGCACGCTGGCTCGAAGGAATGCTGATGTCTTCCTGAAATACCTGCACAGGAACAGCGTCAACATGCCCGGGATGGTGACGCACATCAAAGCACCTGAACAACAAGTGAAAAGTAAGGGGTTTCTTGTTCTTTTTTTGTTACACACAAAAATATGGTCATCACATGCTGTGGTATGTGTGGTGATGGGGCAGTGAAGCTTGCCCAGGTGGAAAGAGTTCTGTCAGACTTAACAGGAAACAATTAAAATTACTCGCACACTTGGAAGGATCTGCCAGTCTTCGAAGTCTTTTATACTCAAGTGAAGTTGCTTGGAATTTATTTATCTGCTGCTTACATGTAATCTTCTTTCAATTTGAGACTCAAATGTGCTGTTTTTATTGAGACAATGAGATAGTAAACTTCAATATGATAATGTTTGGTCTGAAGCCAGATGGGAGCTCGTTGTGCATTCTGTAAGTTCCTTGGGAGTGCCAGTGATCCCACTGGTAATCCCTTGAGTTATGCCCTTGGGCCCTTTATATAGTTTGAATTAGTATTGGATAACTTTATGAAGTATAGGATAACTGACATCATATTTAAATTAGTTGAGTAGATAGGTAGTACCTGAGGAGAAGCAGGAAAGAGCTACTATATGAGGCTTGGCTTTTGCTATGATTAATAATATGTTGTGCAGCTTTAAGGTATAATATGCATTCTAGGGAATCAAGAGAGAGAGATCTGTAGGGCTTTCAGGGAAGAAAGAGCAAAAATTAATAGGATATGTGTAACTGATGTGTGAGGTAGGCAGAACAGAGATCAGAGAGATTCAGTAGTAAATATTGCATTTTACTAATTTAATTGCGAGTTGTATTCCTCTCTGTGCATTTTGAAGCTGTGACTGAACACTCTGGCTATGCTACAGACTCAAAACCAGAGAAGTTTAATTGTGTGATTAAGTGCTGTTTGCAGCTACCCAAAGGGGGATTGTGCGTACGATGGAGCCAAACTCAAGAGGAACATGGCGATAGGTCCAGAGGAAAAGTTGCAGCAAGGAAAATTCTGTAATGGGAGAAAGTGTTACAGCAATATGGAGTAGAGCAGGTAGCCTAGAGAGGTAGTAGAATCTCTGCCCTCAAAAATTTTTAGAACTTAGTTGAACAAGCCCCTGAGAAACTTTGAAGTTAGTCCTGCTTTGAAGAGGAGATTGAAACAGATGGCCTCCAGAGGTCACTTCAGCTCTAATTTACTTGATGACTCTACTAGAAAGGGACATGCTCACTGCTTCACTTTACTGCAATGGAAAAGTAGTTTGTGTTAAACTTACCCATATATCTGACAGTGCTCAAGTTGAAGGTCTTCCTGTGTTGAATTTTTGTGTTGGAAAGATGATAGAGTATTGGCCATACTTTCCACTCTTAAGGAAATAATTGGATTGTGGCAGTTGAAACTTTTAGCACATAGAGCTAAGACTAAGGATTGTTTTTCCGCTGTTGCCAAGACATCAACATTTATAGAACTGTGCAAGACAAAATCTCAGCATAACTGCCAGCACTATCAATAATTGAAGAAGTGTTGCTTTGTCTCAGTAGTAGACAATGAAAACAAAGCAAAAGCAAGCAGGAAGTTGTAGCTTATTGAGTACTAGGCAAACTTTTTAAAAATGCAGTTTGGAAATCTGTGTAGAAACAGTCATTCTGAGAAAGGTAAAATGTGTTCAGGTGAGGAAAGAGTAGAAAGGTCTCCTCTAATATCCTTCAGAATAATAATTATACGTCAGAACAATAGTGCTGTGCATGTTCTGTGTACATGTAAAATTCTAGATGAGTGATACATGTCTAAACAGCAGCAAAAAAAGCAGCAAAAATCCCCAAGCAGAAAAAATAAGCTATGTGCTCTAACTTTTTTCCTCTATAGGCTATGTAATATATGCTGCTGATAATTAAACATGAGTCGAGATAGAACTAGTTAGGACTCCCTTCGTGTTAGGTCTCAATGCTATGGCAGTAGCTGACCAAATGATTTAAATTCTGTTCTTCATGTACACATATGCATGTAAGGAAAAAAAAAAACCTCTCTTCATCTCCTTTTCTAAATGGAGGAAAAAAATAGAGTGTGTTTATTTTATTTTGGTGAAATAGAGATTACATGCATTTTACTAGAGCATTACACACTCATACTCAGGTGTATGCTTGAAACTGGCATACTGCACTCAGTGTATAGTACATTAATGCTTTAAAAATTCGAGTAACTTTTAAGTTCGGGTTCTTACAGAACTGCTGAACATTTTTGAAAAACCTCATTCAGTGGCGTACTTGATTCTTATCCCCAGCTGCAAATACCTAGAAAAGCAATGTCTTAATCTAGGCGAAGTTTAGCTAAGAACATGCTTCATGGGAAACAGGAATTGCAGTGATACTGAACTCTGAGAGGTGTCCCTCTGTCCCTGCATACCAGTGTAAATTATTTCTTTGATGTGCAGTTCAGAGTATCCAAATACTCTCTTAATTTAGGAAAGAGTTGTGGCCTAAAACTGTGCTGTGGCAGGTAGATTCAATTGGTGACAATTACTCAGAAGTAATTAAGTTAGCTCAGAAATGGGGCGTCTTCATCTTTGTTTCTGCTGCTAAGTTTGTATGCTTCTCTGTTACCTGTTTCTGCTGTACAGGCTGCAACTGAACATTGTACAGGAACTTGCCTAATGGTGCTTATATTTTTAGATAGGTTGATAGAGGGTACAGGATGCATAGAGACAACTGAGAGCTCTTTGAGCCTGGAAGGTTAGAAAATAGTCCTAACAAATGCTGGAATCAAAAGAAAATAACAACAGAGACTGTAGTTCAGATGGCTTGAGATAGAGCTGTTTTTCCAAACCTAGTATTAAATATTGATGTTCTATAACTTTCTTAGAGTATTTTATAGAATATTTTTTCTCTTCCTTGTCAGTCCAAGAAATTAATGGCACTAACACTGACAGTGCCCAGCCAAATATCTCTCACTGCCTTGCCATCTGTATCATGTCCTGACAAAACAAATGCTGTTCCAGTTTGCTAAATTCACCTCGCTTGCTCTTTGTCAGAACTACTTTGCTTGCGTCACTATCAAGATGTCTCTTTTTACATGGTGTGTCCAGCTGGGTGTGTTGCATTGTATAATGGTAATTGTGTCCCACCCACCCCTCCCCAGCTCCCTCCCTCCCTAAGTCTGGCATATATTCTGAGCAGGCATTTTGGAGGTGACGTAAGGCAGAAATAAAACTGAGAAAGTAGGAGAGGTTCATAGCAGATCAGCTCATAGCTTGGCTAAGGGACAGATCAGTTGAGGCTTATTTGAGGAGAGCCTGACCAGCAGAAAGAAAACCTTGGCCACAGTGACCAGATTCCAACCAAAAGCAAGTCCTGGGTGATCTCAGCACCCTGTGGCAAGTGGGAATACTTGCTTCCAAGGAGGGGGATGTTGGCAGTGATGCAGACAGGTTTCATAATTCAGAGAGGCTGTCACAAGTGGTTGTGTTTGGTCCCAGATAACTGATGAGGTAGACAGAGATGCTTTTTCCCTCCATCTTCTTGTTATTTGAGCTTCTCTGTCAAACTGTATCTTGGAGTTGTTAGCTTTTGAAAGGTGAAGTATGGTGGACCTGCACAGTGGGGGAGCAGAATGCAGAGACCTTAAGGCACCTAGCACCTGTTATCCTCCATTTGTAATTGTGGATCACGGAAAATAGCCAGCTGTGGGTGTAAGAGAAAATCAAGTAAAGCTTTAGTGTGAAGAATGATCCCTTTTTGTCATCTCCTCTGCCAGACCTCCCCTTTGGCTCTGTGCACTTCTGACAGAATTACCTGGTGGAGACATTGGGTGTCCCCATTTCCCTGTGACTCAGCTTGCAGACTGGGTTTGCATTAGCTACAAAGTCAAGTAGAGGTGCTTTTCTGGAAGCAGCTGTAGTGGACTGATTACAAGATGGAGTCTGCTTCACCATTGTCTTGAGGATGGAGTTTAAAAGCCTTGATGCCATAGCTAGGCTGCTGCAGGAGGCGAGCTACTTGAAAAAGCTCAAGGAGGCACCTAGCAAGCTAGCAGAGGCAGGTAAATGAGCAAAAAAGATAAAAAGTTGTTGCAGTCAAAAAAACGCAGAAAGAACTCTCCCATATAAGGTATGCCAGCTAGATCTTGCTCGGAGACTGGGGAACCAGCCAGTGGGTACTCACGGCCCATCTTGGTACCAGGCAACCTTTGCTCGGATACTGGTGAACTGGCAAGTGGGCACCCAGGGGCTACCACGGTGAGGGTATTTAGGGCTGTGCCCAGGGGCTGCTGGGGGGGAGCTGCTGCCACTCACCCTGCTGCTTCGGCTCGTTCCTCGGAGGATACAAGGCAACCAGGAAAGAAGCCCAGCAGAGATCTACCAGCTTGCAAGCCAGCAGCACTTCATGGTGGTGGTAAATCCTGTCCTGTGCTTTTAATAGTTGCCCTTAGCTCTTCTCACTTTTCTATCTTCCTTCTTTCTCTCTGCTCTTTTGTGTTACAAAATAAAGTTGAATTATTGTTTTGGGATCCTGCGTCTGGCCTCGTTTGTGTCTTAATCTCGCTTATGGGAATGTTTTTAGAACCTGGTTCCCCTCTGCATCTAAGCGGATCGGAACAGCAGCAGTGGGTAAAGTGAGCTTTATAAGAAACTGCTAGAATTTCTTTGTTTGGTGATAAAAGCCATAAGCATTAAAGAAGCAGAGTTCCTTTGCTAGGAACAATTTAAAAGTTGGACATATGGAATTGCATGTTAATAGTGGGATGTGGATGTGAATTCTCAATGGCAGACAGTTCGTGATGCTCAGGAACAGAATAACAAATTGTAGAGTTAATTATTTGATTACCTGGAAATTCTTTCAAGGGTCAGTGAACATTCATATTTGAACAAGTCAACTTACTCAATTATACTGTGTGGGTTTTAATTTTTTTTTTTGTGATAGAGAATTATAAACTTACTAATTGTCTATTTTTATTACTTGAGTTTCTGTACATATATTGTCTTTTTGTGCTGCATTTGATCTTGTGGTGACTTAAGGTTGTGTATTTGTTCATATGTATTAAATCATTAAAATACTTTATAGGAAACTGATAATAAGACAATATTTTTTTAATTGCGATTAATATGAGATGTTAAGCATGTAGTGATTACTTGTGCATGCTCATTCTCTCTGAGGTTCCATTCAGGAACCATCTTTATCAGACTACATTTTCAATTCTGCTTTAAGCAGTGGCAGTCTCTTCGTGAAAAATATTTGAGAGAAAAAAGAGTGTCACTAGTAAGTTTTAATTGCATCTCTAGTTTCTTTAACCAGCATTTCTGTAAGTAGTGAAAAAGCAACACTCTGTTTTTCATGAATATTGGGAAAAAAACAAAACAAAGAATAGCAAAAAGAGTAAGCGTATAGTAAATTCTACAATATAAAGTACTTTATTCTCCTGATTTTAATATGATATTTCAATTTTAGTTATAATAACCTCTATTGAAACTATTTTGATTTCTTCAGATATCTTGAATGAGCTGTTCCAGAGGGAGAACCGTGTGCTGCATTATTGGACCATGCGTAAAAGACGTCTTGATCAATGCCAACAGTATGTGGTGTTTGAAAGAAGTGCCAAACAGGTGAGGGTTTTATATAAAAATCCTCTTTGGTGTGATCGAGGGTTGATATTACACTGTTCTGTCTCACAGTAAAACATTTGCCGTTGACTTCAATATTTCGAATGGCTGAAAGATCAGTGGTCAAAATGGAAAGGTAAATTATTTGTCTTTCCTTTAATACAGAAAACTAAATTTGTTGAAGCGGGGTCCCTGTACTGCTGTAACTTAAAGGTGGTGTTTTGCTTTTGCCAGCTTCATCTGGTACTGGCAAATCTCATTTCTGCAAGCTTGTGTTTGACAAATTGTTATGCTTGTTAACTTTTACACACACACCTAATTTGTCGGGGGAAAATAACTGGCAGCAGCGTTTTTCTCAGACGTTGCGGAAAAAATATCTAATTAAGTTGACTGACAGTTCTAGAAATCTGACAAGTTGGATAACTCGTTAAACAATAATAACTGAATTACTTTGGTTTTTCAATTCTGTGTATATTTGGTGTCTTGCATGGTCGATCCGCCTCTTTGTATTTTATTGAGTTTACCAGTCTGGAAAGAACTATTAAGTAACTACCACACACACAAAAAAAATCTCCTTTACTAATCAAAACACATGCCATAAAAATAAGTAGGGGGGGTCAAAGCAGAATGAGTAACTAGAATGATCTGCAATGGTCTCTTACCACTTTTTTTTTTTTTTAACTGGATATAGAACAAAGAAAGGAAACTATCTGTTCCTGTTCTGCAGAAAAGGGCACAACGCCCATAGTGTGAAATATAGTTAGATCTACTTTAAAGGACTCAAAAAACTAATTTTTTATTTCTTTCTGACAGCCAATTTAGACAAAAGTTTAAATACTCGTGGTCTGTTTTGCTCTCTTGAACAAATTCTCCAGTCTGCCTTTCATGCTTTCACAAAGAAATTAATACAAGATAAATCTTGGAGTGAATTTGAAGATTGATACCTCTTTAAAACAACAACGACACCTCTTCACTACCCCCTACCCCACTTTTGAATAACCTTAATTTCAGCCTCTACCAAGCACATGATCTACTTGGTTTTGTATAGAGATTACTGACTAACAGTCAAACAGTGGAAATAAAGATCCATCAGCATTTTCATTGCAAATCCCATTTTTCAGCAATCACCAGTTCAGTCATTGAAAAGCAAAGCGAACTAAACCATATATGGGACTCCACACTGATTAGCCAAAAAAAAAAAGGGAATGTTGCTGTCTTCATTTAGATTTCTGTTTGGAAGATGGAAAAACACATTCTTTGTGCTTTCAGAACTGGATGCCCTTTTGATGGAAACAGATACTATAGTAGTTTGTGAGGACAATGGTAGATCCTCAAATCTTTCTGGAATTAAGGACCTATCTGATCCCTAACTTGATTTCTCTAGTTCTTGTAGTGATAGCTCACATGAAATGAGAGCTGATCTAAATTGTAGGAATTAAATCAGGATGAACTTTGTCATATTGTGCCTCTAGAAAGCTGCCAACAAGTTATGACAGGATAACATTTCATTGTCATGGTGGGTGTATTGGAACTAATTGATCTTTAAGGTCTTTTCCAACCTAAACCATTCTATGATGTGGGGAGGGGAAGGTTTTGTTCCATTGATTCCAGCATTGTGTAATAAACCCACTAAAAAAAGGTAGATGTTAAAAAGTTAAAAGCAAGTATCAAATGTTGTTAGTAATATCAGCAGTAGCCATGCTGCCTGTCCATATCAGTCTTCATTTGCAAAAATTGACATTGGAATGACAAAGGGTGTCATAGAGGTGGTTGGTTGAATTGTTGCTTTTTTTGATAGTAGTTCAAGAGTTGTTGGTTTGTTTCCATCAGTGAACTTTTAAAGGTATAGGCCCATCTTCTCAGACTTGCATCTGTACTAATAAGTGACTAGGTAAATGGCATCCTAGCATTCACATTCAGTGTTGGATTTTGAAGGCTTTCTACTCACTGTAGTTTTTGCACCAAGATGCAAAAGCATCCTAAGTGGAAGTAAGGGAAACAAAGTTGTTCTGTCACAGCTTTGATGAGTTTAAGTTGTTGGTGGAATTATAATACAGACAATGCCTTTTCTGATTCAGTGTAAGGTTGTGCTTTTGAAAAATACATATCTACTGTCCACCAAGATAAAACTTTTTTTGTTCTTGGTAATGTGGATAGATTAACTCTCATAATTTCAGTTTGTCCTTTTAAGGGAGGAGCAAGGACCCATTAGCAATCTACTACTTTTTCTCTCGGAGTGTTAAATTTTTGTCTAGTGCTGTATGTATTTACTGAAGTCACAGAAGATACACATGCATTAAGTAATAAGATGGTTCTAAGCAAGCTGTATTAAACTCTTTGAACATCTGATATTGGCTTTGTCAGAAACAAGACGTTTCTAAGTTCATGTACCTCTACGTACTGCTGTAGGTATCCTGCATTTAGAGCTGCAAACAGTCTTCAGGTTGATTTTTACTGTTATGCAGCAGTTTGAGATGACTTGTTTTTCTGGGAGCCAGAGATTCCTTGTGACCACTGAGTTTTGCTTAAAAGAGCAGCAGATATTAATGGGGGTAGAGCATAGATAATAACATGGATCAGCATTTTCATAATAGTGAGCAAATAAGGTGTCAGGATGTGGAAGAGAAACAATTTTAGTTTGCAGTTCTTAGTTCTTGTCTTTTTCTACCTATATGTACATTAGTAGGTTTAACTGATACATCTCACCATTCCTTATCTGCTGTAGGTTGAATTTCTAGGAGCACAGGCCATACTTCATGAGGCTGGAATATGTCAGAGAAAGAGTGAAGTGATAGTTACATCTTACGTGCTTGGAAAGTTTAGCCTACTCATTTGGTGGTTTTATGTACATTTTTACAAATTGGAAAATGCATATTTCTGAGTACAGCTGTCCTGTGTGGCACCAAAAAAGTGTTTCTTTTTTTCTCAGTTGGGGAGTATACTATCAAAACTGTAAACACAGTCAGTTAGAACCTTTTAACAGTGGACTGCTATAATCCTGTTGTAGTGGACTTCCCTGAAGTATTCAGATTCATATGTAATTTTTAGTTCTTTAAGCATTGCTTCATAGACTAAGTGAATTATTTAAGAGTTATGAACTGTTTGATATTGTAGATGATTGCCACAAATGACATGGAGTAAAATTCACCTGTGGCCAATCTCTGTTTGTGAAATACTGATTACAGATGGTCTCTATTGGCAAAAATACACTGCCTTTTCTCTTACTTTCCTTCATTATTGTTTTATTTAGGCTCTGGAATGGATTCATGACAATGGAGAGTTTTATTTATCCACACATACTTCCACTGGTTCCAGTATCCAGCACACTCAAGAGCTGTTAAAAGAGCATGAAGAATTTCAGATCACAGCAAAGGTAAAATAAAGAAAATATCACAGCATCACAGAATAGTTAGGGTTGGAAGGAACTTCTGGAGATCGTCTAGTCCAACCCCCCGCTGCCCCCTACCCCTAGAGCAGGTTACACGGGAATGCATCCAGGAGGGTTTGGAGTGTCTCCAGAGAGGGAGACTCCACAACCTCCCTGGGCAGCCTGTTCCAGTGCTCTGCCACCCCCAATGTCAAGAAGTTCTTCCTCACGTTAAGGTGGAACTTCCTGTGGTTTGTTTTATGGCCATTACTCCTTGTGCTGTCTCTGGGCATCACTGAAGAGTCTGTCATCATCCACTCGACACCTGCCTTGACATACTTACACTAATTAATGAGATCCCCTCTCAGTCCTCTGTTCTCCAGACTAAACAGGCCCAGCTACCACAGTCTTTCCTCATAAGAGAGATGCTCCAGACCCCTCCTCATCTTTGTGGCCTCCAATGAATCCTCTCCAGTTGTTCCTTGTCTTTCCTGAACTATGGAGGTCAGAATTTAACACAGTACTCCAGAAGCGGCCTCATGAGGGCCAAGTAGAGGATCCCCTCTCTCCACCTGCTGGCCACATTTCCTGATGCACCCCATGATACCACTGGCCCTCCTGGCTGGAAGGGCACACTGCCAGCTCATGGTCAACTTGTCATCTGCCAAGACTCCCAGGTCCTTCTCTGCCGAGCTGCTCTCTAGTAGGTCAGCCCCCAACCTGTACCAGTACCTAGGGTTATTCTTCCACAGAAGCAGGGCCCTGCACTTCCCTATGTTGAACTTCATTAGATTTCTCTCTGCCAAGCTCTCCAGCCTATCAAGGTCCTGCTGAATGGCAGCACAGCTTTGAGATGTATCAGCTACTCCCCCCAGTTTTCTATCATCAGCAAACTTGCTTAGGGTGCATTCTATCCGTTTGTCCAGGTTGTTGATAAACAAGTTGAATACGTAAGATTTGAAACAAAATAAAACAACCGAATTTCCCCATGACCCTCAAAAAATCTCTCTGTGTTTCTACTGGGAATAGAATAAACTAGAAAATAGCTGGCAGATAATCATTATTGTTACTGGAGCTCCATGAGCCCTATGTGCTGTTGATTTCTTATGACAGAATTGTAGTGAGATAGCTTAAAAATGTTTTCAGTACCTACAAACCTTGCAGGGCCTCTGATTTCCACTTTCATATCCTCATGATTGTGGACTACTGGATGTTTATTTAGCATATAAAATACAAAAAGGCGTATTATTATTCAGCTTAGAGGATAGTAGAAGAATTAAAGCTTTATTTGTTAGGTAACTCATTAAAGTATTCTGTTATTCTCCTGTAAACTTTTTTGTGTCATGGCAGCACAATGTAATACTACATCTCTGAAGGCCTCTACAGAGATGCAGATGTCACTCGAGAGGGTTACCAGTTTTCACATGTGAAAAACAGAAAACCAGTGCATGACTGAAATACCTGAATTTATGTAGCCTTGTCTGTCTCTGTGTTTCATTTTGTCACCTATTCAAACTGTTGCCTGTTTCCACCCCTTGGCTTTCTGACCTTCATAGAGAAATCACAGAGCCCAAGAAAGCAAGCAAGCGTTCATTTGTGTGAAGGACCACTTCAGAAGACACTTGGAGAGGGACTTGGTCATGGGGACATGCGGGAGAGAATCCAGAAAGAACAGAGATCACTTTTGATTTTCGAATCTGGATTTTCTTCCATCTAAGCTTTGCTCCAGCCTTTGTTCTGCTGGATCCATTCCAGCGTGCAGAGCACCACTGCTCCCCCTTGCTTCCTCTGTCAGCCTGCAGATGACTTGGGTGGCCCTTTTCAAAGGATGTTGTTTGTGCCACTCCCTTGGCATTTTGCTACCTGTTGGGAGGATATGTTAGACCTTGCTAATTCCATAGTGAAAAGAAATGCTTGAATGAGGGACCATTAGGAAAGAAAAAGAAATAAAAAAAAAAAAAGAGGACAAACGACTGACTTTTTTCAACTAATATAAGAATCAAGTTTTTATTGACTGTTTTGCTTAACTCCCTGTTAACAAGGGGCCTGGCAGTGCACTATACTCTTACGTGCTATCAGAGAGAGAGGTGGATCTATAAACTCATCCATTGTGCATGGTCTGTGATTTACATGAAAGAAGGTGCATAGTCTCAAGCACCTTGTTATTTGGGAAAAGCACTTAGTTACAGATTTGATGGTGGCTACTTGTTCTCTTAGTTTCTCTCGAACAACTGCGTGACAACAAAGTATAATATTGAAGAGACCTGAAGAATATAGTCTTAATCCATTAAAGAGTAAAGCATATAACAAGTCTTATCTCCAGCATTTCAGTGGTGTCTAAAGGAGGTACATTTCTGAGACCAGAGTCTATAAGCCAGGTCCAATACCAGTGCTTCAGTGGTAATAAACAAAATACCCTCTTTGGCACCAGAACCCTTTGTATTGATGCAAGGAGAATACCCGTGCTCTGAAAAGCTTGCCTAGCAGAATTTAATCTCTGGTTTAGATATGAAGCACATTTTTGAAAGAAAAATTAACAACCTGCTTCTGGACCTGCAATAATAAAGCTCAAGGAAACTTACATTAATCTTGTGATAATTTTATTAAGTAGAAGGTATCTGTTTATTAAGTAGAAGGTATCTGGGAAGAGAGAGGAGGAAGGTAGCTCCTTCAATGGCTTCTCTGGTTGCGCTTAGTAGCAAGTTAAGCAAACTGACCCCCTGCATGACAGGTAGAGCTGGTAACTGTGCTATATTTTCCTGTTTTCATAGCAAACCAAAGAGAGGGTGAAGTTGTTGATACAGCTGGCTGATGGCTTTTGTGAAAAAGGGCATGCTCATGCAACAGAGATTAAAAAATGTGTCACAGCAGTGGATAAGAGGTACAGAGACTTTTCCCTGCGCATGGAGAAATACAGGACCTCTTTAGAGAAAGCTCTGGGTATTTCCTCCGATTCCAATAAATCGGTAAGAGAAATTTGAGTGTGATGACAGACAAAAAAGCTTTACTTGCATTTGATTTAGCTGCTGTTTTCTCCTGTCTCCTTCCTTAATCAGTTCTTCCTTTCTTTAATAAAGAGCAAAAGCTTGCAGCTGGATATAATCCCAGCCAGTGTCCCTGGGTCAGAGGTGAAACTGCGCGATGCTGCTCATGAGCTTAACGAAGAAAAACGAAAGTCTGCCCGCAGGAAAGAGTAATAAACTTACTTATTTTTAATTAATGAGAATGCATACATCACTCCTGATAATGAAACAACTGTCATGGCTTGTCTGGCCACTTAGAAATTGTATAAATGGTAAAAAGAGAGTGATATTACTTAGCAGCTTCTGTTGCCATTTATTCACATGCTTGTTCTCACGGATAATTCTAGTATGTCAGAATCTTAAACTTTCAAAACTATGTTAGACTTCTTTTAACATGCTTTTTTCCTTTTAAAAATAATGTGAAATAAATGTGTAAAGGGAGGAGGGAAGACAGAAGTTAAATAACTGTAGCAAGTGAAAAGTGTTAGAGAAAAAATTCCATCTCCTTCCCCATTTCTTTTTGTGCTGGTTAGTAATGGAGGATGTTACCTCTTATGTTTCCTTCATCTGTTGTCCCTCTTCACATTTCAGTTCTCAAATTTTTCTCGCAGCAGTGGAAAATGCAAAAGCTGATGAGGAGAAAGATGTATTCATGGTTATTATGTATTCATAGTGATCTAACAGACTGAGATTTGATTATTCTTTCTGTTGTCACCTAAGGTTCATTATGGCTGAGCTAATTCAGACAGAAAAGGCTTACGTAAGAGACCTCCGGGAATGCATGGATGTAAGTTTGTTTTTTTTTTCACTTATCTTTGAAGGCAGGATTCAATCCATTGCTTTCTTTTTCTTTCTGGTTTTAACAGCCGAGCATGATTGGTTTAGAGTCATAGAACCAAATTAAGTATCTTTACTGCTATTAAGAAGAAACCTAGAATTACATCTGATAACAGCCATTTCAGAACTCATCCTGTATGTTTTGCTTTTTTCAGTACGGAGTTTAAGCATTTGTTCCTTTCCCAGTTCATGGTGTGTGTGGGTTTTGTTTTAGAGAGGTGGGGAAAAGGAGGGGTTTACTTTATTTGCTTTGCTAGCAATAGAGAAGAGCTTGTGCTAATTCTCTTATTATCTGTATCACATGTTCTGCTACTAGCTGACTTTTTGAATAGAAATTCAGAGAGATTCCATGGAAAAGTGCCCAGTAATTGTTATGCTGAAGCAACTAATGTTCACTGGTAGTTGTTGCACAAAGCATGAACTTCTAGACTGCAGACATGACCTTGATAAGGAATGTCCTGAAGCATTAGAGGTTGTCAAGAACACTATGCATTTTAAATGATGAAGTCTCAGGGACTATGTTAAATTGTCAGTTTTAGAACTTGGATTTCACTGTCAAAATGACAAGGTATATTTGACACAACAGGCACTGTCACAATTGGAGATGATGCTGCTGTGTGATGTTTCCCTAGTTTCTCTCCAGGAATGCATGCTTACAGATACCTGGCTGCTCCTGTTGGGAGTTTGTCATCACTTTTCATGCATCTTTTTTGTTCTGGGCAGACATATCTATGGGAAATGACAAGTGGAGTCGAGGAGATCCCACCTGGTATTGTAAACAAAGAACACATTATCTTTGGAAACATGCAGGAAATTTATGAGTTCCACAATAAGTGAGTGACTTATCTTCCATTTCCATATTACTTCTAAATCCAAATGATGACCTGAGGGGTTTCCTAATGAAAATATTGTGTATATGAAGAATGGATGCTTTTCCATTAAAAAAATCTGAAGGTTTTCCTCTTGCATTGGTAAATTATTTCAGTTGTTGCTTTTTGCAGCCAGGTAAGTACACTGTGAGAAGCTGTATTTTTCAGTCTCAGGCATCTTTAAGCTTTTAAGAAATTATTTGGATACATGAAAATTTTCTTGTAGGTTTTTTAATTGTTCTAAAGAGATAAAAACCACTGAACTCAATAGAATACAAACAGCGCAAACATCAGAACACTGTCATTCTTTCAGAACACTCATTCTTGATTTCCACGTGCTGCTGTTAGTCAGAAAAAGTAGGGCTTACCACTTTTTCTTGGCTCTTCTTAGCTTCTGTGGAGATGCCCTGGCATAAATACATTTACTTGGTATGGAACATGACGGAGGCTTGTCCACTACGTATCTTCTGAATGCAATGGTTCCTAGGGAAATCTGTGTACAGAAATCCTGCTCTGAATTTTCCTTCTTTGTTAATTCATTGGTGTTTGTATTAGGTTATGATTTTTAAAGTAATAAAGCATATTTAGCATATTACAGACCCTGATTTTATAGTTCTTTGTATGCTTTGTGTTAACTTAAGAACTTGAGCATCCAAAAAACAACTCACTTTTTTTTTAGTTTTTTTTTTTAATTGAGATGGAGGCTAAACTTTTCTTGAAACTGGAAACAGTAGGAAACCTTCTTGATGGAAAACAAAAGAAATTACTAAATTTTTGTGCACACGTATGTGTTAACTGCATGTGTGTTGGTTCAATTTCTGATGTTCACATGAGAATTTTTATTGAATTATATTTTATACTAGTACTTTTATTACACATTTCTCTCCATTCCAGTTATCTGTATTTCTTTAAGTCATGCTTTTGGCATGAATTACAGCAAGTTTTCTAATTGCCTTTATTAACAGACAATAGATCCATATCAGGTCCTGTAATGAATATGTTTCATGTGCTTTGTACTATTTGTTTCTTTTCTATCCACAGTATATTTCTCAAGGAGCTGGAAAAATATGAACAGCTACCAGAAGATGTTGGACATTGCTTTGTTACTTGGGTAATAAGTCAGACTTATTTTCAAAAGTAAAAAGGGAGATAGGAGGCATGAAGGGATGGATTCTTACTCTCAGATCCCTTTTTAATTTGTAAAATTTGTGACAGTACCTCTTCCTTCAAATTTGAATAAAAACATGTGTGTCTTTAACTGAGAAAAAAAAAATAGGGCACTCCTGTCATACAGCCGTGCTTAGCTGCTCTTGAAATGTATGCAAGTTACCTAAACCCATGTGCAGGTTTGGTTTGTCTTAGCTATTAATAACCTACTTTTGCATACATTGCTCTTGTTTTCAATCTTACTTTCCTGATATATATTCTTACGCTACCAGTTTGAATGGGAAAATAAATCTGTATAGCTCAATTTCTTGATAGAGAAGATAAGCTCTCTTATAATTGTGTAAAGTCTTTGAGACAGGAATGATGCTCTCTGATAACCTGTGTAAATTTGCGCTTTGTTCTGCAGGCAGACAAATTCCAGATGTATGTTACTTACTGTAAAAACAAGCCAGATTCTACTCAGCTGATATTAGAACATGCAGGAGCATACTTTGATGTAAGTACCTTGTGTCCATCTTAAAAGTATGTCTTGGCAGTTTAACTCACGGATTTGTAGTTATGCTGAGTACCTAATTTCTTGAGAAAATGAAAGTTTCCTGTTACTAATGCTGCAATTTATTAAGCTGTCAGCTTAAGAAAATCAATCCTGTATCTCTCATGGTTATCTTGCATTGCTCAGTTGGTGTTACAAAGCTGTCAAATCAGATGTGAAAAGTTGCTGTCACGTATCAGAGCAGTTCAGAACTGCAAGCAGGTTCTGGCAACAACAACCGAGACATGAATCTTCAGCTCACACAAGGACATTCTGCAAATCTTAGCATTTTGATATGCTTATGATGAGCCATTGTATGATATCAAGATAGAATTTTTTGTTAAATTTTTTTGAGTACTTTAAATTGTAATTGCATGTAGTGGTTAATTCAGTTGACTGCTGTTGTTCAGAACAGCTAAACCAACCACATTGCCTATTCAGTCCCAAGGTTCCTTGGTCTACACATGTAATACTCTTCGTAAAAAAGGACAAAAATGTAGATCTGTTACAGGTTTTAGGGACGAATTTTGTCCACACTAAGTAAGTTTTGGTTGAATGTGTATTTACGGATAATTCGATTAGAGTGCTCTCTTTCTGGTTTTGTTTTTTTCCCCACTGTGCTGAGCTGTGTAGTGAAACCACAATTTTTTTAGAATTGTTTGTAGAACTAGAGGGAAGGACATAATAAAAAAATCAACCAAACAAGAAAAAAGTCCCTGAAGTTCTTGGGGTTAATTTAAAAACTCTTATCACTGAGGAGATGGGGGTTCTAAACATTGGAAGGTAATTCAGGCAGATATGACCAAAAAAAAAAAATCAAAAGAAAAATTTAGTAAATACCATTTTAAAAAATAACAAAGGGCTCTGATAAAAGTATTAGAAATAAATGCTTGCCACCACCTCCTTTGATCCCTGTTTTACTAGTATATCCAGAGATCTCCAATCGCCTAATCCACCTAAATTATATTAGAAGTGTGAAAACCTAATTCTGTTCTCAGATAACTTCAAGAGCTTCCACTGATGTCACACTGGTCCATGTGAAAATATTATGTGTATCCTATCCTGGGAATTTCTGATATTGTAATCATAGTTAGAAAGCACGTAGCTGCAGAGCATAACTTGCTGTTTGAAATTGCCTGATTAAAATACATCCAATACTGTGATAAATGGCAGACCCTATCAGTGAAGTTCAGCCCTGATCAGTACTTGAAATCTGAAATCTGTAATCATCCCATCTAACTCATTTAAATCTGTTTGCCTCCTTTAGCTTCGTGAAGGTCATTCTTTTTTTGGCTTATAAGTGGCTGTTTTCGAGTGCTTGCTAGCCTCTTTACTCAGAAGCTGTTTCTCCGTGCTCCCCCTTGTGGGGGACGAGGCCGTCTTTGGCTGTTGGCAGTTAAACTACCAGGGGATGCTGAGAAACCTCCACCTCAGCCTTCCTCTCAAAATCCTGGCTCTTCCCTGGAACACTGAAATTTAGGTTTTTTTCTCTTTTGCCTGTAACAAAAGTAGTACAGATTTTAATGTGTTTAAAAAAGGTGTTACCACATGTTTTATATCCCTAATTGTTGCTCTTTGTATTTAGGTTTATTGAAATGTTTCACAGTTGCTCTTGGAGGTGATAATCTTCTGTTTGTATGAAATGAGCAGACAGATGTACAGCGTAACTATTCACTGTGTCTGGAATATCTGGTTCTCCTGGTTTTGTTTTGTTTTGTTTTTTGTTAAAATAGAATTTGAACTTAATGTATATTATTGCTTAGCCCTGAAAGCAGTCTTTATCTGAGTGTTGGTGCTTACAGTCCTCAAATGTTTGGGTTTTTTTTAATGTAGGAGATACAACAACGACATGGACTGGCCAACTCTATCTCCTCTTACCTTATCAAACCTGTCCAAAGGATAACAAAATACCAGCTTCTTTTAAAGGTCAGTGTTAATTGAAAGTTCTTCATCTGATTCTGCTGTTCTTAAGAAGGCAAAGCTCTTGCTGAAGCAGAAGGGCTGTACTACTGTGTGCTCTGAGACTACAGCGTCCTGGGCAGCCTCAAATACTGCTGCAATGTTTCTTAGTAGACCACTGAAAATGAAAGAAGGCATAAACAAGCAACGTTTTTGTCCAGATTTCTGTAAATCAAAAATATACCTTTCTCCTAATGTTTACTTAAGAAAATATAATTTGCATTTCTGGGGTAAAAAAGTAATTTATGGCTGTATAGATGCATTTTTATAGTGGTTTCTACAACAAATTTTGGCAAGGCATTAGCTATGCTGATGTAAAATAGATATAATTTAATATATTCATATGTAAAGCTATAATGTAAAATATAAGATATATAAATATATGTGTATATATAAGTATTTATATACACACACTGAGTACCTGTAGAGCTGTTGCACAAACAGTTGTTGTTTGTAATGTTGACTGGAAATGTCGAGTAAATAGTAGCTGCTAAAATAAACAAAACTTTGAAACCTGTAGTTAAAACTTTCAGTGGACAGATGTCTTCTCAACTGAGCAGGAATGTTATTGAACTGTACTTGGTCTCTGTTAGGTGGCATTGCTTGTTTTGTTACAGCTGCCTAAAAAAGCACTCTAACTGAGCTGTGTCTCCCCTTTTTACTTGAAAACAGCCACACATGATTGCTTTTGAAATTTCTGAAAAACGTTAGAGGCTATTTCAGGTCAGGTTGGGTGGAAACAAGTCTTTCACTTTTGACTGTCTGTTCTCCTCTTGCAAAGAGTTGTAACTCAATCAAGTTATAACTTACAGAAATACTGTAGGCTGTGCTGTTTTGGAATTTTTGAGGTATTAATTCCAACAATTATTTTTTCGAAATATAAGTATGCCTTAGCCTGCTACATTATTGAAGTGATGGGATAGATCAGTTTCACCACTGTTTGCAGAGTCAGATGGCTTTGCTGCATAGTAAAACGGATTTATTTGGTGGTCTCTGGGTTTTCTTTTTTTTTCTTTTTTCTTTTTTTTTTTTTTTTTAACCTGTAAGAAGAGAGACATAAAACACGGAGGATTGAGAGCCCAAAACTTGAATGATAGCTGAAACATTTTATATTTCTGGAAGTTCTGCTTGTTTTTCCCAGTAGTATTGAAGCTGCTCATCTTCTGTGCCTCTGAGGGATATTTAATTACTCTCACTGTTCTGTGCAGTTGTCATGCAAAATTTAAGTGTGATCATGTAGTGTTTTGCTGTGATGGTGGTATTGGCAGTTAAATAAAAATAATGTAATGATGATAAGAGTAGGAATCACATGGCTTTCCCTTTAAAAAGGAAACAGGAATTTAACCTAAGGGGATGAATTAAGTGGGCTGTTTGAATAATAGAAGGAACAGAATATGCCCTTTTGGTTACATAAGCTACATATTATCTTGATACTGTTCAAATGCTTAAAGGCTGTGAGGAAATTTGAATATCAGCTCAGGCGCTGTTATGTTAAATCTGTGGGATGTTGAATGGGCAGAGAACTGAATGCCTTCAATTCCACTACAACACTTCAGCATGTTCCATTCTCTAACTTCTGTCCATTAGTTAACGCTTGTTTCTATTAAAAAGATTTGTCTGTGGGTTGCTTTTAACTGTGTGAATACAGAATAGAGTCATTTATGCAATACTTTGAATAAAACAATGTAAATCCTCTTATCAGCAGTAGTACAGAGCCAGGTCTTTGATGCAGTGGAGCAATGACTGACATGGGAGGTGGGAGAGGTCCTTTTGTGCTGTCCTGCTTTCTGCCATCTTCATGACTTGGCAACTGTGTTGTTTTGGGCCTTGATGTAGCACAGCATCTGATAACTGTGTCTGTGCTTATCAGAATAAAAAATGTTCCCTAATGTAACTTCTGAAGATTTCTGATTAAGCAGATAATCCTGTTTAAATTAGAAGTGGTTAACTGAAAGCTTGGGCTGCTTCTTGAAGAACCGTTAGAAGTACTTGTTAGAAGTACTGTTTGATTATCTGTTGTATTAGTGGAGAAATACATGATAGGGTCCTCTTGTCTGCTTGTCTTTTGCAGGAGCTGCTCACGTGCTGTGAAGAAGGTAAAGGTGAGATTAAGGATGGCCTGGAGGTGATGCTTAGTGTGCCAAAGCGAGCCAATGATGCCATGCACCTCAGCATGCTGGAAGGTAGGAGTCAAGCTGCCTTTCCAATTTCATTGTATTCTGCAGATTAACTTCATTTAAGAACATGAATATACTCTTATCTCTGGGTTTGTATTTTTCATACCTATTTTTCTGGAGGTATATAAAATGCAAACTTATTTAGGAAAATTAATTGTTACAGACAGCTTTGTTAATTTTTTAGGTCTTCTTTCATCCTGATCTATAGCTGTGCAGATTTGAAAAATAGTAAGCTAACAAAGTATTCCACTACTTACACAAAATGCAATAAGTGGCTGGTCAGATATGATAGCTTTGGATACATTTTCCAATTAGTATGCTTGGTATCTTTGTAATAGGCACGTAAGCGTATTAGAGGTGATTTATGTATCGACTAATTGTCTCCAAGAAGTTCGTCTTTTTCACATGTTTGCTGCCTGTTTCATAACAGACTTCTGGCTGAAATGCAGTGTATCTTCTGGCAGTAAAATGTCAGCATTAGCCAAGTTAGCCCAAGCCTTAGCCAGCAAAATCATGTTCATGGCAGACAGTGGAGGTTGGATGTAATTGCTTCTATGTGCTTAGAACAACTTTCTGCCAAAATGTGTTTTGTAATAGGCATATTATCATGTATGATGGTGCCATCATACAGTTAGTAACAAAAGTGATTTTCTTTGGCATTTAATTTTTTTGAGATTAAAGCAAGGACACCTTACCCTGCAGTTGCTATATAAAGCTTATAGGTGCTTCTAGTCAATATTCCTTTTCTTCCTCTCTGTCTTCTAGTAGTAAAATGCAGCTTGTCATGGAATGTCCAGTATTGTGCTAGTTACAGCAAAACTCATCTTGGTTCGACATGTGGACCTTGATCATGTGTATCTCAAAATCACCTCTGTTCCTTGATTTTAAACAATAGGGATGTTGGTCAGTTTACAGGATTGGTTCCAAATGCTTTGTTCAGGAGATGGTTTTAGTGCAAATGCTGACCAGCTTTGGTAATAATCTTTTAACACTGGGAGTGCAACTCTGGAGAATATCCTAATCTTTTACAGAAGTTGGTTTTATAACAAATCATGCATGTATTGTTGAGTCATCCCACATTACACAAATATAGTGAGTGAGCACATTTCCTCTTTATATCTCTGGAGGATTTTGAATGAATGTCCTGATGGAACTTGCCTCTGATTCTCTCCATACTATTGCCCTGTTGAGACCAGTGAGAACTGACAAGCTGTATTTATTTAAAATACAGTTTAGTACCACTCGGAAGAGTATGGTAGACCAGTTTTTGTTATCCTGCAACTCTAAAGCTGTGTATTAAACTGGGAGAACATGGTACCACTACAGTGGAAGTAAAACTCTTGGTATTCTCAGTCTTCATCTTTTTTCATTATGTCTTAAGATAAGTGATCCAGGTGCTAACTTCTTTATTGTGGATCAATTCTCGAGTGACCAATGTCAGGCTGATCACTTGCCAACAGCTCCAAGCTACCATGTGTTTTCATCACCAACCTGAACATGTTTGCATGCTTGTTGTGTACATGGTAGGGAAGGTGTACCTCCAGAAAAAGTGGCATTTGGGAGCTTGCCATTGCAAGAAGAACCTGATGTGCTCTGTGTGTCCTACAGTGTCAGAAAACTTATAAAAGAAATCATTTTAATCATGGAAGAGGTTACTAGAAGCTGTCGTTTGTTGGTAAAATACTGCCAGAAGAGTTGATTAACTTAGCAGTTGGATCTCTGAATTTAGAAGTAGACTTGAGCTACGGAGTTACATCTAGTATATTGCAGTGTTGAAATCAGTCTTGTTTTTAGTATTGCTTCCTTGGAATCCCATCTTCTGCATGTTGTATCGGGGGGAAAAATGATATCACTAAATAAACAGGAGCTATGCTTTTTAATTTCCTTGTATTACCAACTTTTCATGGTGAACCATTACTCTCCCTCTGTTTCTAGGTTTTGATGAAAATATAGAATCTCAGGGAGAGCTTATCCTTCAAGAATCCTTCCAAGTGTGGGACCCAAAAACTCTGATTCGAAAGGGAAGAGAGAGGCACCTTTTCCTTTTTGAGATGTCATTGGTTTTCAGTAAAGAAGTAAAGGACTCAAGTGGAAGGAGCAAATACATTTACAAGAGCAAACTGTTTGTAAGTATGGGAGAACAAGTGATCAGATTTACAAAACTGTCTAGACTAGGCTCTGACTAAGCTTAGATGATTTAAATATGCCTGAAGAATTTGAACAGCTATTATAGTGCACTGGAAGAATAGCCTTGGAATGTACAGAGACTGAATCTTGTAACTCTGCTACTTCGTCTTGCTTTTGAGGAGAAAGAGTAGGGTCAAAGCAGCTGCTGAAGGATACTTCAGCAATCTTGGTATGTCAGATCAAAGGAAAATCAGTATTGGGCTGGACTGATTTTGTCTTAATTGTGTATGTAGATTGCTGGTTCTTTAAGGCTTATTTATATAAAGCAGAAGGATGGAAGGACTTGGCAAGCTGCCTTCACCTTTCTTGTTTACTATTGCTGTTGTAGCAGTATTGATGTTACGGATTCATTTTAGTGGATATTCTACACATACTGATTGGGAAAGGCAAGAACTTTGTTTTGGAAAAGTTCATTCTGGAATGTTCATTCTGTCTGCTGAGACCAGTAGTCTTACAATAAAGTTCTATAAATAAAGTTATAGAACTTATGGTCTACCGAAAGGATGTAAAGGTGGAAATGTTTTTCCTCCCATCTAAAAAAAAATAATTCAAAAAACTCCAACCTCCACTCTTACTTTCCTTATCTGTAGCATGTATGCTTTACAAAACATGTCCCTGGAATTCATATCCTTCCTCTCTCATTGGATGACTTGGTGAGAGCAGTATTCACACTCCATAACTTTAGATAGCCAAATGGCAAGACAATCTCCCTTGGCTTGCTCTGCATCTGTCGGAGGCAAGATTAGCTTTTATTCCAAACAGTTCAGAACAAGTACTTGAAGTTACTTTCCTTCTTAGAATCACATTCTAGAAAACATTGTTCTTCTGTTGATCCTATTGGGATATATAACTAAGTCTACATAGTATAAATACTGAGTCTTTTCTCTGTGTCTGCTCCTTTTCCTTCGTTCATTCCCACTTCCCACTTCTGTATCTGAACTGGTAAAGCAGGTTGGTCAGGAAAACCTTCTCTTTTTCCATATCTTACTTTGCATATTCTGTCACTTGATTTCCAACTCTTGCTTTTCTTCCTGATACAAGATAGCTAGCGGGTAACACAGCTGCAGCTGTTTTGTTGAGCACACCTTTCTTTGGTGCTCTTAAGAACTGAAATACAAAAAAATGCCGGTGTACTGTAGGCTAACAACAGCTGCCAAGGAATTAGGTGGGAGAAGAGACAGCTGAAAAATCAGTCCTGTAAGCTTGCCATGTCAGTTCCTCTGGCAGGAATTTAGTAATAGCCTTAGGTCCTAGGGAAGCTGATGGAAATCTTGAAGACTGTCATTGTGCCTCATTTTTAAAATACAAGGCTTCTTTTTGTTTTGATATTCTATTTTGGCAAAATATCCTGTAGTGCAGCTTACTATTACAGCAGTTCTTAGAGTTTGTTCTTTAGAAAAGGCATTCATGCAGGTGTTGATAGCATGCATGTTGATTTGAGCTAAAGATCTTTTTTGCACGCTATCCTGTGTCCTGCCTGTGGAATGTGGTTTTACAAAAGTGAGGTTCTTCTCTTTGCTTTGGGCATGAAGACCAACAGGGTTTCCCGAGCACACGATACTCAATGACATGATCTGTTTAAGAGGAAGAATGTGTTACTGAACTCCTTTGGCAAGAGATTTAGTGACCAAAGGCAAATGCCTAAGAAGGACTATGGGAGCAAGGCAAACAGGTTTTACTTTGACACAAAACTTTCCCAGTCACCAGTAACTGGCTGTTTGGGAGCTTCATCATTTCAATGTGGTTTTGATGCATTCAGAAACCCACAACAATTTCTCTTCTGTGAGCTTGTCCTTGGACTGCGTGCAGACTTTCAGCATTTACAGTGTCCTTTGCTGAGAGCTGTATTGCTCAACTACATACTGGGCACAGGCAAGCCTCCTTGTGTTGGGTTTTGCACCTGACTCCCTCCCACTAGTTTCACTTGATGCTGTACCACAATTGAGAGGGACAGTGAATAACCCATGTCTGCTTTGCTACTCTTTGCTGTACGGACCTCTACTGCATTGTCCCCTCAGTGGTCCCTTGTAAAATTAATATCTGCAAGTGTACCAAGTTTCTAAATTTGGTAGGCTTTAAAAAATAAACAATATTAAAAATTGTACTTTCTTGCCTATTCAGACCTTGTGTTGAGCAGCATGGTAGAGTATATTTTTTTGGAATTGCATAATGTGATGTTGCATTAAGTATTTTAAAAGCTCTTTAACACACAGAAGAGTTGTTGGTGAGTCAAGTTTAAAACACATCACAGGCTTTTAAGTATTTCAGTGAAGAAGAGTTCATTCTACCAAAAAGAGATGACAAAGCTGAAAGGGTGGATGTGTTGGTTTGGGGTTTTTTTAGAAGAAACAATAAAAAAAACCAACAAAAACTCCACCCACCAAAACAGAAGAAAACCATGATGGCATCCAAGTAATGCAGGGAAAAAAATTACCTTTACTCAGGTACTGCATATCCAAGATCTATTGTGATGAACTGTGTACATGCTAATGATCATGTGTATGAGGGGAAAAATACAGCTTCCAATCATGTAAAAATGCTTAGCAGCTGTTTGAGAGTGAGAGTTCTTGTAGTTTGAGCTTTATTTCTTAGTTTGCAATTTTTTTTGGAGCAGAGCCTGTATGAATTGTTTAAGTGGAAACCAATTCACATGAGTGAGATGTCGTTCCACTCAGAAAGTGAAAACATTTTGGATGATAACTAGCTGTTAAGGTCTGATATTAGAACATTCCCAAAGACTGATTGTTAATATAGTTGTCTCACAAAATTCTCCAGGGAAACTGCATTTCTGAATTATTTTGTCTGTTTCAGAGGGAAGGAAACACACTGGGAAAGGCTCATTTGACAGGAAAGAGATCAAAGTTTTAGAAGATATGGAGAGAATTCTTAAGTGTATCTTACCTGAGAGAAAACATAAAAATCAGTAAATAGTGAGTGTTTCCCAGTGGAAGTCAACAGGGAGAGAAGCCAAAACTTATTTTTTGCAAAACACCTTTTTTATAGTTATAAGGCTTTTACTGTCAAGTCCAAAAACTAAAATAAGCAATTTGGTATTCAGATTATAAATGCTATTGTTTATTGTTACTTTCTAGAAAAAATTTAAGTTTGCAGTTCTTCCTTTCTTGAAGAGACCTCACCACTGCTACCAGAATAAAGGATTCTCTCTAGCATATGAGTTAGCTTTAAGCTTCTGAAAGTCTCTTTAAATAGCAGAGATCAGTTTTTTAGAATATTAGCATGCCTTTGTGGCTTCTGAGAAAACAAACAAATTTGTTTGTCCTAACAAATTTTTCTTAATTCCAGACTTCTGAACTGGGTGTCACAGAACATGTAGAAGGAGATCCCTGCAAGTTTGCTCTATGGGTTGGAAGGACACCAACTTCAGATAACAAAATTGTTCTTAAGGTAATTTAAACAGATGTGCTTGTACAATCTATACCAAGTCTTGTAGTTCTTGTTGATACTTGGGAAGGCAACAAGTGGTGACTTTTCCTGCTTTGAGGGGGACAGCTGCTGACAGATAAATTTCTTTGCGGTGGTGTATATATATATAACTCATGTGGCCTGATGGCAGAGGGGAATCTGTGTAGTCTGCTGAAGGATTAAAAAAAACTTGCTTTCACAAATTGTAGGAGGGAGATGTTCGATGCCATGGACCCCTATAGCTTGAAGGCTTCAGCAATTAGCTGACAGGGCAACTGATGCCAGATAGAAATGGTGGCGTCAGTGTTATGTTTCACACTCAAGTCATTGCTGCTGGTTAGTGATGCTGTTTTCCAGGACCCATATTTTTATGCAGAAAATAAACACTGCAAAAGATTTTTATGTTTTTCTGAAGCTACTTGACTTTAGATGAAAGTGCAGGCAATGCCTATAAATTTTGCGTCTGGACAAGTTATAGGTGTCAGTAGTGCTCTTTGTCTAGCTAGGAGAATGGCTGAATCAATTTTTCCTGTGATTATGGTATGTAGCCTGGGACTACTTTTCAACTGGAGGACCTTTTTGAAATACCATAAGCAGTGCATGGGTAATTTGACATATTTTGAGGAATGTGTCTGCTTTGAAATTTTTCTTTTGTTATCTGTTAAGTGTGTTGAGCTGAAACAAAGTTCATCTTCCCTTTTACAGGTTAATACACCTATTATTAAAATTGTTCATGATTTCACATATATTTTTAGTGAATACTCAATAATACCACTTAAAAATGGCCCATCAAGAAAAGCTCACATTAGTTTTTTGGCAGCAGTCAATGAATCAAAGAAATTAAATGTAACACTAATAAATACTAGAATTTTTTTAGTCTTATTACTCCATAATTTTACAGACAGTACTTTGAAGCCTGAAATGGTCCTCCCAGAGTAGAACAGAGTAAGGGATTTTATTTAAGTGCTCTCTGCATAAGATCACTTCAAGGTGTTCTTGTTTGGTGCTTTACTTAGAGCATAGAATATTTAGGTAACTTGTATGATATTAAGCTCTTCAACAATTTTGTTGATGTTTTTGTTTGTCTGTTTTTGAAGGCTGGAAACAAGCACTTCCTTAGCTCATTAGTTTTGAAAAAAATTCCATGAAAAACAAAACAAAATATTTTTTAAAAATCATGTTTAGCTTCTTTTCCTAAATGTTCTTTCTGTAAAAGAAAAAAAATTCTTTTTCCTACCTGTTCATCCATTCCTACAACTTTCTCCATCCCTTTGGAATTCCTGGTTATTAAATATTTATGGTATATTAAATACTTATAGTTCATTTGAAGCCAATTACATCAGAAGACATCAATTAAGAGAAGTAAGAAATTTATATATAATAACTTCTTTAGATCTGCAGTAATGTTTATATTTAATAGCATTTCAGGTGTAGGGTTAAATTGGATTAAACAATCAGATTACAAGTTGGCCAGGTGGATATCAAGTAGTTTCTGGAGTATCTCAAAAAACAGATATGTTGCAGGCAGTTATTGAAATACAGACCCTAAATTAGCTTTTTACCTCGAGACATGTATCAAAAAGTGGGACGAGTAATACATGAAATGTGTTGTAGAAGTACATGTGTTGCAGTGAAAGTTAATTTTTCTTTCAGTAAGATTAGATTAATATATCAAGTTAGAATTGACCTAAAACGTAGTATTGTGTTTAAAATATGAATGTTCAAGGTGTTATTACTGGAATTCTTGAAGTAAATTAACCCACCCTGTCTAACATGAGATGCATACAGGGCTTCAGTCTTCAAGTTATAAAAGTGGATTCTGAATTTAAGTTAAAATTTTTTTTAAAAGAACAATATTCTTAGTGTTCAGAAGTGTAAAGTAGTGTCGATGATTCAAAGTGAAGATAACTAGCTAGAATTTCCTTTTCTCTGTTCAGGTTTTCAAATATTATTCACAAAGTTATTCCTTATGCCTTCCTCTTTCTGTATATTAGCTGACTATATGTGTGGATCTTCTCTGCTATAATAGTCCATTGTGGGGGTTTTGTTTCTTTTGCATATCAAAGGCATCTAGTATAGAGAATAAACAGGACTGGATCAAACACATCCGCGAAGTGATACAAGAAAGGACCATTCATCTGAAAGGCGCATTGAAAGAGCCGATCCACATCCCCAAAACTGCACCAACAACAAAACAGAAAGGAAGAAGGTAAGTAGTATTTCAAATAATCAGAGATCTCTACGTACACAACAGCACTCTTTCCTCTGTAGTGTTGAATTTCTAATGACTTTCAGTGAATTGGACAAAAGCGAGAGTAATTTTGTCCAGCTTTATCTTATCATTAATTTACAATTTCCTGCAATGCTGAATTTACTGAGATTTCTGCTCTGAAGAGTCGCTGCCTTGTGTACATTCAGCCATTACGAAAGGGATTTAGAACTGCAATTCAGGATAGGTGTACATTTTGGATTTTTGCAATTCTGTGTGTGTTATTCAGGTCCTTGGTTTTCCTTTCATGAAGCTTGAAATATGTGACTGAGTGTCCTGCTTGCTAGCTTTGGCTAAGTGTTTGTGCAAGTTTCTTGCCGCAGTTCTAGCTGATTGGTTGTTGCCTTAATTCTACGATGTAGACCTTGAGCAAATGAATCTGTTCTCTTACAGCCCTGAACAAAGTATTAAGTACTGAATATTTGATTCTTGCATCAGTTGGTTTATTTGGTGTCTGTTGCTGCTTTGTCTAGGACTGTCTCACTTCTTCAGAGTTGCAAGTAGGGAACTAACATGTTACAAACAGTACCACTATTGTAATGAAAACTGAATTATTTGCAGAGACGGCGAGGACCTGGACAGTCAGGGAGATGGTAGCAGCCAGCCCGATACTATTTCAATTGCCTCACGAACCTCACAGAACACACTAGACAGCGATAAGGTAAGTTGCCCAGATATTGCTCTATTCTGAGAACAAATGATTAATCTCTTAGTGTGAGTTAGCACCCGAGATTAGTTTTTTGTACCTTCAGATAGGAGGCATGGAAATATTCAATCTCCTAAAAATAGCTGTCTGCAATAGAGAAAATACACTGATACCATGGAGAAGCAGGGGTGATAGTTTAAATCTAATAGGTCATGAAGAAATATGTTTGTTCCAAACTGAAATCATTTTGGTCCCCTCTGTTCTGCAGTTTGTTCGAAGATTTGACCCAATTTAAAAGGAAGTTTTATTTTCCATAAAATTTGGTACTGATGCACAGAATTTTTCTTCATGTTAGTCTCAGCCTTTCTGAAAGCATGCCATCTGCTTTTTGTGTTAGCTTGAGGCTGGTGACTGCCATAGTTTCTGTTGTGAAGGAAAAATACTCCTCAATGTTCATGGGTTAGAGATTAAGTGTTCACTTTCTGCATGAAAACTGATAGAAATCAGCCAAGAGTAACCTGCAGCCTTGTTGTATGATACTAGTGCTAGTGTTTCCTTTCCTCCATCTCTGCCTAAAGACTCTGGCTGGGTTATACCATGAGGATTCACAGCCAGAGTTTCTCCTGGGTGGAAGAAAGATACGCACCAGAAGAATAAAAATTCTTCTGAAATGTGTATGTTATTTGTCATTAAAATAAGATTTCTGGCAAGTGAGAAGTGTTAGGACCCTGGAGGGAGGTAGAGACGGATAATAGAAGTTTATCAAGCAGAAGGATGAATTAAAACATTGAGGCTGCCTAGCAAATTACTTGTAAATGTGGTTAGGGATTTCTGGCTTATTGCCTTCTTGGGTAAAATTGTTCTGATAAGCCATTCAAACTATGCAGATAAATAATCAGTATTTTACAGGGTAGCTAAGTGAATAGGTTTTCAGAGTAATATTTTGACCATTCCCATCATCACCTAAACTTAGTGAGTTTTCTATATTTTTTCATGTAACTCAAACTCTGTAGTTTGATTTTCCCATGTAAAGAAGCAGACGGAGGAATGGCTGCTTGTATTTGTCAAAAATAGCTTGTTTTGACGTTGTGCATTTGTACTGAAGTTGTTCTGTAGTTGTGATGATGGCTTCTTCTAAAGATATCTGTGAGAAAAATGGTTGGTTAGAGAAAAAAATCTTTTGATGACTTTTGTTTTGCTATTTTATTCTTTGCATTCTTACTTGCCTTTTTAGTGATTTACAAAAATTGTGCTTTGTATGCTAGCAAACAGTTTAGTTCATTTTTTTCTATGTTCTTAAGAGTTCAGGTGATCTGTCACACTCAGAAGCAAGACATGCTCTCTCTGATTTCCCTGATTGTTGGCTGAGATGTCAAACTGTGTGCGTGCAGCCTGGCTGGATTGTGCTTCAATTCAAATGGAGGTGGTGCAATCCATCCCTGCCATGCAGAGCCATCACCCTTCTTCAGTTGTTTGTGATGTACTGTTTACTGGGGTGAATAGCATGGATTGTCTTCTGTTGCCCTTCATGGTAATATTTTGTATCATGTGAGAATTGCTAAGAAAGTTGGCCATGTAAAATGCCCTCAGGATTGTTTTCCAATCTGACATGAGGAGGAGTCTTACCAACAACCTGTTCAACAGGAGTAATAAGTTAAAAGAAGGAGAAATGGGAGGAAGGAGAGATGGAGAATGCTTTTCAATATTTTCCTGAAAAATTAAATTTTAAATGTGACTGTTTTTAAAGTATTTTGGAGTTCTCACATTGGCATATAAAGTTTTTGTTAGACTTTTCTTTGACAAGAAAGACAAGCAGAAGATTCCCTGGAAATTACTTATGCCGTGTACTGTATGTCTAAAGAAGGAATTTATTAGTTGTGCACTTATAAAAGTGCGTGAGTTAGCAGGGTAGCTTTGTTTAATGTTTCTCTTAGATGTTTTGGTTTGCTAAATACATTAAGAGGAGAAAATTTTTTATCTGTTTAAAAATACAAAATAAAAATTAGTAAGGAAGAATAACAGGCAGAAGACCAGAGGAATCTGTAGGGTATTTTAACACTGTTGTTGAGCCTGAAATAATCTTTCACTTTGTATGTTGAAAATTCCTGCAGTCTATTTGAGGTTTAAAAGCCACTGTTTTCTCAGCCTAGAAGGCTAGAAGTATGTATGACAGTCTTACAGAGATGGAGTAAAACAGTTTTACGGATGTTAGGTGCTGTTGGTGTTGTTAGCCAGAGGAAGCAGTGGAACACCTTGGTCGAATTTGGAGTATGTCCCAAACTAAAATGGGAATCCAAATCAAGTAACATTAAGAATATCATGTAATTGAAAGTAGTATTAATCAAGCGGTAAAAATGTTTAACTCTGTATTATTTATTTTGCTTTTGCTGAACATTTTTCTGTTTATGTGTATCCACTCGAGATTAAGAAAAGACAACAAATATCAAATATGTCACAGTAATCTAGCCAAGTAAAACCATTCTTTTATTTCCTCAAATTATATGTTCAGACAGTTAATTCTTTTAAAATAAATATTTTGGTTAGAAGTGCTAAGCTATTAAACAGGGAGAATATCAAGAGCGAAATCCTTTATCCAACAGTCAATACTGTTTCTCACCTCCTCAGAGATATACTTTGAAAGAACTAAAAATCCTTAGCCTTGGTAATAAGTGCCTGAATATTGTCCAGATAAGTTTCTTTCCTTTCATCCTGTTTTCTGACATAATTGGAATTGCTGTAACAACAGAGAATAACTTCATAATTAGCTTTTTTCTTCTCCACTCTTGCTTTTTAGGCTAGAATTGTAACTTCTGATTGTTGGCTCCACTGTTGCAGTACTGCTTTTCAGTAATGACTGGGATGATGCAATAGACCATATGTTTATAAAGCTGACATCCTTCCTAGCTTCATGTCATCTGAAAACTGTACTGGAAGGTAGAATTAGAATTCAGAATAATCTTGGCAAATTAGTGGGAGAAATTAATTGGCAAAATACCACAATTTAATAGGAAGATGTTTGAGCTAATGCGAATAGGTGGAAATAGTTAAATACTAATAAAAACAATGAGAGTCCAGAATGGTTTTTGAGAGGATGATTGAGAAGCTATAGAGGCTCACAAACTGTTTATTGTTTTAACAGTGTGATATTATTGGGGGAGGCAAGGGAAGCAGCAATATATTGGCTTGTAGAAATAGGACACTGAGCTGCAGGACAGGAGTCCTCATTCTTTACTCAGCACTTGTAAGGCTTCTGTTAGAGGCTGCATCTGGTTTTGAGTTCAGATTTTTAGGAAATCAGTGGTCCATTTGAAGTGTTCTAGGGGACAGAAGAAAAAGATTAATTAGACGTCCACCAAACATAACTTACAAAGCAAGATAAAGAGTTAGGACTAATAAGTCTAAAGAAAAAAAAGGCAGGAAAAACTTCAGGTCTTTAAGTGTGTAAAACCACACAGTGTTACAGAACAGTCTTTTACCTGTATTTTCAGTGAATGGGATGAAATCAAAGGACTTATTTTTAAAAAGATAACAAAAATATTTTTTATGTGTATGCAGATATGAAATCCTAGAGCAGAGTACTTGTGAAGCCTTGGAAATCTCCATGACTGGAGTGCTTTGAGGATAGTTTGGATAAATGTTAATGATTCACACAGCTGTAGTTGATCATGTTCTAAAGGAAGAAAGTGAATTAGGTAACTTAAGGTCCCTTTCCAGCCTGTTTTTATTATCATGGGATGTATCTTCATATTGCAAGACATGTTAAATACATCCATAGCACTGACCCATCTTGACGTATTAGAAGGTAATAATGGAGTCCTGAGTGAAATACAAAATTTTTGAGAGAGACATTTCTACTCCATCAGAGCGTCTCAGTTTTCTGCAGGAGTGCTCTTACTGTACCCTAGTCAGTAAAACTTTGCTTTTCACCTTTCACAGTATTTCTTTAGTGCATGTTCTGTAGCTGAGTAGCCAGCATTTTAGGTGGCTAACAAGTAAAAGAGATTCTTGCCCCATTCATTCAGTCTTTCAATAGTTCCTAGCCTCAGAGCTTCATCTGATTTTTAACGTGGTCTTTTGAACTTGATCCCGTGCACAGGAAATTAAATGGGGAGGCTGAAGGAAACAATATAGGTCTGGTAGGGTTTTTTCATGCTTGTATTCAGTGATTTGGTAGAAATGTGAAATAAACCAAACTAGCATTTTGGTAGCTGAGAAGATGAGAGACTTTTAGAAGAACTGTCATAGCTTGTTATCCTGAATAGTAGGAATCATGCTAGCTGCTGTGGGTGGTCAGTGGAGCAATATTTTATTTTTAACAAATTGTCTTTTGTGCCCAGCTGGTAACACTTTGTACTACTGTCAATGTGAAGTTGTATTTCACTTTCGTGCTTCTTTAAGCTTGTGTGTAGTTCTTTGGAAAACAGAAAAAGGACTGAAGCAGCAGGAGACAACCAAGTATTTCATTCTGCCAGCTGAGTCTGCAGAAGAGAAAAGGCTCCCATCAGTAGAAAAAATATTAGTAAAAAAGCAGACATGGCTCTGAGTATACACCTCTTTTCAGAGTCAGAAACCAAATCTGGGCAGCTACCTGGTCAAAGCAAAATGCTCTTTATTTGAGACAGAAGTTTTGCTCCGTCCCATTTCTTTTCTCCCACAATGCACTTATTTCCATTTTAAAAGGGGATTAAAGATTTTCACGCTTGAAATAATTTAGAAATCTTGTTAGCTTCTCTTTGCTTTCCCTTCTCCTTAATGTAAAATTACCATGGTATATTAAATTTAATTTGCAGTCCTAAGAGGAGGTTATATGGCCTGATGTAAAGGTTCTTTTGTCTGGTCAGGAGTGATCTTCACAGATAGTGGTAGCAGATGAAATCTTAATGTGGTATCCCTGACTTCAGCAAACCTATGCTAAGAATGTACTCAGTCACTGAGTGTGTGTGTGTGTATCATTTGGGATTTTTTTCTCTCTGCAATCGACAGTGATTAAAAGGCCCCAGAGGTGAACATAAGTGGTTAAGGTTAATTTCAGCAACAGCAAGACACTATGTCCTGTGATAAGCTGTTTCATTAAACCTTGCACCTTTTTTAATCTGCATTTCTGTTTCTGTCTGGCTTTTATTTTCTCGTCTTGTGTCTGTCTCTTCAGTTTCCATGTTTCAGACATAGCATCATTTATTTTTATCATGCATGATTAATTCAGTTTACATAAAGGGTTTCTCGAGAAGGATGGATAAAGTATATAAAGCCTTTGTTCAGCCTAAATTTGGATTTAGTTGGTTTGTAACTCTTTTCCCTTCAGTGCAAGTCAAGTCTCCCATTTCTACTGTGCCTCTTGCTCTTCCCTCCAGCTAGCCTAGAGAGCCTTGCCAAAGCTGTCCAACAACAGCTGTTGAGCAACGTGCTTAATCACAGACACTCCTTGCTGTCCAACTGCATTTAATCAGTGAGAAAGATGAAATTGCTTTCAGAAAGTGTGTTATGGAGAGAAAACGAGCAATGAAACAAAGAGGAAAGCAGTTTCCTTACCGCTACTGCAGCAGGGAGAAAGAACAGTTGTTAACCCAAAAGAAGGGAAAATCGGTAAATGCTGTTTTGGTCAGCTCTCCAAAATGATGTCTGTGTGTGCTGGGTAGAGAAGTCATTGGTTTTGGTGTGTCAGGCAGGAGTGGACACATCCTGCACTAAGTTGAATCTGGCAGCTACCATGTTTGAGCATGGTGTGGACCTAACTACTGCATGCAAGAAGTGTGTTGCACACTGTACTGAAGTGTGATTGAATATTGAATTTCAGTGGAATACCAACTAGCTAGGATATCTGATTCCCACACAGTCTGAAAAACTAGGAAATTTTTGTACTTTAATAGTTTCTGATATGGCAGAAATTATAGCCTTTGTTTGCTTTTTTCTTTAGCTTAACATTATATAAAATACTCAGATAACATAAAATCTGAGATCTTTTTTGTTGTTTTATTAGGGGAAGGGGAAGGAAGAACATCTGTATTGAATGGCCAAAACATGTGGCCATTACATCAGTCACAAAATATATTTCCTATTTGTAGGAAGAGAAGATTGGGAAAGCAAACAGAACCAAAGATATGTTCTTGTAGGTATTTAGGAGAAAATACAAGGACTAGATGCAGTTTCTGGAGAGTATCAGCTTGTTACTGTCTTGGTGCTTGCACTGGTTCGGATAAGGACCTCCTGAGAAAAATTTGGTCTGCACTGGACACCTTGTGAAGTCATACTTCATCAACTTTTTTGTTAGTCCCCATCAGGCATACAGATGGTTTCAATTGTTTTTGAGTTTGTCTGAAGAAGGCTGTAACATAAATCAATACCAGAAAACCAGGGAAAGCTCTTTATTTTTCCCCTTTGACAATAGTTTTGCGTGGACTAAAATCTAAGACAGTGGAGTGTAAGGGAACAGGAAACATTTTAATGAGAGAGGAGGTAGCATGTTTTGAATATGTAACCCCCCCATAATCTGGGTATTGGGTCTGTCTGGAGAGACAGAGTAGAAGCAATGTGATTAATTTTTAGCCTGGGTATAAATGGGTACAACCTGATTTATCTTCCTTAAACACTAGATGTATGAGGGTTTTCTGCCCTTCTTGGCCCCAGCATTCCCCCAAGAAAACCTTTCCCTCTTTGTAAGCACACACAAGCAAGGATAGCTGGTGAGATTAGCAGGCAGATACCATGGGAAAACTCTGGAGTTACTGCAGCCTGTCTACTAGGAGTTATGTCCTGTCATTTGTTGCAGACTTGAGGTAGAGAAGGTTGGAATTATCCTTTGATTCTTACTGGGATTTTGCTGGTTTTGTCATTCTTGCTTGATAACAAATAGCGTTATCCTAGAAAAGTTCCTATCCAGTGTTTCTGTCCCAGGCTTGTAATGAAAACTAATAAATAAGAAACAATGCAGTTTCTTATCTCCTTTTTCTAAAGCTCTTGAGATGTAGCTGGCAGCCCTGCAAGAGCCTAAACATAACAGTTAAAACCACCATGGCAGGAACTGTGCAGAATGTTGGTGTAGCACATGCTTCTATACTTGCTGCAGTTGGAACTCTCGCAGGGTATTTTGTCCTCCTTTGTCAGCATAGAGCATTGCAGGATTACCTTACGTTATTGAGTTGAACGAGTTTGCTGGCTTGGTTCAAAATTACTGAATTCACAGAAGTTGAATACCATCTGAGATCTGGTATGAGTGTTGCACTGAAGCAGTCTGAGCAATAGAAATATTCACATATAAATAGCTGAGGAAGCCTGGAATGCCACTGCTGTATGGAAGGAGAAGGGATTCCAGGACTGCTTGCTTAAGTTGGATGGGTGCTTTGGCACTGAGCAATCTTGGGAACTTTGGAAAGTTTTGATAATAATTTTCATTTCACATCAAAGCAGACGAAACAATCAAAGAGAGGAAACTTAAGATTAGGCAAAGTTATTCAAATGAAGTGTTTAAAAGAGGGGGAGGAAAACCCTGAGCTTGCATGCTTTTAATTCAAGCTTGTGCAGTTTTATTTGGAGAATCAACAAAAATGTGAAAGTTGTAAGCCCATGTGAATTTTCTACCAAATAGTTAAGTATTTGGAAATCATATGTGAAGAACTTTATGCTGATTTTTATAATTGTGTATGGCATATTCTGAATGATTTTGTGCCCTGTATGTGTAACCCATGAGTAGGGTGGGAATAAGGCAGTAGGTTCGTTCGAAAAAAGTCCCTCTTTCTGTCTTCAATTTACAAGATAACTATGAGTGACTGTATTAAGTAATGTCCGGCCTTTTTGTTGCAAATTATGACACATAAAATATATTCTGAAGTGCCTTCTACTTCAGCTCATGGGATAAGGAGCAGTCTAGCAAGAAAAACCGCTTAAATCCTCCGCCCAGCACTGTCACAACCAGTGTGCTTTGAACAATAGGCAGAGACAAGCAGAGTTAGAAATCTGTTCTAAAACGCCAGAACTGCCTGATTTTGAAATGATCTCTTCTTGATGTGGAAAGTCCCAGAAGCCTGCTGTCTCATCCAAAATACAAATCCTGCCAGGAGTCCTAAATAGGTAACGGTGCGTGACGGATGGTTTGATAACGAGCATTCATCTGGCTTCTCCTTGTTTTTCCCCTCACAGTTGTCTGGTGGGTGCGAGCTGACAGTGGTAATCCATGACTTCACCGCCTGCAATAGTAATGAGCTGACAATCCGCCGTGGGCAGACAGTGGAGGTCCTGGAGAGGCCCCATGACAAGCCTGACTGGTGTCTGGTCCGAACCACAGATCGGTCCCCAGCTGCGGAAGGCCTGGTCCCCTGTGGGTCCCTCTGCATCGCTCACTCTCGCAGTAGTATGGAGATGGAGGGGATTTTTAACCACAAAGGTAAGAAATTATGGAAACAAAATCTAGTCATCAGCAGCATGAGTTTTGGGAAACGGGGAGAAAAACTTTGGTGTTTTTGCACTGTCTTGGTTTCAGCTACCATGCTGTCTATTCCAAGAATAAAGCAGTTGGCAGTTCTCAGTCTTAGATGAAAATGTGGCTTAAGATAGGGAAGAGATTTAAGCAAATTATATCTTGGTGAAGAGTTATATCAGATAGAGCTGCAACGATAGGAAAATCTATTCCTGACACATGCTGAAAGAAGGGAGGGAAGGAAATCGCCAGCATGGTTATCAGTGGTTCCTGAGAAACCCTGCAGTAAGAAGTCATGACAAGATCAGGTTCAGCAATGGAAAAAGTAAATAGATTCATCCTTATGGCCTGCCACAGGTATTTTACTTAACTGAGTTTTTCAGAGTAGCAGTGGCATACTCTTCCCTTTTTCTCAGAGGAGCTCTGAAATATTACTTTGGTTCTTTTCAGATGCATGAAAGAATATTCTTCTGAAGGGTGCAAGAAAAATCTTATGATTCTTTTGAAAGCTTTTAAGGATCTAGTGTGCTGTAGTCCTTTGGCTCTCTAAACTCCCCAGGCTCACAGAGTAGATTGTCACTAGAGAAAATACTTGCTTGCTTCATTTGCAACTACTTAAGTTTGCAGGCTGTGAACAGAAAGAAATGTGAATTTTTAAAAAAAAAAAAGCAAAACCACACATCAGAAAACAGTTCACTAGAAGGCATTTCATCACATGCTACTTCAAAAAGTTTGCTATTGCAAGTAACAAGATTAGCAGACAAGTAGTGGTGGGGAAAATTTGTTTTCCAGCACACAAAATTCAGATTTTGGAGAGTTTTTCACAGATATAACCACATTTTTTTTGATTATTTGGTCCATTCCAGCCATTACAATTTTTCCCAGGTTTTTTTCAGACACTGTATAAATATTCTTGACTAAAACAGGAACAAGTCTGTGTTTCTTACATTAGGGGCATGCACAGCAGGAACTTCCTGAATGCAGGGTGATTGAGGGGGAGGGGGAGCTTGAAGGATTGAGCTGTATAGTTGTAATACTTCCTCGTCCTCTTGTGTCCTGTAACAATTTGGATAAGGAAAGCTTGCAGATGTTCTCATGATAAAATTAGAAAATGTAGTTAGGTATCACTAAAACTTTTCTTCCTTTGACCAGGGGGTGAAGTCATGGAAACGTCAACATCATTTTTTTTAACTACACTCACAGAATTGATAAATCCAATGTCCTTTGGAGCTAAGGGACTTCACCTTTGAATGCAGAGAATTTCATTAGGAGAGGCGGATTGTAATGGACAATACATATATTATATGAAGTACACTGAGCCTGTCAGACTCCTGAGAGACAGACAGACCTGGTTTTGTGTTTGAGACGTTACTTTTATAACCAAACCAGTGCACATAACCTGTATTGCTTTTTTTTCTTTAGCATTTGTTTGGGGAGAATGGGGCAGAGCATTTTGAAGATACTTTACTTGGTTTAACATGGTACTTTGAAATAAAGAGCATTAATTAATTATATTAATCACGGAGAGTGAAGAAGAAGAGAAAGCTGTTGCTAGAATGAGCATGATTTGCAGGGTTGAATGCAGCCTCAGAAGTGCCTTCTGTCACTGCCACAGGTTTCCTGCGGGATATTATGGTATGCCTTCTAAACCCCAGCTGATAAGAAGCAGCTGCTGATTGTTTATTCCCACATTAGTGGGTGTCAGGCTTTAAGAGATGGATGTTTAATTTGTAAAGTTTCCCGTGTGTGTGACTTCAGTCAGTGTGAACTGTCTTGAACATGCAAACTATTATAATGTTAAATAATCGGGGGGAAGGAGGTACTTGAAACCACTGGATATGTTTCACTTTGGTCTCTACCTCAACTTTCTATTGCTTGAAAGAGTTTGATAATCTTCACTTTACAGAGGGATTACAAAAATTAAGCAAAACCAGTGGAGTGCTTTGATTTTATTTTTCTCCCTATAGTGAAAAGTACCTCAGACAATCCTACAAACCAATTATTCAGCTCAAGTACTGCATTTGATTAAAGGTCTTTAAATAAAGCATTGGGGAATATGCTAATCAGAAGAATAGAAAAAACAATTAGATGAACTTCTCAGAATTGTTCATTGTGGGCGTTGATAGAGGTAGGAATTCCTAAAAAAAACAAAACAAAACAAATCCTTTAACAAAGGACAAGTGAATGACTTATTAAGGCAGTCCATGTTCTTGGGTGGATAACTTCTAATGTATGTCCTAGATTTCTAGTACTTGATTCTGTAGCTTCAGTCTTTTTAATACAGATTTTTTTTCCTTTTTTGACCATAATTCAGTAAAACTTTCAGAGTTTTTGAGAGATTGGACAAATTAGGATATTGCCCCCTGGAATTTTTAGGTCTGAACATACACATCATATGTGAGACTCACAGTGTGAGCATCAAGTCGGAGTAATTTTGTACAGTTCATGGGCAAAGCCACATGCAGTAGACATGAGTCTGGAATTTTTGCATGTCTAGCGTCACAAGCTGTTGTGAGAGGCTGAGGAAGAGAGGTTTTATGTATTATTACAAGGGAAAGAAGGTGATCACCGTTCAGAAGTGGTGGGGTTAGCTACTTGGATGTTGTGTGCTTAGCCTATACAGATGTCTTGTTGAATAGAAGAGTTTTGCACTCCTTTCAATATCTATGGATGCTACAATTTTGATCTTTTCAGTGTTTATTAGTACCGTTTGCCAGTGACACAAGTTGGAAAGTCACGGCATATCAGAGTTGAAGGGAGCTTCACAGTTTTGAAATGGCAAACCTTTTGTAGTTGACAGCTGGTTCTTAAGTTGTGTCAAACCACATTCCATCACTGAGTACAGAAATGTTGGGTGGTACTTAATGCCTTAAATAATCTGAAATTATTATCCAAAGTAGGGGAACATGCAAGTTTATTAAAGCAGAAAGTATGTTCAGTGAAGCCTAGTTCTAACAGCTGATCTTAGTCATTCCTTGTCTGTCCACATATTGTCTGTCAACAATGAAAGATAATGTTGTTTTATTCTCATGTTAAAAGACAACCCTAAAAATTACCCTCATCATTTGCCTACAAGTGTAGGTGTTACTTCTGCTCTAAGAATGTGTATTATCTTAAGCATCTAATCAGTATCAATAGGTAAAAAAAAAATGCATTTACATTATCTTAAATTTCTAAGATTTTATAGTAGTTAGGGTATCACTTGTTAAGAGTAGGAGAAAAGCATCGCACAGAAAAGATGTTCACTAGGTAGATAGTAATTTAGGGGAGGACTTGATTGCAGGTTCCTGACCTCTTGCTTGCTCTGCTGGATATCAAATCTATTCTTTTAAGTTATTTAGGTCATTTAATCAAGTTGTACAGATGAATACATTTTAAAAAAATCTAGATCCCTTTTATAATGGGGGGAAAAGAGAAACAAGTGGGTAGTGAAGAGGCTTAGTAACAGTTGGTGCACTCTACAAAAAATAAATCACTAGCTCTAGAAGAACATGTTTTTCACAAGTAATACATAAAGCAATGGGTTTTTTTGCAATGATTTCCCACATGTTTCTGGGTGTGGGGAAGAAAGAATTTTCCTGTTATTTTATTTGGTGCTTCTCTTTTTTAACATGCGTTTCTTCTCGTCCTGTGGTACATTCATTTTTATATGTGCAGTTCTCTTTTGTTTTCAGGGCATTTATACTGCCGCTGGACTTTGGGTAAAGGCCATGGGACAGGATACAGTGTAATGAAATTGAACATGTAAGCTCAGAAAACTTTGCAGCTATTTAAAATTGTTTGTGCATATCTTGCCTGTTTAGATCACAAGTTCACTGTCTTTTCCAAATTCATGGGTACTTCTGAAGAATTCCTGATAGTCCATCGTATCCCTTCTGTAGGTGCTACTGTTCAGAGAACTATAAAGGCTACAATAAGCCTCTGCTCATGAGGCCACATTTATATGTCTTCTTTAAGTTACGGGATTTTTGGGGGGACCATGTCTAACTGTCAGTTCATCTGTTTGTTCCAAAACTTGGCCACAGAGTTCTTTTATTTACCTGGAGGTACAATGTCTGCCTGTTTTATACAGTCGTATAATCCAGGGATCTGTGTAGGTTTGTTCAAGTCTGAGAGGTTGGTGATGTCTTAGTAACATAGTGCCAAACCACACACATCTCACATACTGAATACTGGCTTTTGATTATACTCTCAGGATGCTGTCCTGACTGGTGCCATAAACAGAAAAATGTTGTTTCAGCAATCTTTTTTCTCCAACTGTAGTCTCTCTCAAAGAATATACCACAATAAGGAAGATCAAATGGCTTTCCAAGACAAAGATTGGCAAATTTGTTCAAATTAGCTGTGTACTAAGCCATTGTCTACATCTGCAAGATGGGAAAGAATGATGTAGGGCAGGCGTCAGAGCTCTTCTTGAATTGGTATAGGTACCTTCTGTTCAGGAATTAGGGAAAAGAAATATTGCATGGGTGACCTAGATATGTTTCCCCAGAAAAGAGAGATATTTTATAGCTGAGGCCACACAATGGGTTAAGATAGTCTTGAATTCATTACGTTAAGTAAGCTTGCGCTTGCACAACTGACGACCTTCTATTCAGAATATTAATTTTCAATGAAAGGGGAAGGGGAGAGAGTAAAGGTAAAATGTCTCATGTGTGATCAAGAGCTTTGAAAGTTATGGTTGAGAAATGGACTGTTTCATGCTGAGTCCAAATACTGTTTCATATAGGAAGAGGAAGCTGTGGATAGCAGCAGCAGAACTTAGATTGAGTAAAATTGGGATCCATGTTTGTAGTGGAAGAAAAGAAGGGTGACTTGGGCAGCAATTGTTTGCTTACAAGCAGAGGGACGCTGTAGAAGGGGAGGATTTGCTGGTTTGAAACTGCAAGCAAGCGAAGCATGGGCTATGTGTAAGGAAAAAGGATCCCCACCCGTGGCTCAGAGCCAAAATGCTGCCTGTGAGACTGCCTGACAGCGTTTGCAGCTGCAGGAAATGAGTTACAGCCCAGGCCAGAGGGGAAAGTAACTCCTAACAATGAGCTGGTAGGGGACGTGCTCTGCTGTGGGGCCAGGTGGCAAAAGGGTGGGGGCTGTAGTTTCCAAGGCACCATACCAAAAGGGATCTGCTGCTGCTACACAGCCGGATATGATCGCATGCAGAAAGTGATATAGAGGAATATGTTGAAGTTGTACAAGACAGCAAACATTAATCTAAAAAGTCTGTTTCTTGACAAATCAATTACCTCCTCAAAACTTTCCAAATAACAGGTTACCCATCCAGATATAACCAGCTAATAGAAAGCCTTATGAGTTGCTCACAGGAGGAAAAGCCTAGCAGTCAGTTGGATTTGACACTCCACTTGTTTAAATTAGCAAAGAAATTGTAAAAGCTGTGCTGCAGTGTCAGTTCAAGTTATTTATCAGGCAGACATTTGCTTGAACAGAGGTGCCTGTATTTGAATAGCTAAAGTTCAACTTCACAGTTTTCAGTTGTTTTGAAAGCCTAATAAATCATAAGGTTTAATTTAGTCACAAACATTTTGTGCAAAAGCACTAGGAGTCTACTAGTGGCAAAGATAGTTTGAATTTAGGTTGTGTGTGTGTGGTTTTTCAAACACATTCTCATGCTTTAGTCCAGGTAAATAAAATAGCTTCAGTATAAAGTAAAACAAGAATTCTCTATCCTGACTTTCCTACCTTGTGGTTTTAGTTGAGTTTGCAGTTAAAAACATCATTTGAGCATAAGTAAATGTAAATAAAATGGCAGCAACTGACTGTAGTTCATCAGATCATGATCTTTGCTTTGAGCTTTGTAGCCAAACTATGTCAGATGGTCAGAGTTAGACTAATATAGTCAAATTCTAATTCAGCCTTGATAAATAGTAAAGTCTGTATAAATTATTTTCTAAATGTTGTGCAGTCTTAAATTAGACAAGGAGGTTCAGTGAATATCACAACTTGAATTTCCAGAAGCATTTTCTCTAAACCAAGTTTACATGTCCTCTGAAACATCATAGGATTGATTTCTGCATAAACCTGCCTTTAACTCCTGCCTTATTCTTTTATCATAAAGCAGCCCAGGAAGACCAGTCAGATCTATCTATTTCCCATGCTTACTCTATTTGTGAGCAGAAGTATGTGGTTAATTTGTCTCTGGAGGTTTTGTATATAGCTAATGAAAGCGTTTTGCCCAGCTTGGGAGCTCAGTATTACAGCTGAGAAAAAGAAGACATTTTTGTAATACTGGCTTGAATATACTTTTGGTCCCAGACAGCTGCCAAACGTATTTCTCTTATATATGGTAGTTGGAAAGGAAATCAGTGTGTGAAAAGTATCTGCTTCAGAACAGATGTATTTGCACAGCTGATCTTTGGGAGGTAGAGTGTGGATATAAACCAGCAATTCTGATGGCTTTAGGTTTCCCAGAAGAGTTGTTACTTTGCTTGCAATTTGACAGCAGTTTCTTTTTCTAACCCAGGTTAGAACAGAATACAAACTCAAATTGTATCCTGCTAAAATGGATTCTTCACCCGGAGGGTGGTTGGGTGCTGGACTGACTTCCTCCGATTCTGTTTTTGTGGGGAGGCTGCTGAATGTGTTCCGTTGACTTCATTTCACTTTTCCTGCAATCAAATAGTAAAATATTAGTCTCTGTCATGCATGCTAAACTGGAAGTGTTGCATCACTTTTAACATAGCGCTATTTGAACCTTTTTTGCAGATGCCGTTGACATCTCTTGAGTTGTTGGCATTACTGTGCAATATTTTGCTTCTATTTTGAGTGCATGTTCACTGACATAGATGTAATTACAACTTGGGACATGCTTGTGTTGTCTCCTAGCTTTGAGTTGAGTACAAACAGAAAGACTTTTTACTCTATATGGAACAACTATTGAACCTAAATTCATTATTCTCTAACATGGAAGTTAAGCAAAAAAGCAGCAGAATTCTTAGAGCAAACTATGTAAAAGAGGCTGTTATGATAAGTTAATAAAAACATGTAATGATCTCAGGAAAACATACTGAAATTTTCAGAAATTTTCACTCTGCATTTTCTGGGATGGATGTATAATGGTTAACCCCTACAGCAATAGAAGACGTTTGCATAACTGACATTCAAGCATAATATCTCAGGTTGACTTGTTATCAAATTGTCCTTGATGACCAGAATCCTGTAGTAAGTTTTCCCTGTGGTTGTAAACCAGCTGTGGCCAACCTACTGTTCATTTACAGTGCAGCAGAAATAGTCCGTCTTAGAAGAACAGGTTGAAAGTATGTCAGGTTTTCAAGAGCAGACTGGACAAAGACCCAAGTAATCTAGTCTGATCTCATAACTGACCCATCCTTTTGAGCAGAAGGTTGGACTATGTGGATTTTTGAGGCCACTTGGAACTTGAGTTATCCTATGATCCTATGCTAAAAGTTAGAATTGCTAGCATGGATTTGCATTCTAAATGTTCCTGGAGTCTTGGATTCCCCTTAATGCCTG
Organism: Lepidothrix coronata; assembly: GCF_001604755.1. Taxonomy (NCBI): domain Eukaryota; kingdom Metazoa; phylum Chordata; class Aves; order Passeriformes; family Pipridae; genus Lepidothrix; species Lepidothrix coronata. The sequence continues at coordinate 667,133 of NW_016690338.1, read as the reverse complement.
TGGGGCTATCAGAAATGCTTAAGATTTTGCCCCCAAATACATTTGTTCTATGTAAGAAATGGGAAGGAATCATAAAAAGTATTTCTGCTTGTGAAAAACTCTAGTTGTTCTTGTTGCATTCTGCTGGGTCATAACCTTATTAAGCATATGTTCATTTGTTAATATAAGCTTTAAACTATCAGTGATACAGAGATTCCTTAAACACAGTCTAGGGGAATCTATTTGCATGTAAGAATCTGCAAATACACTGAAGGAAGGAAAGCTGCTGGGGAATCTACATGGAAAGAGGGACTAGTAAAGCTGAATGGTCCTTTGTTGCTTTCTACAGAAAAACTTAGGGGACGTGGAAGTAAATGAAGCTCTAAGTTCAAGCTGTTGTTCTTCACTTTACACTTTATAAATATTAGGAGAGGATTCTAGAAATGTTAAATATAGGGAATTTGTAGTGATGAGACAGATCCTGAAAGAGAATGAGTAAGAAAGCATAGCTCACTAACAAAAACAGCGAAAGGGTTTAAAAAACCTAAACTAAACTAAAAAAAAAGACTGAATCATAGAATCATAGAATCATTTAGGTTGGAAAAGACCTTTAACAACATCAAGTCCAACCGTTAACCCAGCACTGTCAAGTCCACCACTAAACCATATCCCTCGAAGGAAACATCACCTCTCCATCCATGAATTGCACCCTGGTCTCCTGCATGACAGGTGGGGACTGGCTGACTAGATTGAAGTATTCTTTAGGCAGAATACAGAAAAACTTGACTGGTGAAAACCACCAAATTATTAACCACTTAAAATGTTTTTATCAGTAGCTAATGTATTTTAAAGAGTTTATCATGGCCTGACTTGGTTGTTGGTCCATCCGAGTGTATTTTGTGCTAACTTCTCTCATTGTCTCATGGACAAAATACGTGCAATCTAAATGCTGGTTGATTTCGAGAACAGGCTTAGGTGTATTTATCCTTTCACCCTAAAGGTGTGGCAGGACTACATGCAGTCATGCCAGAGTCAGTTTGGAAAGCACTGACTTAGAGTTGTGTCTTAGAGCTTAAAGTCTCAGGGTAACATCTAAAGAAACAGTGCTTACAGCAGGTGGTACCCTGGAGGTATGAGGCGTGTTCCCTTTGTGTCCTGGTTGCTTGCTTAAGTGAAAGTTGAGACTTTGGGATCCACTGCTCGCTCACATCATCTTTGGCTATGTGGAAGTTACAGTCCTCAGAACTGGAGTAAATTAATAATAGTAGCATTTCACTATCTTATGCTATTTGTGGAATAATCCTGTTATTGTAGCTGTTGGGGTGATGACAAGCATTTACAGCTCTGTAATGATTTTTGTTTGAAAATAAGTATTTTATCTGTTTTGACAGTCTCCTCTTTCGTGTAGGAGCATTTTATTTTTTTATAAAGCCAAATGCCATTCTAAATTGCAGAAGGAGATAGCACTGTTTTGTCAAGTTGTGAGCTTTTGAAAGACAGCATTATTACCTTTTGGAAAGGTTTAAGTTTTTAAGAATACTAAGTTCATATTTTTGTCATCAAGAGGCATACATATTAGGATGTTTATTTCTTGTGTGCTTCAGGAAGTTAACATTATTAGCAATCTAAAATTTCTAGCATGATGCCATGCTTTGTTCAGGAGGAACTCACTGGGAAAAGAGAACGTGGAGAAATTTTGAGTCAATTAAAACAATTTTCTGGCACCTGAATTTTAATTGCTGTCCTAAAGGAACATTGTTGTCTTAACTGAGTATATTAGCTTTCTGAAATATCTGAAGTATAGACTTAGAATAGCTATTTCATAACTGCATTTTCACAATTCTTATAAGGGGTGATGCTATAATTTGTAGGAAGTATACCCTTTTCAATTTTGTGAGCTGTGCAGTCATGTTAATTTATTTTGTTCAGAGGTAATTTTCTTTTAAATGTGGGTAAAACATGTTATGTGTAACCCAAACAGAAATGTTTTACCTTTTTCACAACTGAATTATGCTATGTTTAAAATTCAGAGTATATATAAAAAATGTTAATTACAATGCAGAAACCCTCACATTTGTGGAATTGTGTAACAGTACACAATTTCAAGTGTTTCTGTGTTTTAACATCTGATAGGCAATGTATAATAATAAACCCCAGTCCTGTGGATTTATTTGCTCCTTTTTTCTCATGTACCTATGGTAAAGCTAGCCTCCAAATACCTATAAATATATTTAGTAACAAATCTGTGTTTATAATCCACGAAAATGCAGCTTAGAAAGAGACAGAGAGAGAAAAGACCTGTTTCTGGTTTTGCTGTCATGTTAGATGCAGTGCAGAGGAACTGAGCAGCTTGCTTCATTTTGCCAAAATATCTTTCACTATAATAAAGGAAGCTGTGAAAGTATATAAGGTTTTCTGTGTTAAACGTTAGTATTTGAAATCCAGTCAGGTGCTTTCAGAGCCCATTGCCTTTCTGGCTTCCAGAAGCAGTAAGGTGTTGGATTGTGGTTGGGCTTCATCTGCCGTACCTAGCAGTGCCAAGCAACTTAACCTGTTACAGGAACATGACTTGTGGTGAGCAGTACTGAGCAATGACAAAAGCAGAAGTGGTCATGATGTAACCCTATGTAAGTAACCAAAAAGCATTTGTACAATTTGAACTTAGCAAAAGGAGAGTAAGAGCAGTGTTTTGGTCAGTAATACCAATCAGCAGGTAGGGTGCACAGCCTACAGAAGTAATTCCTCAAGGTGCATTTGTATAGAACTTCAACCTCGGTGTTTCTTACAGGGAGGGAGTACGTGTCCAATTTTGAAAGTTTTGCTTGTGGTTCGGGTTTTGTTTTGCTTTTTAATGACCTGATTTGGTTACTAGAACTATTAATTTTCCTTTTAAGTGACTTGAAAGACATAATTTTAAGTCAAGAACAATTCAGTAGTCTGAGTACTTCTGATGAATATATTCTTTTGTCTTTGACTGCATGCATTTTTATTTATGATAATTAGCTAAGAGATTTAGGTTAAAAAGAACCTTAACTCCTGTATGTGCAGTTACAACTGGTTTGGAAAATTAAACCTTCTTTTGACCAGATTTCTTTTCGTCACACCAAAAGGCTGTTTACCCTTGGGGAACTGAAGAAATAAAAGGATGATGAAGGGTGACTTGTATAATAAAATTAATGTAAAAAATGAGTGCTTCTTCACTACATCTCATTAGGACAGCAAGTATTTCTTGCTTGCTACACTTTTTGTGTTTTTCTCCAATGTAGAGATGAGGCATGTCCTATTCCTTCTCTCCTCCTGTCCCTTGCTAAGTACTGAATGTATGTGAACAACATTCCTTACACTCATCCAAAAGATTTTGTTTGAATTATCTAAAGCTGGTTTGTTGGGGTTTTGCTGACAGTGGCTGGGATCCTTCAAGCTGATTTGGCATGCTGCAGTGGCGACTGTTGAAGAGTCAGAATTTTCCCAAAGCTTTTCCAGATAAACAGAAGACAAGGGACACTGAACATCTCATAATTTCTTTGAAAGGCCTCTTCATTCTTGGGAGTGTTACAGAGACTCCAATCCCTTGACTACAGCACAGGACAGAGTTAAAAACTCAAGAAAATAATAGCCAAATGATTAAGATGGGAGCGAGTTTACTGTGTCATGCGCTTTTTGATATTCTTTCTTACAGTAGGTATGAGGGCATGTTCTTACTAGGGCATGTTCTCCAAAGCTGGAAACGGGAAGGACTTGTTTAGAAACTGGCCGTGATAACTGAATAGTTGGCTACATGGTTAATTTCCCAGACACTTCAGTGTCTTGGTATTGGTTGCTCCTGATGAATGCTTTGCTTTACACAAGATGTATAAGGGAAGGCTATAAACCAGCCAGCTGAAAATATCTCTTTACCCTCAATCAGAAAATACTTTTCCCAGGTTTGCCAGCTAGTTAAGATAGCCCACGTGTTTTGTTGGAGGTGGCTGTTGGTTGAGTTTTTCTGGGCTTTGGGTTTGGTTTATTTGGTTTTTATTTTTTGGGGGGAGGGGGTTTTGTTGTTGTTGTTTGGGGTTTTTTTTGGTTGAAAAATACCAGTATTTTGAAAAGAATTCTTGGAAATCTCAAATTAAGGATGTTCACACAATTCATCGCAAAATACAGTTTGACTGATTAAATTTAAAGTGTCTCTGGCACCTGGCAGCAGTGGTAGTAAAGAACAGGAAACAACATGCTGAATATAAGTCCAAAGAGCCACTGTTGTGACGATTCTGCTCCTTGCAGACTCGCAGTGTTATCTGTGAGACTAAGGAGCAGCGAGGCTATTTTTTTGGGAACAGGATGATCTTTGTGTGTGGAGCTAAAGAAACCAGATGCTAGTGGCGCAGCTGTACCCCAAGCAGTTAAACTGTGGGCACATTGTACGCTGAGGAAAAGGCAAAGTTAGACTCCTTTCAGAATTTTCATCGTAGTGTGGGAGCTCACCTTTGAAGATTCAACCTCAGATTTATTTATTGATGCATTTTACCTTTCTTCAATTTCTTGAATTAGAGTTAGAGTGTAAGAGTATTCTGGTGTGAGGCAGAGTGCCTAACTTGCCAAAGATAGGATTTGTATGCAAAGTCTGCCTGATTTTTTTTTTTTAATGCAAAATGCATATTGTAAATAAAATTCCTTTTGGTTTGTGCAGTGTTATTTAGTTCAGGAATTTTAATAGTCATGAATTTATGTCTGCCTTTGGCTCTGAGGTCTAGATGGTCTTTGGTCCTGCACAGTTCTGGAAAAGTCTGACTCTTTTCTCTCCCGTATGCAGAAACATAATTCAAAGTTGTAAGAACTGTGCAATGCTAAATCATGGAAGCATTTGTCTCAGAGATAATTGCAAAAATGGTTTTAAAATTGTGACATTTAGATGCTGGCAGAACTGAATAAAGAATTCACTCTTCTAATAATTTCAACTATTTTGTATAAGCTTCTCCAGTCTTCAGATGAACAAGAATTTTTAAAATAACTTTGTAGTACTGATTTCAAAATCTGTGAATTGCTTTTGTAAATGGAATGTCAGGAATATGAGAGGGAAGATGCCAAAGACAACAGATTTAGTTTTGCTTGAGAACGACATTGAATTTTGAAGCTGTGTTTTCTCATGATATAATTTTTCAAACACACGCACACCTTCCCACCCTGCCAAGACAGATATGAAGGAAGAAAAGTTGGCTCTATGGCTTCTTGCTCTCAGGCAACTTAAGAGTAGGTATTTAAATTTGAAATTCTGCATTTTATTAGCTTCCCTCCCCTATTCTACTTGTTTTCACCAAGATGGTGCAAAATATAATGGGACCTTACAAAGAGTAAATTGGAATGCTGTTTATCCTCATTTTAATATGTTATTTCTGTTACCATGCAAATGTCTTGAGAGTATGAAAAAGGCAGTCAGCATAACTCCAGTTGTCCCCTTAAATGAAAGAAGAGATGAATATTTCCATTCTTACATGCAGGACTAGTAGTAGAACCCTCAGATGAGGTAGCAGTTCCACAGGCAGGTTAACACAGTGGCAGACGGTGGCTGTAGATGCTGCAAGTGAAGAGCTGGTACCCATGAGAAGCTGAAGCAGTAGTGATCTAATTCATTGACCATCAATGGCAGAGACTGATGGGCTGTTACTGCTATGCTGGGGTGAGCTGGCAAAATGTTAATACCTTGAAATGGTTTTGGGAGGTTGACATTGTCCATCAGTGAGCTCTGAAATTAATTGCAGAAAGTTGATCCCATTCCTTCATCGTAGTGATAGATACAGGCATCCTACTCTTCATTTACATATAGCATACAAAGTATTTGCTACCTTGTCTACTGGGGATATACAGTGCTTTTCTAGCTGGGTTTTTTTCTTTTTGGTTTCTCCATTTGATCACTGGGATGTAGTCTCTCTTACAAAATGCTGTCTTAAAAATGAGCAGGCTCTTTTGCCTGGAATTTTAAAATCTTCATGAAACAGTCAAAATTTTCATCTGGACACTCGATTTTGTCACAGTTTTTAAGTAGCTGAGAAATGTCTTAAATTGCTAGGGGCCTGAAGGGCCATTCGTCGGTACCTTTCTTTCAGAAATGGAGATGATAACTATCTACTTTTTCAAAGGATGTTCTATAAAATATATAGCCAAGAAAACTCATTTCAGCTTTACGCAGGTAAGATGAGAAAGAAACAGTTAATTTTTACTTGAAAAAAAAAAGAGCCACAGCTATTTCAAATTCTGTCAACTGGCATAGGTCAGTATATGAGCTTTTTTCTTTGCTAATTTCATCAAAGTTTGTTTTCCTGTTGTCCTGGGGTCTGCGAATACTGAAGCAGCAGATAAAGTGGGGGAAGCTCACTGTGTGCAACACACCATGCAATCCAACCTCCTCTGCGCTGAGCTTGTGCTCTGTACGCAGCTGTCATTTTTCCTAAAGGTGTTCTTCATGTGGATATATTCTTGCCTGCAGAATTGAGGTTACCTGACTGGTTTTTATTACCAAGGATGAGTTCCTACAAAAAATTGCTGATCTGAAGAGCTGCAGGAAGAGCTGTCTAGCAGA
>NW_016690338.1:541250-660585 GCF_001604755.1 Lepidothrix coronata | reverse complement strand
ACAGGGGTAGCTAATGCAGGATATGGCACTGAAATACAGAAAACCGGATGGAGCTAAAGGACAAAGAGAGCTTTGTGGTAGAGCTTGAAGTAAACTGTGGAATGACATTAATGGGCTGCCTGTTTGGGCTTAAAATTACATATATTGATACAGGTCCCTGTCTCAGAAACTGAGGCTTGTGATACATCTTCAGGAGTTTAAGTCTGATCTGACTTGACAGTGGTACTGAATAATGGTACCTCCATGTTAAATTAAGAAATATTGGGTTTGTGATATAGAAATTATCTGCCTTTTGCTTATACTTCAGTAGGAGAAGTTATGAGTCTGACCTCTCTGCCTTGGACCATTAGAAAGTTGTAGCTGTTATTTCAGCATATGCATTCAGATTGGTTTTTAGTCAAATTCTTACCGTACGTGTACAGTCACTGCATGACATTCACATGGAGTCTCATCTCCACTCCAGTGTTGCTATGAAGCAATTGCATTTCACAAAAATCCTATACATCAAAGACAACCCCATATCCATGACACTTTCTTCTTAACCATGTAACCTGTGAAGTATAATTCTGTGAGACAGTTCATGTGGTCATTCTCTCTCTCTCACCACCTTGATTTCATGTCAGATTTTTCTCTGAGGAGAGAAGGGGTCAAAGCAAAACCTGAAAATAAGTGTTTGCTTTTAGTAGGAACTGAAGAACTTTTTGCAATAGCAAGCTGCAAATATGTGGTTCCCAGAGAATTTAAAGTATCTTCCTGCATATATTACTGGTTTTATAAGGGCAGGGTATGTGCAGTTAAAAAACAAACCAAAACCAACCTAAAAGCAGTTTTATATATAAATTTTGCTGTGTTTTAGTCAGAAGCTTTCTTACATATGAAATCACTACTTTAAAGCTGTATTGATAACCTCACTAACTTTGTCTAGATGTTAGTTAAAGGCGTGAGAGTTTTACTGTGATAAGAATGGCTGGATATTCTTTAGTATGCTCGATGTGCCTGGGAATGGTTGTGGAATAGAAGAAAGGGATTGTTTTTTGTTTTTTTTTTTTCTTACTCAACTAGAAATTAGAATCATTTTCAGATGTTCTACAATTTCACAAAGAGTAAACTAGCCTTAGTGGAAGTCTCACTGTAGGTGGTAAACTATAAAGATCACTTATCCTGAAGAAAGAGAGTTTTTTTTCTTCCTGTGCCTTGCCCAGCCCCCTCCCACCTCTTCCCAACACCTCCCACCCCTTAGGAATTCAGTGTCATTTGGAGGTTGTTTGGGGTCAGAAGAAAATTGATCAAGAATCAGAATTAATGGTTTCAATGCAGGAGGATGTGAAAGAGAAACTGGTTCAGAATTTAGATTGGCTCTCCTTAGAAAGCAAAACATTATTCTCCAGTGGAGGGTGACCACAGCTCTTCAATAGTGCAAACAGGATAAGGTGTCTGTAACAACTGGTGTTACGTGCTAATGATAAGCTTTCTTTGACTTTGGGAGGCAAATACACTCTGAGTTCCGCATAAAATTCCTATTTATTCTTACAATACATGCATTTCTTTGCACTATTATCATTGGCAGCCCCCTTACTGCTTTATTTTCTTCTTATGCTCTACATGTTTGTGTATTTTATAGTATTGTTTGTTCAATCTCATTTTAGGGCTCTTTTTTCATGACAGTATAACAAAAGCATTTAATTTCTGTTTTCACAGAAACTTAATTCTTGATTTGGCTGTTTATCTGGTGAATGTAGCTTTTTGTAGGTCCTTTAAAATTATCTGATGATGTGTTCAGGGGAAGAAACCAAACATCTTTTTTGGATTTGTATAGCTAAAAAAAAAATCAAAACCATGAATGAATATTTATAGATAAATGCTTTTGTGGCATGCGAGGTGAAGAATGCTTAGATAAAAAATAAAATACATGCAGTTTCAGTTTACTGAACAGAAAGACAGCTTAATGAACTAGAAATTTATCTTGCGGAAAATTAGCTTAGAGGTGAAAGAGATCTGAAGTGCAGCTTAAACAAGGGCAAGATCTTAAATTAATTTATCAAAACCTGTGAATTTTCTAGTATTGTGGGTTTTGGTTTATTTATTTAGTTAGTTAGTTATCTATCACAAACAAGGCTCAAGAGAAGATGTTGTTTCTCAAAGAAAATGGAAGTTCCACAGAAAGCACTACATGGTTTAGCTCACCAGAAAATGTCCATCCTTTTTGTATTTATGGCTTTAGCTAAAGCATGAAAAATTACACAGTGTAAAATAAAAAGAGGTGTTAGAGGTTGGTTTTGTGCATTCCAGTTACTATAGAACTTTGCAGGGGTACTAGACTGCATCTTTTCTGAAGGCTGAGATGGAAAATTCGTGGTTTGCTGTATTTTTTAAGATCATCTTGAGCCTCAATTAGGATAGTTACGGTAGAGTGTAATCTGCTGCATCTGGCTATTCCCACATGTGAATTTAAAGACTGGAACTGTGTTCAGTGAGTCAGAGGAGAGCATCCCTAGAAGAGAGGAGCTGCTCTGACGGCAGGCAGGGGTCTAAACCAGACTGAGAAGATAACAGCAACTTCCTCATTCTGATGGCGTTGCTTGTAGCATTATCTGGGTGAACGTCTTCAGGAGAAGCTGTGACCCATCCCTGGGGTGCAGACGAGTAGGTTATTTGTAAGCTGTGGGTATCGGAGCAGCTGACTCCTCACCATGCCGAACAGGATTAAACAGATTGACACTCTGGGATCGCTTCACTCAGTAAATCCTACCTGCTGCGGCAACGGGCAGCCGAGTGGCTGTAAATACTGGATCCTGGACTTAGGTACAAATAGGCGCTATAGAGATATAATGGGCAGGGGGAGGTGGGTTGGTTGGCTGTTTGGGGGATGTTTTCAAATCACAGGAGTTTAGTAGGATGCTTTTTTTTTTCCTTCTCTCTCTTCCTCTACTCTCCCCTCCCTTTGACCCCAGTCAAAAAATACAGAATACTACAGAAAGGACCTGTATGGGAAAGGGAGCAGTTATGGAATGAATCTGCTCTGTAAACTGCTGAGGTGCTGTACAGTAAGCTCTTTCAGGAAAAGCTTGTAAAATGCATGTGCTACTTTATGGAGTTTTTTTAGTTGAACTAGGGAAATGAGAAATGGTAACGCTTGCTCTGTGAGACATTATTAATGGTAGTATTTTGTTTTAAGAGCTTAGCAGAAATTTTCATAGAATGTTGCTGCTAAACCAAAGAAATCATACATTATTTAACATGTATCACTTCTGTTAAATTGCTATTGAGAAGTAGTGCTTTTGGGGGAATAGGGCTTGAAAAGAAAGAGCAATTGGGAAATAAATTTGTCTGTGTGAAATTTATTTAGAGGCAGTATTGATTCTGAAATGTGATACGAAGGAAAGCTGTGCTCTTCCAGTCTTGACTAGAGGAGTGCAGAGGTGTGAGGGTAAAGACGTTCCTGTTAAACTCAGTTCTTGTTGGGTCTTCTCCCATTCCTGCTTTGTAAATTTAACTGGAAACAATCCTTGTGCTTGGTATTTGGTCTGCTGCTGACAAACAAGTTTGTACGATTCTCATTAATATGTCGGAAATGTCTGCGGGACAAAGCAGTGCTAACCTTCAGTTTCTGGAGCTGATGCACTTGTTGGGATGACTTCTTTTTATAATCCAGCTGTTTGCAGCTAGATTGGAGTCTTAACATACCTGTTGCTGTATACTGTGTGCATATACTAAAAATAAATACCAAAAGGCAAGTTATAATCAGTGTTATTTGATAGTATCCAAACTGCTGTTATGGATGGACTGAGAGGAGAGGGAGGATGGTGGAAGGCTTGCAAACATGAAATCAAGGATGCAAGGCAGAGTAATCTTTCTATCTTCAGAAGTTTGAAGATAGGGTCGCACGTCGTGGGATGGTAGTATCTCTCAGTAGTTCCTTGAAAGGTAATGGGGCCTCAGAGTACCAGCCAGTGGGAGTTAATGTTAGCAGGCTGTCATCTCTGATCCCAGCAATAGAGCTGTGTTCTCAGAAGGCTGCTCTGTAGCCCTCAGTGCTGCACAATCACTTCCTTTAACAGCAGTTATTCCAGTTTTTGGAAGTAAACAAGTACAGAGTATCTTGCAGGGAGGTGGGGGTGAAAGAAGTCAATTATAAATAGTAACTGATAGGCAGAATGCTCCTCAGCAAAATATTTTACAGCAAGTCCTCACCCGGAGCTGTGACTGCCTAATCAACTGGAGGTCTGTTAATGGCACAGCAACAATCTTCTCCCCTTTCTGTTGCTTTGCATTCTCCTGTCTTCGCTGTATCTCTTTTGCTTCATTTTTGAACTCTTGGCGCTGCAGTCGTTAGCTTTTTACTTCCAAATAATTTTTACAAAACGTGTTTTATAAAGTGCTGGGTGTAGTCCATCCTGATCAGTGAGATGCTTTCCGTTATTACCATAAATTAAGATCATAGACACACATGAAGTCTTGTTTGGCAAGCATACATGGTTTCAAAAACATTCTTCATTGTTCCCTTTCTCTGTCTTAAAAACAGATTTCCGTGCATACAGACCATGTCATAAGGAGGCTCAATAGCCTTTCATAATAGAGGAACAAAGCTTATTTGCATGCCCCAGTATAACTGTAACTGTGCCATCTCTTGAACTGGAAGGAGTAAAAAAATTATATCTGTAGTATTACTAACCACTGCAAACTTAAAACTGCTGATTTGGGATTTAGGCTTAATACTCAGAATGTACTCTAGTGCATGATTTTGTTTGTAGCAGATGTAAAGTTTTTTTTTTAAGGAATTAAAAGTTTGGTTTATTTTTCATTAAAATGTTAGAATATATGTGAAATTAATAATTATGTATTCCTGCTCTAATTAAATTATCTGAATTTTTATTCTGCTTATTCATCAAGCCTGAGGAAGAAAAACATGTTCAGATTTAGGGAGAAAGAAAATAGGTCTTTGAATAATGAATTGGCAAGTAACTACTGAAACTAATAAATAAGTATTGTATTTTTGCCTTTATCTGACATCAGTTGGAGAAAGCAGTGGTGATGGTAGGAGGAAACCAATTCTCAAGGTAATTCCACCCATTTCTGTAACTTAAAAATGCTTTGCATGTGAGACAAGCAAGACAAGATGAATATTAAAGTTGTTTACAGTTATCTGGCTGGAGAGAGTGTTGAGTAGTTTCAACTGAATATTGAAAATAACATATTTTTTCAGTTACTTTATGAGCTGGAAGAAACAATAGGATGTATGTGTTTTAGTCCCTATGTGGATTGTGTGAGTCTGTATTTCACTTGGGAAATTTGAGAGGCACATCTCATGGATAAAATCCAGGGAATAAATCTACAAACCCCAAATTTATTCTGAAGTTATTAACCATCTGGGGGTTGGGTTTTGAAGGAGGAGAGGTGGTTGTAAAAGTAGAGGGAGTTCTCATTTAGCTTTGAAGAAATACATTCATTATATGTGTCATAGATTGCTTAAAAGAATGTATGTGAATCAAACTATCTTTTTCGCCTTTCATAACATTTTATGATATATCAAGCCTCAGAAATAATTCATCCATAAAACAGGATGCTTTTACTGTAAAGTAATTGTTAACAAATGGTGTCCAAGAGTGGATAAGAATCTCTGAGGACTGGACTCAGAGGATGCAGTGGGAGAGTCCAGTTATTACTAATGGGTTGGTGTAATTCTTGGCATAGATTCACCACTACACTTTGAAAGTCTGTTCTTTTAGAATACAGATGGAAGCTGTTAAGTATGTGCTGTGTGTGCCTTTCCATCTCCACAAAGAGCATGCAACAAAAATCCTCCTGAAACAGAGCTCATGTATCAGCTATATAGTTACACATGCAAAAGAACTACTTTCCTGACCTCTCTGTCCTTACAGACTTGTTCTTGCAACATGGCTTTTCTGAATCATTAGGCTGCAGGACTTGCAAGAGACTTAGCTGAAGGTGCTGTTTCACAGTTAGTAAAAATTGAGCTGCATGTCAGGTACTGCTAGTTTATTTACCCTGTGCTTGCACATAGGATCCAGCTGCTTCTTGTGCACCAACATGAGCAATCATACAGGCAACCAGACCAGGGATTTCATCCTGCAGAAAATGCTGTACCGTTCCCTCCCTCCACCCCACCCCCCAAAAAAACCAAATAAAACAACAACCACCAAACAAACAAACAAACAAAAAAACCCCACAACCAAACTCCACGTTATGAGGTATAGGAGCTTATGCAAGAGAGATACTGATGTCCTTTTGTAATTGCCATCCCTGCTTGTGAACCTGAAGAATTGATACACAGGTTTTTTGCTCTGAGTGAGCTGATAAGATCCACAGCTACCCATATTTTCATCTGAACTACTCCTAATTTTTTTCTCCTTTAATTTGGATATATCTTATTAGTCACTTGAAAAGGCCATTTCTGTAGCTCTCAGGTGGGTTACCTGCTCTGTGAAATAAACCAAAATTGAGCAGCAGTGTGGATCAGAGATGTGTATGGAGTTAGCCCCAGGCAGCCTTCTGACTCTAATCCCTGGAAGTCTGCTCCCTCCACTGCAGCACTTTCCACTCTGACCTCGTATAAGTACTGCCTGAAAATGGAGTACTTTAAAGTGGTTCTTTTAGCCCCAGCTCTTTCTCAAACTGGCTATTCAGTTCTGAGTTTTAAGGATTTTTTTGAAAGATATGATAGGAAAATGTATGCTTTTCTAGAAGAAATGTAGTTAGGTTTATAATACAATCTTCATGTAATAAGGACTTGTAACTCCATTTCTGTAATAAGAAAAAAGTATTTATAGATAAGCATTTTTTGATTTTGCTAAGATGACTATTCCTGTGTATTGCTACTGAAGCATATTCAAAAAACTTAGTGAAGAATTTCTAGATTTTCCAAAAGATGATGGAAAAATGAGCAGTCAATATGAAGAAGGCTTCCCAGAGAGAGAGAGATAATAAGAACAGAATTTAGGTGATATAGGTATATTCCATCCTGTTTTGAACATGGAACTGGACACCTCCAGTCAATCTTCTTGAATGAGTGGTTAAAAAAAGCCACAGCACCCAATACATAAACTGCGTGGGATAGTTTTGCCCTAAGAAGAGAGAAGCATAGAGATCAGCTGTCTAGATGCATTGTAGGAAGTGTGGGGGACTTGACAAAAAGAAGAAATGTTTTTTTTAGTAGAAGAATGAATAGAAGCTAATTAAATTTCTTATTTTGTTTCCTCCAGATAACTTATTTGACCATAAATTTAGGCTTACAGTTGAGTCTGTAACTTAAACAAGCAGTCGTTATTGTTCTGTAGAAATTATTATTATTGATACAGATTTCCCTCCCTCCCCCTGCTTCATGTCTAATTAAAGCAAATAATAAGAATTCTATTTCTTTGCCTTTTTATCTTTTTATTGCCTTTCAGAAGACATTTGCTGCTTTTTTTTTTTTTTTAAACTTTTTTTACCTTTTGCTTCCTGCTTCCAAACCAGTTTTGGATATCTCTCCCATGATCCTGTCACATCATTTTCCTGTGACCACTTGGGTAATATTAGATGGATGGGAGCTGGGGAATGATTTGAGGAATCAGAATTTAGATGACTGGGTGGACAAGGCAGTTGACAACATCACCTTCGCCCTAAGGCTTTATTGGAAGTAGTTGAAGGAAACAAAAGCAACAGAAAAATTGCATGACAAAATGTAGCTTTTTTGTGTACATGATATGGGCTTGATCATGCCAAAGAAAATTGAGTAGTGCATTTGTTATTCCTGAAGAGACTGTAATCAAGTTAATGAACATCACAGTGATTCTGTTTGTAGTATTTAGTGTATTTGAATTGCGCATTGAGATAAAATGTCACATCTTCCATTAACTTATAGTTTTAAAAGAATTATAGTTTAAAATACTTGTTTATACTAAGGAGTTTATAACAAGGAGTTATCCTTACTTTTTAACTCCATCTTTAGTCAAGATTGGTGAATTTTTGAAGGAGTATCTTCCCCTTTCCTAATCCCTTAAAATACTTCATCCTGAAAGGCATCTCTGCAGCAGTTTGATATTATGAATTTCAATAGCTATCTGCTAGTCAACCTTGACTGTGAGTTTGTTTAAAAAAACCCTTTCCAGTGTGACTGACCTTTATTAAAATCACGTGTGCTCTCATCGCATTGCTCAGGTTACATTTCCATCTGAAGACAAAAAATATCAGACCAGTTCAGTTTCTAATCGCTGTCATCTAAGTCTGCTCTTAATAATGTAGTTATTGAGGTGGGATTGCACTCGGAGGAAGTTGTCTGTCATCACCTACAGTCATCTAGTTACGCAGTGGGGAGGCTGAAAGCAGTGGCGTGGCTGCAAGGGCCTCACTCTGCTCAGTAATGCTCCAGATAATGTGTGCACCAAACAGGTCAACGTTTTACAGTGCAAAGTAATGTTGGTACAATTCATTTCTACCACTATTATCAATTAATTGGGTAAGGAGGCAACATCTTTTTTTATGTATAGGAATTTCAGATGACCCATTTTTGTCACTATTTCAGCCATTCCATCTTTCTTCCCAGTTCCCTTAATTACTTTTTCAATGTATTTTTGAGGGCTAAAACAGTATAACATTTGGAAAGAGAAAATGACCAAAATTATTGTAATAGCCCCAAAGCTAAACAGTATGAGTATATTATTATTCTTAAGCTTATGTCAGAGTTCCTAACTTGAGATTGATGTGTTTGTACAGCTGCTCCTAAAGCTGTGGCTTCAAACAATTGCTAGTTGTTCTAATGAGCTCTTCTGCTTTGACTCAAGAGGATGGGGGAAAAGGAAAAAAGACTGTTAAAATTGCTGTTGGATTAGTCTATGTGTTTAGGTTAACATGTAACTGCAGTATGTGAACAGGAAACAAGTATTTTTTTAGTACAAGTAGTCTAATAAGTTGGGGGTTTAAAACTAATGAAATTTGATAAAGTCATAATTTCTTTTGGATTATTTGTTTCTGTAACTCAATATTAGCACTGTGTACTATCTCTATATTTATAAACTTTACCAGTACACTTGAAGATATGCTTAGCAATTAGTAGTATCAAAGTATGTTTATTGACTTGTCATATATTCTCTCAGTTTTACTAGAGAATTTTTGGAGTTTTTCTCACGGGTGGGAATTTTTTAAGGCATTTGGAAAAGAGAGAGAATAAAATGCATCTACTTTCATCTTCTCCTAGTGGTCACTAATTTTTAAATACATGGCAGAAGTTATACTTGCTTAAATTTTTTCAGACTTCTGGACAAAAGAAAAAAAGTAATTTTGGCTCAGCATTTTATAAATTGTTGTAAATTTATAAATTGTATAATATGTTTTTTGTCTTCATAATTGTGAAGCTTACTTATACTGATTATGTAAGTGGTGGAAGCTAATTTCCTCCCTATCCATGTATGTATTCCCAGTTTCAACAGTGCAGCAGTAGAACTGTGTTCCCCCTTCCTTCCTTTTGAGATCAGACTTGTTGAAACTTGCATTTGCAATATCTTAGCAGTATACAACCTTTTTCTTGAAGTGGTTGAGAGTGTTTTAAAATCTGCATAGGATAAATTCCTTCCATTGGTATGCCCTGCGTTGCTGAACGTTTGCACAGGGAAGCATGGCATGTATTGCTTTAAATAACATCGGAGCTCATGATTCTTCCTAATGCAATCTCTGCAGACTTGCTTCTCTCCCTCCCTTCCTCCACAGCTTTCTCTGCTTTCAGTAGAGCTGAAGGTTTGCTGAATGCATCTTTCCCTCCCCCCTTTTGGTTGGCCATTCTGTTATCTGTATTGATATGGACATATTTGTTTCATATCTGTTCATAATTTTCCTCTTGTGGACTGATGCACAAAGCATATCAGAGGAGTTGTTGTGCTGCTTCAGAGCTATATTTCTAGGACTGGAGTTTATTTTTATCCATTTCTGAGCAAAAATTTACTTTGCAGCAAAAATTAAAGTAGCAGATGATAAAACCCCTACAGCTCCGTAACAGATGAGCAGAATTAATTGTGCAGTTGCCCCAATTAAAAGCTGTAACTGCTTATCATGAATCTTGTCAGTAGCGGTTCCCATTCGTAGGATGTGACTTACAGCTCTCCACCAAGAGCAGAGCCTCATTTCTGGGGCTGACATCATGCAGCATGACTCTTGGGAAGTAGGGTGCACACAGCATGCACGAGGCCAATAGCTTGTCAGCAGTCGTCAAAACTCTGTCTAGTGACTTAAGCACTAGTGCTGCCTACGAGGCCCAGGCCCAAAGCTTCTGCCTTCACTCTTTTCCTTCTTTGGCTCAGACTTCACTTCTCTGTACCAGCTAGCTGCTTGGTTTTGTCAAAGGCAGGGAGTTGTACTGTGGAGCAGTTGGAAGGGAGCTAACGCTGCCAGCTCCCACTGCTTCAGTAGCTGTCTTGTGCCCTCAAAGAGCTTCTTGTGCCGAGATCTTAAACTCGTGAGCAGCAGTGATGGGAAGCAGGCTGGAGCCAAGGGCCGTACATAGCTCTTCTCAGCTCAACATAGTGAGGAGGCAGTAGCCCTGGGCCTATAAGTTGTTCCTGGCAATGGTTCTGCTGTATCCGTTCATCTGGAGGGAAGTGTAGTTGGGCCGTGCCTTCATCTGATCTTCTACATTGGTCATCCTAAAGTAGTTGGATATACCTGATGCTAGGCATCTAGCTAAAAAAAGCATATGAAAACTTTTTTAAATATTCACATCTCCACAGTAAAGCTCCAAAATACCCATGCTTTGAAAATGAGTGTAGTTGAGTCTATGTGAATCATCTCAGTTAGTAATTGATCTTAAAAGCTACTGTATATAAAGCAAAATAAGGAAAATACATTGTTGCTCTTGGAAAACCTGTTTGCTAATATAGAAAAGCATTGTTACTCTAATTTTCTTTTGCTGTTTGCACTGAAGAAGTTTCACAACTAAAGGAAGGGTATCACCTTAATATTCTGAATTACACAGTATGTGTCAGCCCCTATGAGGGGGAGTTAGTATGTAACTTAGATCTGCATACTGTAGGTCTGCAGAGCAAATAATTTTATGTGCTCCTTCACAGTGATGTAAAATTATGTCATGTAACAGGAGGCACAGGTGAAATACAAGAGATAAGTAACTGGCTGATGGCCCTAGTTTTGCCCGAGGGAATTCACTGGAGGTTGTGCGCAAAAAGGAGAATACTTGAAAATTAGAACATGAGTTTCTGTTCATTACCTCTTATGCAAAAGCTTGCAAAGCCTCTGTGCAGTTAATGGTTAAAAGAAATACACTCTCCCTTCCAGTGGGAAATAATCATATTAAAATAACTGGGGCGCTCGCTTTGATCTGTAGAGGGGATGGCTCAGTGCACTGACATAGAGTGAGAACTTAACTGAGAAACAGTGCTAAATTACATAAATCCGTCCTGGGTGTGTCCTGCCAGGCACGTGGATGTAGCCATCTTTAGATCTGAACAAACAGGCAGCCAAAGGAGTAGAGTTGAAATCCAGACTTGCCTGTTAAAATATAAGCTGTGTACAGGGAGGCTGAGATTTAATCTATTAAAAGCTCGTGGTTTTCACAAATTGTGAAACTAAACTTCAGCAGTGCAAGTAACTCTTAATGCTTCCTACTTGTGACACAAAATGTATTTCTCTCCAGAAACAGGAGAGAGAAACAGTTAATTGCAAAGAATGAAATACCCCTCAAAGTCCACTCTCCCCTTCTGTAGTGCTGCCTTGTGCTTGTAGCAGTATACAAGATTTAGATTAGGCACTTTATATCCCTGTGGTCTGAATTCCAGGGAGCACAAACAGAACTGCTTCTATTAACCTAGGAAAGTTTTTTTTCTGGCACAATATCATGTCTTCTTTCTGCTTAAAAAAGAAAAAAAAAACCACCAAACAAGTGTGGATGCAAAACCGTCCAACATTTTTAAGAGGAGGATTTTTTCCATCTGAATTTTGTTGGTGTTAAGCTCCTAGGTAGCAGTTGTGTTTGCGGCTCCCTCTGTGTACACTCTATAATGCACGTAAAACTGTTTAAAAGCTTAAATGTAAAACCTTGTTTTACAAAAACTTGGTTTTACATTTATGAGGTAGGAAGGCAAGAGGAGATATTAAAAAAAAAAGATAAAATATCAGTAGCATGAGCATATTAAACCTTTCAGGCATATGCTCATAATTTTTTAACTCAGATGAACAGTGTATCCATTTTGCTCTTAATCAGAAGTTTTTTTCATTTCTTTCTCTGGTACAGTTGCAAATATGTTTGCTGAATGACTTTTCTCAATATCAGAAAGACCTTTGGAGTCATTAAGACGGCAGTCTTTGTCTTGGGGGGAGAGTTGGCTTTTTTTAATTGCTTGTGAGGCAGTTTACTATCTCATTAAGAGAAGCTTAAGAGTATCTAGCCTCAAGCTTAGAATTCCAGTCTATCTGATACTAACGTAATCAGCTTTTGATGACTTGGAAGACTTAATTATTGAATACATGTAAATCCAAATGCTGTGGACTAGTGTCTGTATCAGTCAAAATTAGTACAGATAACTCATTAATCAGGGAAGATATGCTAAGGAGTTGAACTCTTTGTCTACTAACACACTGAAAACATTAGAAAATTGTATTTCAGTGTAGTGTGTAACTTGAAATAAAAGACAGGAAAGGTTTTCCTGACCAGAGATGAAGACTGAGTGTGTTTGTGTCACTCCAGACACAAATGTGATTGAGGGATTTCCTTTCATATATTGAGTACTAGCTTTCTTCATTTTGTGATTTTTTTTTAAATTTTTTTTTAGGAAGCTAGTTTAATGAAAATTATATTACTTTACCTCACGAATGAAATTCTTGCTTCCCAAAGGGCATGGTGGAAATACCCCATTTGCAAGCCTGATAATGCTTAAGCTGCATTGTCTTTAAATGGTGACTGCTTTTATGTTGGCTTGTTAAAAGTTGAAACACATCTAATGCCTTTTGATGTCTATTCCAGTACTGGATTACAAAAAATAGGCAACGAGGCTATTTTAAAGAGGATACCCAGCAGGAGAGAAATAAAATTCCTGGATATATACAAAATTATCTGAATGGTCTTGTACATGGCAGATTGATAACCTCTTATGTCAGTTCCCAGGCAGAAACTGCATGACTGTGTCCATGACTAAAATAATCCTTGCGCTGTTTTTTTCAAACTTTCCCCATCTCATCTAATAACAAGTGATCACTGTGTATGTGGGTGGCATTTGGGCTTTTGTCATTAGAGTGTGTGTGTTTGCAGGTAGATGTGGGCTTGGGAGATCACTGAACTTGACCTGCTTCCACCTTGCATGTTAAACTTGCAAGTGCATCAGTGTAGATCATGCTCTCTGTTTTTTGACCAACAAGCAGCTCTTGTCCCCAAATACTGATAATGTACGTGCACCAAATCTTACTGATCAGCTGGTTAATTGCTTCTGATGGGTTTTCTAGGCTGTTTTTTGGGGGGTGGTCCTTAAAATTCATGGTGGATGGCAGATTTGCAGTGGAAGTGTGACATACCAGTTGAGGTTGCTAAGTTTGCTTTGCTCCATTTTTCAGTCTTTGCCCCATCTCTGTTTCACAATCCAGAGACGATGCAATGTTCTTATTTTTTATTTTGGAGCATTTTGGGTTTAGAAGTACAGAGCAGGCATCAAACAGACTTGGTTTGATTCCCTAGGTAAAAGAGTCAGGGGTTTTGTAGCCCCTTGCACTAAAACTCAAAAAACAGCAATATGGAAATAGTTAATATGAAGCAGAGCCTTTCAAGTCATCAACTAGCCTAACATGGTTGATTTATTTTTTAGGGGAAAAAAACAGTTTATTAATCACAGATGTGCATGTTTCTAGTGTTAAAAAAGCTGGGACTAGAATGAGAATTCCCATTTCCCTTCCAGTTTCAAAATTTTCCTGTTTGCTCCAGGTAACTTTATCTCTGAGTTTGAGGGGGTCAGAACCCATGCTGCCTGCCCTTTAGCTTCAAAAATATATTTATGGACTCTGAATGAACTCTCTGACCTCACCACCAGAGCAACATATGTGGTTTTTACTTTCTGAGAAACAGCAGTTAAATGCCTTCTTTTCTTATTGAGGCTATGAATTATAAAACAAAGCCCATCCATTAGGTTTTTTAAAATACTTTATTGAATTGCAAAATTTCTTTACTTGAACAAGTAGTGACTTTATTAATTCAGTGGTTTCTTGTTGGATTGCTGTTGCTGTGTGTGATCATTATATGTGTTGGGTTTTTCTTCTCTCCAAGATGTCCATCTGTTGCATTTATCTTTTTCTAAACGGGAATCTGATGCTCACTAGAAAGTTTACTGTACTTGAAACGCAGTTGGGGTTAGCATACCCCAAATTTCTTCCATCTGTTTTGGTTTTAAAATTCCATGTTGTTCTTGGTTGAATTATGAATACTCCTTTTTTCCTTTTAACATGTCTTAGTGATAAAATATTCTTGAGCAACCCTAGAAAAACAATTTTCTGTGTAGTCATAAAGGAAACAAAGCCAATTTAATGTAAACAATCCCAAGCATGGTAATCAAACCAAGTCTGTATCCCTATATAGACAGCAGTAGAATATAGTGATGGGACAGGGAGAAATAAGACACACCCATGTGGCTGTTCTCATAGGGAAGGTGAAAGGTCTTTTGGTGCTCTTGAAAATGCCTGTATTGGATTTGATATGCCCTAATGCTTGGATCTGGCAATGCCTGTACATAAATGTATGAACTCGAGCACCTAGGTTTTGTACATGACTGTTACGGGGGTCCTGGGAGTAAGTAATTTGAGAATCTGGACTCCTGTCAGCTGGGATGGGATGAGAAAATAGATGGTAAAGGGCCTCACTGGAAAATACTAGCATGGAATATTTCTAGTGAGTGTTAACTCAACTATGAGGCTGTGGGAATGTTTTCTGCAAATTTAAAGAGGGGCAAAAAAAATCAGGTCTGATCTCTGAAGAGACTAGTGGGTTGGTATTCCATTCACGTTAACACTGGTGATTCTAAACCTCTTTTTTTTTAATGCTAGTTTTTTAAAAAAGTGATCTTTAGGCTGATGCTTTTATGGCAATGCAGTATTTTTATTTATTTTAAGAAGAGGTGTTAACAATGCATACAAGTATCTTAAGGGTGGGTTTCAAGAGGATGGGACCAGACACTCTTCAGTGGTGCCCAGTGACCGGACAAGGGGCAGTGGGCACAAACTGAAACATAGGAAGGTCCATCTGAATATGAAGAAGAACTTTACTGTAAGGGTGGCAGAGCACTGAAACAGGCTGCCCAGAAAGGTCACGGAGTCTCCTTCTCTGGAGGTACTCAAAACCTGCCTGGACACAATCCCATACACCCTAATGTGGGTGAACCTGCTTTAGCAGGGGGCATGGACTAGATGATCTCCAGACGTCCCCAACCTCTGTGATTTTCCTTCTCCCCTGGAGCTGTCATGCTTTAAAGAGCAAAGTGGAACAGTGCTATCATTTTGGTGTACTGCTTACACTATGTCTGCTTTTATGATTCCCTGAAGCCCTAATAATACTCCAGTGAGTATTTCATATTAAATCATGCAGAAGAGAAGATAAGAAGCAGTTACATGCTGCACACCAAATGAAAACTAATGTTGTGTGGGAGGATATGGCTAAAGTATGTGCTGCGAAACATGTCTAGCTAACATTGTTTTGTCTCTTACATCCTCTTCACTTGAGCAGAGTGTATGTATTTCATGCTCTCTTCCCTCCCCCTGCCCACAAACTCTTGGCCAACTAGGGTTAAGATTAGGAGTGGTACCACAAAAGTACAGTCAAATTAAAATATTTGTCTTCCACAGTTTCAGGGGCTCTGCCCTGTACTGCTTGATTTTACAAGAAATTTGGTAGTTGGTAAGTGTAGATTGTCAAAGGGATGTGTGAGAATTTGAGGAGGTGGAGCACACTTTTTATAAAAAGAAAAATGGGTTTATTAACTGCAGGATGTTACATGCTTAGAGGTAGGAATGTTTATATAAAAGTAAATCTTACGCAATCAGTTACTGCACCACCACGCTGCCTTTTTGTTAGAAAGGAGTAATCAGAAAAAAATGCAACAGATACAAAAATACAACACAGTATATGGTGAACTTCTGCAAAGGCTTATTTTTTTCTTCTTATATAAACAAGTGAATGTTCTCTTATTTTATTTGTATGGAAGGAACCTTGTATGAACCATCACTGAGCAGAAAAAATATATACAAATGAAAGAGAAACTTGGCTGAGTGATTATAACATCTTCAAGCTTCGGAATCTTGAAAACAAGTTATTTAGTTTGTGCTTTAAAAAACTTATTTACAAGAACACCAGCACCATTTTCTCATCTTCTGTATTACACTAGCAGATTAGCAGAGGGCTGTTTATTGAAATACCCATCAGCTGATGTTTGCTATGATTTCTGAAACAAGGCATCTGATAACAAATAAAATGCCCGATACAGTAAAGGTAAAGTTAAGTTTGGTGAAAGAGCAGTCAATCTAACTTCTTACAGAGGTTTAATAGGAGATTGTTTGGATTCCTGTGGAGAGCTTGCAGATGGTTGCAAGTTTTGTTTGGAATTTTTTTAATAAGCAAATCACTTTCTTTTTTAATGAAGTAAAAAATCTGTCATGATGTGGACGCTGATGGCTAGTAAGCTTACTTTTCTTGCATATGTGCTGATAACCCTTTAGCAGTAATCCAGGGGCCTTGAGGGATACTCGGATTGCAAGTTGAAAACCATTGTTATAAGTAATTAATTTCTTCCTTATGTTTTCCACTTCAACAAGAAAATAATGTGGCAATTCTGTAGCACTGCTAACCCATGATTTAGAGACAAACTGGTGTAGCTCTGTAGTACCCATTACTTAAAGCCTTGAAACCAGGTTAATGACATCATAGGAACTCTCCTTACCTGTGTTCACAACAGCTAGAAGATAATTCTATAGATGAATCCTGATTTTAAAGTGTTAGCAGCTAGCTTGTTAGACTGAAAGTATGCTTTATAAAGTTTATCTTCTGCTTTATGGAAGCAATGAGAAGGGGTGGTTAACACAATTATTATGTATGTGTTCATAACACTATAAGCTACAGATGTTCTTGGCATGAGAACTGGTGTATCTTAATAGTGACATGCAATGGGTTTTATTGGAATAGAGAAAAATTTTTGCAAACAGCATGACAGAACACAATTTGGGATTCCAAGGAAAGGATGCCCTTTTTGAAACAGCTTGAATAGTGCAGGAAAAATAAAAAGCCCTAATTTCTTATTTTCATGTTTTGTGTCTCCCCATCTCTGTTCAAAACCATGATTTATGCTTAGTGCTCTGTGGAAACGGAGCAGACTCACATACTTGTGCATGGATCAAAGTATTTGGGTGTTTATGATGAAGTGTATTGGTACATCAGTGTGTCCATATTATTCTGCAAAATTCAAACTGTCTCTGGTCAGACTGGCAGTGCACCTCTTAGGGAAAAGCTGCCAGAAGAGGTGACCTGAACATCTGTGTCAAGCTTCAAGAAGGAATACAAGCACTGCATTTAACTCCCAGCGTAGAAACATTCAACAAAACATTATTTATGTCATCCTTCTGTAAACTATCTGTCTGCAAAAGTGCACGCACAGGGGAAAAAAAACCCCATATTTGACAACCTACGAGAATCTTGTTAATACCCTAGTGGTAAATAATATTTATAGGAGTGGTGTTACAAGAATGTTTCCCCCCCCCAAAAAAAAAAAGTATGTTTTTAGGAAAACAGAATTGTTGGGGGGAAAAGCATTGTGCTGCACGGGGAAAAAGGAAACCTAGTCTCACAATAGGTAACCAGTGGAGGTTCACTGTAAGCATACAGTCCTGTTCAAGTGACAGGAACCTCGGTGGGAATATTCTTGACCTCATGCACATTTAACTGTGTCTTGAGAAAAGTGTATCCTTTGTTTCATTACAGTACTTCAAGCATGTCATGCTGAGAACTACTGCTGATCCCGAGATTTCAGCAAGTGGGCTTTTAAACATTGCTCTGTGCCTTTTTAAAAAGCAAACAAAACAAAGCCAAAAGTCTGAGAAGATTTAAGCAAAAGACAGACATATAACTCTCTTCTGGTTTCTTCTTCCTTTTGTCCCAAGGGCAGGGTAAATAAATAAATAATGAAAGTAATTGGAGCATTTGTAATTGAATTTAGTGTTTGAAAAATTATTTACATAGGCAGTTATAGTTACCCTTCATGTCTTTGCTCAAAGCAGTAAACATTAAAAGATAAAACAAGCATATCCTTCCAAAAAGTTAGATGACATATGGAAAGTATAATTCACTATCAAATAAGTATCAGCAGTGGGAAGTATGAATTATAATTGAGGCAGAAGCAACTTAATGAAGCTTGACTGTTACGGGCTTGTCTATGGACAGCCACGTGCAGCATGTACACTGATAGTTGTAGTGTCAGATAGTTGTAGTAATCTGGTAAAGGCCAGATTACCTCCAAATAATCTGATTGATTTGTCCATACATCCAATCTGATATGTGTTATCACATACATCCATTTACCTTGTTTCTTATTTGCCTGTGTTTCAGCTTTAAAATGCCCTCCTTGTTCTTTTTCCAGACTCCCTTTCAGTCTCCAGCAATGATGCCAGTCCTCCTGCTTCAGTAACATCACTTCAGGCCCACATGATTGGTGCTCAGAGCTCCCCGGGCCCCAAGCGCCCTGGCAACACGTTGAGGAAGTGGCTTACCAGTCCTGTGAGGCGCCTTAGCAGTGGAAAAGCAGACGGGCATGTCAAAAAACTGGCCCACAAGCATAAGAAGAGTAGAGAGGTTCGTAAAAGTGCCGATGCGGGCTCTCAGAAGGACTCTGATGATAGTGCAGCAACCCCACAAGATGAAACCATTGAAGAGGTAAGTGTTCAGGGCAGCTTCCCAAGACTTGTTTTTATATTTTTCAAAGAACTAATGTTGTCAGGTGAAGGTTGTCTCCTCAGTTGACTGTCCAGCAGTGGAGCAAAGCAGTATGTGCCCCGTGCTCATTCTTGTTGACTACTGTACTCTGCATAAGTACTGTGCAAGGGACGGTTTGGGCCCTCTGCATTGAGAGTGTTAGTTAAGCTCTGTGAAGAGTCTCTAATTGAAAAAGAGAAATGGGAGAGTAAAAAGTTGTTCTTTGGCTTTGCTCTCTTATCCTAATTCGGAAAGCGGCTTTGTGAACAAAGGTGCTTCAAGGTCTGGGAATAATCAGGTCATTTTGTACTTCCTTTCCTTTTCTTGTTGATGGGTCAGGGAAGATATTGGGAGAGCTACTTAACTGCTTAAAGTTGTATTTACACCTTGAGTAAGAGTCAGAGCACAGAAAAATTACTGGGCCTTTGAATTAAAAGGTAGTTACCATTAGTCAAATAGTATGCATGGCAGTTTTCATTGGAGGGAGGAAAACTGTGAACTGTTCCAAACTTTGCCACCAACAACATCTACTGAGGGCTTCCCTTCCTCCTACAAGCATGTGCCCCTCCTTCTAAGCCTGGAACTCTGTATGAACAAAGCCAACCTCCAGTTAGGTGCAGACAAGAGCCAAATTCTTTTTTGTTACAAACCTACATTTCAGGCTAAAATGAAACGTCATCTTACTGCTTCCAAGGGCAGAGCTAGATGCATGCTATACACTTATTCCTTTTTACCAGGATTGACAGTTTTGGTACTTACCATGCAGATTCCCAATTTTTAATGTTGCATTGTTTTCTTTTCCTCACAACATATTTTGCTACAAGCTTGGAACATTAGTGATATTATACAGTGAATCTAGGGAAAGAAGAGACTAGAGACTTGGAGCATAGTGAGTCGAGAGATGTTGCCTAGGAATGAGTATTGGCCTCTGTCCTTGGATGTCAGGCTGTAGAAAGAGACCCTCTGTGCTGCACTTGCAGCACTGTTATGGAAGTATCTGTTACTCTGCAGTTCTGTGAGTGACGGGAAAACCTTAAAGTCAGGAAAAACCAATAACTATCTATGCTGTCTTCCTGTAAAGATAGATGAATCCTGCAAGATCAGTTACACTAAACTTTGGGTACTTGAAATCATAGTGCCTTGTGGGGGACAGAAAGGATAATTAACAAAGTACTTCATGTGGTGATAGCAGTTTTTTTGTCCTATGATACATAGCAAGATTACAGAACTGAAATTGGAAAGAAAGCATGGCTTTGATAACGCTTTCCTGTAGTAAATTTCAAGCTGAATGTCTTGTTCTTAGTGTCTCAATCCATCTGCTTTTACCAAAGATTGAAAACTGGCATTTGCATTTTCCCCCTCTGTTAAGGAGGATCCTAGTGTATTTATAGGAGCATCTTGACTTTTTGGGAGAGGGCTGAAACTACATAACAGACTTAAGACAAGCTTCATGCTGTTGAGAAGATATCAGAGATTGAATGTCTTGATGTTTTTTACAGAGAGGTCGAAATGAGGGGCTGAGCAGTGGCACTCTCTCCAAGTCATCCTCTTCAGGCATGCAGAGCTGTGGAGAGGAGGAAGGTGAAGAGGGAGCAGATGCTGTACCACTTCCTCCTCCGATGGCAATTCAGCAACACAGTCTTCTCCAGCCCGACTCCCAGGATGACAAGGTAGGAGGGAAGGCTTTACATGTTGAGATAACCTCTGTTTGCACAAATCTTTCTTCTGTTCTTGAAGGTCTCCAAATTGTACATAATACATCTTTATGGAAGACAGAAGTAATCACTGTGCCACTTCAGACAACATTAAAAGGATGTTTCTGTGAGAAGAGCATGAATTAAATGCTTTTCTATCTTAAAAGCAGAACTGTAGAAATTTTTGTACTGTCCCTTTAAATGTGAAAATGGGCTACTTTGTGTGCTCACGGACCAATTTACATCTCTTTTACTGATGCTATATTTAGTGATTAGAATCTAATTGTTTTATAATCCTACCTTTTATTCTTTTTTTTGAAGGGGAGGGGGATGCCTATGAGAAAGGAATTACCACCTAAGGGTATTACTTGTCCTGGTTTAACCCCAGCCAGCAACTAAGCCCCACACAACCACTGCTCCCTCCCTCCATGGGATGGGGAAGAGAATCAGAAGAGTGAGAAAACCCATGGGTTGAAATAAAGAGAGTTTAATAGGGAAGGCAAAAGCTGCATACCCAAATAAGGCAAAACAAGGAATTTGTTCACCCCTTCCCATGGGCCAGGCAGGTGTTTAGCCATCCCCGGGAAAGCAGAGCTCCATCAAATGTAATGGTGACTTGGCAAGATAAATGCCATCACTCCAGATGTCCCCCCTTCCTTCTTCTTCCACCAGTTTTATATGCTGAGTAAGATGCCATATGGTATGGAATATCCTTTGGGTCAGTTGGGGTCAGCTGTTCTGACTTTGTCCCCTCCCAACTCTCTGTGCCCTGCCATTCTCCTCACTGGTGGGGTGGGGTGAGAAACAGAAAAGGCCTTGGCGCTGTGTGAGCTCTGCTCAGCAATAGCTAAAACATCCCTGAGTTATCAGCGCCATTTCCAGCACAGACCCAAAACACAACTCCACACAGCTACAGTGAAGAAATTTAACTCTACCCCAGCGAAAACTAGCACGTAATACAGCTGATTTTTACAAAGAAAGGCACATTAAAATTGAGGGTAAAAATTTTGCATCAGTAATGAGATTTTACATGTAGATAGTAACTGCATGAAGGAAATCTTCCCTGCGTATCTTCTACTTTTCTTTGATGTTATGACGTTCGTACATTGAGGGGCTTTATTTCCATTTTCAACCTGGATCACATGTTTAGGGGACAAGTATCAAGTCTGAAAATAGAGGGTTTTATAAGGGAAACAGTCTGGGCTTGTGCAACAAATATGCACATTCCTGTTTTCTTCCCATTTTGTTCCTTAAAATTTATAACCTTTGCAATCTACAGCATTGAATACTGTTAATGAATTTTGTGACTGGTTCCTCTCTGTTCTCAGTGATACAGATGCTGTTCATAACTTTGGCTGATCTTACTTATTTTTGGGTTTTTAATTCCTTTAAGAAGACTTCCTTTCAGTGGGAATCTCACTCATCCCTGAGAATATCGTTTGTAGGATCAAAATGGCTGGTTCCTATGCTCTATGTGTTTTTAATTCCTATGTGTTTTCTGAATTGAAAAAGTGTAACATATGAGTTGGAGAGTTAATATGTGGGGAAATATTCCTGAAACAAAACAAACAAAAATAGGCCTGCCTTTTGACCTGAGAGAATGTTTTCTTGCTAGAATATAACAATCTCAGTTTGAGATTTAGAAATAGGATGAAAATAACGGTGGTGGAAATATGTTTAAGTTCCTGCTGATGCGCTGTCATATTTGTGTGTCCCGTCAGTGACAGAAAAAAATTGATACACAAGTATTAAAAAAAGTTCTCCAGAGAAAAATTAACTTGATTATATAGTTCTTTACGTAGCAAGAACAGTTATGTGAGGGGATATGCTTGTAAATTAGTGTCTACTCACTAGTGTATTTCTGGTGCAAAGTCAGACCCTTACCACAGTCGAGTAAGAGGCTTTGAGTAGCTTTCAATCCACAGTAAATTTTACTTTGACTTCTGTTGTGGTTTAACCCTAGCCAGCCACCAGTACAATGCAGCTGATTGCTCACTCTCCCACCAATGGGATCAGGGGGAGAATGGGACATGTAAAAGGGGAAAACTTGTGGATTGAGATAAAGCAAAAACCATGCATGCAAGCAAAGTAAAACAAGGAATTAATTCACTGCTTCCCATGGGCAGGCAGGTGTTCAGCCATCCCCAGGAGAGCAGGGCCCTATCACGTGTAACAGTGACTTGGGAAGACAAACACCATCACTCCAAATGTCCCCGCCACTTCCTCCTTCTTTCCTCCACTTTATATCCTGGGTGTAATGTCATATGGTATAGAATATCCTTTTGATCAATTTGGGTCACCCCTCCCAGCTGTGTCTCCTTCCAATTTCCCATGCACCTCCAACCTCCTCACCAGCAATGCAGTACAGAAAGCAGAAAAGGCCTTGGCTCTGTGTAAGCACTGCTCAGCAATAACAAAAACATTTCTATATTATCAACAGTTTCTTTAGCACAGATCCATAACATAGCCCATACCAGCCACTGTGAAGAAAATTAACTCTATCCCAGACAAAAGCAGCAGCAATTCTTAAGCAGTTAACATGCACTCACTGCAGTAAAAACATGTTGGGAAAGTTTTTAAAGTAGCTTGAACTACATTTTAGAGAAGGCTTCCGTGAAGTTAAAATTTAGTAATGTTAATATTACACCATAGTTTTTCAAAGTATGTAAATAGTGATTCTTCTGCAATTTGCTGTTGTTATGCAATATCTGTCCTGCGTGGTGGGGGGCAAAAAAGTCCTCTCATGAGGCAGCCTGGGAGGCTGTGTGTGCCTCCCTGAAGTCCACATGCCACCAACTTCTAGTACCTAAAGCAAATGCTTTATTGGAATGCAGAAATGAGAAGCCAGAGCAAAGTTTTACACACTAGAAGGTAGTTGACTCTTGATAGAGTTCCTGATCAATAAAAGGTTTGCAAACAAATTCCCAGTTGTCTGCCTTCTGGGTGGAGTCCTCCTTCACATTCCTGCCATGCTGAGTGGTTTTTTGGGTTGCTCATCTCCTCTGGATCCCAAGGAATGTCTCCACCTTTCAGTGACCTCAGAGACTTGGCTTTCCTCTGTGCCTCCCTGCAAGCATTTCTTCCTCTCTAGAGCTTCTTGTCTACACTCAGTGCTGGAAACTCCCTGCTTGCTGGGTTTCTCCTTCCTTTCCCAGCTTGCTATGGTCCCTAGCCTGCGTGAGCTCAGTTGCTCCCTCCACCTTTCCTTGGTTTCTGGGCAAGGGGTGTACTTTGCTCCCATAGTACATCATCAGGACAGTCCGCAGGCAGACTTCATGTATGCAGCTCCTTCTTCTTCAGATAATATGTGATATAATCCCATGAACTAGAAACGAAACAGTTCTGAAGTTTTACAGCACTCGCACCTCTTATATCCCAAAAGAGAGAGAGAAGGGACCATGACCAGATTCAGATTCCAGCACTAACAGTGTTTTGTAAGACTAAGCTGAGCTCTACATCCAAAGTGAAAACCCACGTACAAGCACAGCTTTGGAGAACCTGGTCAATGACCAGATTCAGGGGCATGTAATTGCCTAAAAGTCAGGCTAGCTGTGGGATTCCAAAGTTTTTGGTGTTCATGCAAACATCATGTGCTAGGCCATGCTGAGTTGTCTAATATCATTAAATAACACAACCATTTTCTCCCCTAAGTGCTCATCTGCACAGTATACATTCTTCCATTCAGCGGAATCATTGCACACGTCATGTGTGCGTTTGGTGGCAGTTTACAAGTTGTTTGCATTTAATTTTTGGATAAGCTATATTAAAGTTTCAAGATCAGTTGTGTTAATATGAAACTAATTATTTTCGCTTTTTGTTTTCTCTTTTTGTAAACTCTGGTGCAGCATTATGTTGACTTGTGTTCTGTCTCTGCTTTGGCTCAGTTCCCGTATCTTTCTGTTTAAAGTTATTTGTATTTCCGTTGCTTACCCAGCCCCTGTTTTCCTTTCCAAATAAGGCAAATACAAGGCAAACTACCTAAAATCTGTCTATTCTTTTTTTTTTTTTTTAATTTACTTATGGGGAGTCTTGTTACACCCATGCTTGCTTTGAGCAGAACCTCTTGTGTGAAGTCATTATACGTGCCATTTCTTTGTCTGATTTGTTGAAAACGTTTGCAGGACAGCTTACCCTGTGCTACATGATGTTCACTGTGCTGTTTGTAATATGAAGTAAGCTTCATATTACACCGTTTCCACTTTCCAGTTACTAAATGGTAAATGTAATATGCAAACAACTCCTGTTTGCAGATTACTGAGGCTGAATTTAATGGCCTTCTCCCAGAATCCTTTACTGTGAACACCTTTTACCTTCAGTTGTATCTATAAACTGGCATTTTATAGCTTATGAGGCCAGAGATCTTCTGTGCTCTACACATACCATTGGGGAAAATGGATGGCACAAGGAATGGTGAGCTCAATTTCCCATCTGAATCTGGGCAGTATACTCCAGCTCCTTTAGAAAAGTAAATGCCCCCGAGTTACTGGTGTATTTTTTCTTAATGTAGTAATGCTTTCTCATTTATTTCAAGTCTTCTTGGTTTCTCTTACCATTCTGCAGTTGTTGCTTTGTTTAAGTAGCAGTAAAATAGACTAACAAACTGTTGGTTTTCCATTGGGTCAGCTTAGGCAGCTTTTATAGCTATTTGTCAGGAATTATCATCAGCAAAAGGAAAGATTCTTCTTTGATTTCTATTGCACATAGGAACAGGAATTTTTGTCACAGCATTTACCTTCTATGGGGTTTACTTGTTGGAAGGGATGATCTTAGTGTTATAGTATACTGACAGTTACTGTCAGGTACCTTTGTCTGACAGAGAAGTGAAGGAGGTCTCTTGATCCTTGAGCAAGTACCAGGCTAACTGGGATTTTCCTTCCTTTGTGTCATTGCACAGACATCATCTCGATTATTGGTGCGGCCGACCAGCTCCGAGACACCCAGTGCTGCAGAACTAGTCAGTGCGATTGAAGAGCTCGTCAAAAGTAAAATGGTGAGGCTGACTAGCAGATGCATGTGTCTAAGGAAGTTGTGTCTTCAAGTCCCAACTTGCTATTCAAAGAAAAGCTACATTCTTTCCACTGACTTTTAAAACTTGCTGCCTGTTTCAAAAATCATTTTCTGGGGTAGTGTACGGGTCATTTTGTACACACGCTGTTATGCTTTTTACTTCTCTTGCACCAGAACAGTAAATAGGAAGTAATCTATGAGAAAATTCAACACAGTCTTTTGTAAATGGAAAGGTTGGTAGTCTGTGTGTCTTGCAGGCTGCCCAGCAGTGTATATAACCTAATGGTCCATGCATATAGTCCCTGGTGGAGATGTTCTCATTTCACAATTTTAACCAAGGGTCAGCTTCCCCTGGTTTTTGGGCCAGTCATATCATTATTGTTTTTTTTACTTTTTGTGGGAAAAGAAAAAAGATTACAGCTGAACCCCACCCTGGTGAAGTAAATGTGTCTTGCATTAAAAGCTGTATCACATGCAAGGAAAATGTGATGTTTAACTGTAGCTTGATCCAAGATTATGGGCCTGAATTAAAAAAATACAGTAAATACTTCATAGAAGATGTTTGTGTTATTTCTCCCATTGCTTCTACATCTTTTGTACAAACAGAAGCCTGTGAGGTCCATGCAAAGGAGACAGTATATTTGGCACGGGATACAGGGACTCTTTCCTAAGATCTGAACTGTCATGAAGCTCACAAGCAACACTGATGGTGTAGAAGTCATTATTTTCTTTACTGAGTCACTATTTTGGCTAATTAATAAGATAAACAAAATGTCTTAGAAAGAATGCTACTTTGTTGTGTTAAAAAAATGTAACATCAAAAAAATCTCCTTTAAAGATGTTTTATTTATTATTGGAAGTAAATTGTATATGCCAGAACTCAAATGCGACAAATATAATTTAATCCTTGGCAATGAGCACGCATCTGTGTAGCTTTCCCCATAAAAATACTTACATCCTGAGCAGGATACTCTGACTTTTAACCATTGCTGCTTAAACCAACTCAACTCCTTTCTTTCCTGTGAAGGAAAGACTGTCATATCCCAAATGTGCTTCTATAAGGCTGTTATCTTGGAAAACCCATAGTGTTGGCTGGTTTCCTGGAGGCTTGAAATCTGCTTTGCCAAGATACATAACAGTAATTGATCTCCCATAGATTCCTTTATACAGCTGCATGTAATGTGTCTTGTGAATAAAGGAGAAATAAATCATTGTTGCTGACTGTCTTGAATACCTTCTCAGGCTCTGGAGGACCGTCCAAGTTCCTTGTTGGTAGATCAAGGTGACAGCAGCAGTCCATCCTTTAACCCTTCAGATAACTCTCTTCTATCTTCCTCGTCACCCATTGATGAGATGGAAGAAAGGAAATCCAGCTCCTTAAAAAGACGACAGTAAGACCACATTTTTACTCAGTTTTTTACAATTTTCTTTTTTTTTTTTTACAATGCCCATTTTGAACTGGCAGCAGAAGCTGTTAGTCTGAAAGGGAGGAGACATGTATTAGGTGTCAAGCATATAGTTATATTTCTGAGACATTCGTTGCAGTTTCAATTTCCTGTGATTTTTAATCTTAGTCATACCTGTGTTTAACTTCTGTCATGTGTCACTCTTATTTATTCAGGAAGATGCTGATCTTTAAATGTCCAAAAGACTATTCATGGCTAGGCTTCCCGAACGAAGATTTAGAACAAAAAGACTACTAGGCTTCAAAATAATGGTCATTCCCCTTGTTCTGCTTCATCCCACACATTATTTCTTTATGTAGTAGTAAACTGTTACCATGGTAGAACAAAAACATGTCTAGTTTCAAAATTTTTTAAACCTGTGTGTAGAAATAACAGTTCATATAGTTAAGAGTCTCCAGACCAGAGACATAATAGCATTTTATTTTAAACAATAGTTAAATGTTTAATTTTAATGTCATGTTTAAGAAAACATCTGACTTTAGATAAACAGAAGCAAACCTTGTCCAGTTTCAAAGTCAAAGCAGTATCTTACTTAGAACCAACGTACAATAATTCTTCCATTTCAGTTCTGCCTATCAAACACATGTGACTGCAAATGTCTAAGAAGTTGTGTGCCATTAATCCTCTTGAAGAATGTGTTTAATTTTTTAATATATGTTCACCATTTTCCTTCCCCTGTAGCTATGTCTTACAGGAATTAGTGGAGACAGAACGAGATTATGTGCGAGATCTGGGCTATGTAGTTGAGGTATGATGTTTTACTTTCTCCTGATTTCTTCTTTTTTTAAAATATGATACTAACCAGCTGTGCAGCTTGAACCTCACAATGTTTTTCAAAACAAAACACATGAAGAAACTGAAAATTTGGGAGTTTGCATTGAGTTTTCCCTCCTGCAGGCTTTTAATGTATTAGAAATGCTGCATCATATCTTATTCCCTTTTTGGTTCCTCTTATTGTGTCCACCTTGTTGTTCTTCTGAAGAATGTAGTTCTTTGTCATTTTTTTAAGATCACTACCTCTGGCCTAATATTATCTTAGGCTAGATGGTTTTATTTAGCACAACCAAATTTAAAAAAAAAAAAAATTGTAGTTCAGCATACAGGACTTGAAAGTCCACCTTCCTCTCCTACTGCTAGACTTCTTTTAGACTTCCTAGCTTCCCCTACTGTAAAATGACATAACATCACACATCTCTCTTCAGTCTTCAGCTACCAACAAGATGCATTTGGAAAAATAGAATGAGCATGACAGTGAATTTCAGCCTAAGAATGTTCAATTCTTAAACTCTGTTTTAGAGGGAAGGAAGGAAAGAAAGATTGGCATTGTGAGAAGTGTTTTTACAGTATTTAAGGGGTGCATTAGAAGGCTATGAATAGATGTATTTTTGTAACTAACAAAATAATTCCTGATGAAAATGCTAGATATCAAAATGTAAACTTGGCAAACCAAAACCAGACCTGGCTATTTAGAAATAGAAGTATTTAAAAAAAAAAAAAAAGGAATAGAGTTGCATGAATATTACAAAATTTAAAATACTCCCAGCTCTAACTATATGATAGAATTGCTCGGTGACATGACTGTGTAGATACCAAAAATAGGCTGAGACTATGGGAAAATGTAAAAGGACCATTACTGCAGCCAGAATGCTTGCTAACAGAATTGATGTTCAGCTTCTTTGTGTTTGTTTTGTTCATACTGCAAGTAGTAGTTCATGCAGTGCAGTCCCATGGGCAGTACAGCTGCTTTCTTCCTCAGCATGCTTTGGTGTAGGGTTAGTGTGGATGACTGAAATAAGGAACATCGAGCAAAGCACTACAGAAGCCAGTTCAGCAGCTCTGACATGTACTCAGTAGCAGCCCTACTTAGCAAAGCATTGCAGCTGCTTCAGACAATAAGAAGAAGGGTTGTGGAAGTTTCCTTCATGCTTTGGTTCTGTTCACACAGGCTAAATTAGCTGGAGTGAATTCATTTTTCTAGCACTGGGCAGTGTTGTGCAGACAGCCTCAAGTCAATTTGTGATACTTTGTGTCTGTGCTCAATGTTATACTATGTTATAGAGCAGGTTTTTGCTTTGGTTTTGTGTCCCAAGCAAGCAGTTGCCATGGGCAATTTGGACAGCTTTTGGGAAAATGGGGATTAAAAGAAAGCTCACTTTTTTAAGAGTAAGAATGTTCACAGTGAATTTACTTGGATTGTTGCAGGGTTATATGGCACTTATGAAGGAAGATGGTGTACCTGATGATATGAAAGGCAAAGACAAGATTGTATTTGGAAACATTCACCAGATTTATGACTGGCACAGAGAGTATGTATTAACTTGAAAACTATCTGCTGAACTATTCTACCTAAAAAATATTAGACTGACTTCAAGACATTGTTTTATTTCCTCAAATATTCAGATACAAGGTAAAAACAGTTAGTCTTGTGCTTTGAGTTGTAGATTCAGCTTACAAAAGTTGGTGTGAAGATCTATAAACAAGGATGCATATATATATGCATATATATATATATATATATACACCTGTTGTTATAATGTGTGCTATCAGGAAAAAAAACCAAAACCAACGAAAGTACTTATTCTATTTATGTTCAGCTTCTTTTTAGGAGAGTTGGAAAAGTGCCTTGAAGATCCAGAAAAGCTAGGATCCCTGTTTGTTAAGCATGTAAGTGCAAACATCGTCCTTGGCAAACTCTATTGCTGCTACTGCCCAACATGTTTGATTACTAAGTGCAACACAGTGGAAGTGCTGTACAATATTTGTCACTGTAAGATATGGAGAGAGAGTTTTTAAGAGCTTATAAATAAGTGAGTGCTGTAATTTTTGTCCCTGATATCTTTGTGTGGGGAGTAAACATAAATGAGCACCCCATTTCTCAGTTCAGTTACACTTTGGTGCAAGGGAATTGTCATTTCATATGACACCTGCCTTCTAATCCCAGGTATCCATGCAGTACCACAGAACATAATATATAAAAATAGTAAAGAGGCTCATTCTTCCTTCCAGTTTCAGTGCAGTCTAGTTCTGTATCCTTTCCCCCCTTCTGAGAATTCTGTTGCTGCCAAAATGCAAAACCTGTAGGAAGTAATTGTCCCTCTTTCTGATTGCTGTTTTACTTTCTCCTGGTATTATTTGTAACTGAGTTGTCTTTGAAAGTTGTCTTTATCACTTCAGATGGAAAGGCAAGCTGTGATATTATTACAGCATCCTCTAGGAAAGCCCTGACTATTAGCTAGAATACAGCGATTCAATTCCTGCTCTTAATCTATGTCCTGTGTCCTTTTCAATCTCCATCTTATTTCTTCATTTTTTTCATTACCATTTGTCTTCACTGGTCAGTACTCTGGGCAGCAAAGCCTCTAACGGCAAACCAATGCTAGCAAAGTGATAGGAAAGAGTTTGGAGTAGGTGACACATATGGTATGTCTGCGCTTCTTAACCAACAAGATCAGCAACCAAGAATGAATCTTGAAGTTATTCTCTCTCTCTTGTTCTTTGTTGCTTTGTTGTTAAAAGCACTTTCACAAAATAAAGCATCAGAGTTAAAAAATACTAGCGCTGCCATTTCCAGGCTTCATCACCTACATCCGCACTCAAACTCCAGTAGGACAGACTGTACTAAACAGAGTACTCGAGAGGTTTCTCCTAACTATCCTGTAAATCTAAACAGGAGGAGGTCATTATTCTAATAAATTAGAATAATAATCAGATTATTAAAATAAAATTTAAAAATATTAAATTTCAGAGACTACATGCATTACAGAATCACAGAATGGTTAAGTTGGAAGGGACCACTGTGGTGTCATCTGGTCCAACCTCTCATTGCTCTTGCTAAAGGAAAAAGAGAACCATTTTCATACTTAACTTTATTGTGGGATCTACTGAGCTATCATCCTTGAACACCTGTTGTTCAGGAGGATTTATAACTGTGGGAATATTTTTCACTTGTGTTACCTTTTTAAAATCATAATGATATTCTCAAATAAATCTATTTTCAGATCTGTAATTTCTGCATATGTAACTGCTTTTCCTCAAAGTTTTTTTAAGTTCATACTTTTGAACAACTGTACTTCTTAAAATAATGCTCCATTTCAATCTGGCATGTTTTTCTTGATAATGATGTATCATTCTGTGTCTTTGTTCCTCCAGGAGAGAAGGTTGCACATGTACATAGTTTACTGCCAAAACAAACCAAAGTCTGAGCATATCGTCTCAGAATACATTGATACATTTTTTGAGGTAAGTTCCTGAGAGAGGATGTGTGAGGTGAAGGGTGTGTGCAAATCATAAGCATTATCAGATCTGTTGATCAAACCAAAAACCAACCAACCAAACAAATGCAGCAGATATTATTATTACTGTTTTAAATTATAATTTCTTGCCACTTCTGTTCTAATTCCTCAAATCTGATACAGACTCCTAGAGATGAAAACCAAAGTTTAGGTATAAGATATTAATTAATCAGTAGAGTCTTGTCCTTACTAGCCCTAGGCCAGGCAGTTACCAGTGCATATTATATGAAATGGTAATTTTGGATGAGCAGAGATCACTGCTGCAAATAGGTTATATACAACCTGTGACTGAAAAATTACATTTCACTAT
This sequence comes from Lepidothrix coronata, assembly GCF_001604755.1. NCBI lineage: Eukaryota > Metazoa > Chordata > Aves > Passeriformes > Pipridae > Lepidothrix > Lepidothrix coronata. The sequence goes on along the minus strand of NW_016690338.1, from coordinate 628,888 downwards.
GCAGTCTTGTCAAAAAAAAAGAGATGAAAGATGCTTGCAGAGGGGAATACTTTGAAAACAAAGGTGATACAGATAAGGGAAGGTGATACAGATAAGGGAAGGACTCCAGCTTTTGCTAACTGAAGATTAGATTCTGCTCTGACTTTTGCCAGTTTCTGGTATGATTGCCATTAATACTGATACATCCTTCTATATGTATATATGTCTCTCCATATACTGATATGAATACTGTGTTTTTAACTCAAAAACAAAGTTCTTTATTACTGAACAAACAAAAATGTTTGTTTTACAACTCTCAGGATCTAAAGCAACGCCTTGGCCACAGACTTCAGCTCACGGACTTGCTAATAAAACCTGTGCAGAGAATTATGAAATACCAGCTGTTACTAAAGGTAAAGTGATGTAGAGATGAATGTGTTAACAGATATGTTATAGATGTATTAATAGCTATGTTTTCTTTTTTAATTATTGCTGATATTTTTCCACCCTTCTCCCAAGCAGAACCCAGATTTGTAAGCAATACCAAATGATTATTTTCTGAGAATGTTTAGTTATAAAAATTGCAGTAAATGGCTTGGGCAGAAATTTGCTGCTTCTTTTAAGAGACCAAATGTTTAGATATGGAAATATTTAGAATTTTTACCAGTGTCATATGAATGGGAGAAAGAACTGTCAACTGTTTTCAGATGTAAAAGTGATATGAGTTGTTGGGACTGATCCCAGCGTCTCCATCTACACCTGCAACCATTTTAATGTCACATAAGTGTTTACTGAAGAGCAGCTCTGTGTAACACAGTTCTTGTATGAGCTAAGTCCAAATGGTGAATAAATCTTAAACAAAAACATTAAAAATAAAATTTTTCTGTGTGTTTTCTGCAGTTTGTCATATTCTGACAGAGGATAGTAAATTCAGATTTTTTTCTTTTTCAGGACTTCCTCAAATATTCTAAAAAAGCTAATCTTGACACAACAGAACTAGAGGTACTTGAAACATTTTCTCTTAGTGACATGAATTCTCTTAACTCTGAACTTCTCTTGTTTTGGCAGAGTTACTTTCCTTTTCTGATCTTCCTGAGAATGTGATTTCAAGTGTTTACTTACTGCATTTCTGTTCTAAAGCAACCATATCAAATTAAACAAAATGTTATGCTGCTAACTCATTTGGAAAATAAAGCTTTGACTTTTTATTTGTCTTGAACAGAAAGCTGTAGAGGTCATGTGTATAGTACCAAAACGGTGTAATGACATGATGAATGTTGGCCGCCTGCAAGGATTTGATGTAAGTTGGCTGGAGTTTTGCTTAGAGATTTCGTCAGGTTCTCTAGAAATTAACCATTAATGTTGTGGGGAGAAAATGAGGTAGAGTGCTACCTCGTTATCTGGTTAGCTGGTGCAAAAAGCAGTGAATGAAAAATCAAGTCTTAGCCCTGTCAAGGACTTTTTCCTGGGATACTTCACCTGCCATGTCAGTCACACTAGGTAAGTCCTGCAAAATCTAGAAAGTGCAGGTGTTATTGCAGTTCCCTTGTTGACTAAAAAAGGCTTGCAAAATAGTGAAGTAATCAGTTGTCAGCAGGTGAGCAGCCCTGATTTCAGTAGTGTAGACAAAGGAGGAGTCACTAAGTGACCTCAGTAATGTACATGAGGCAACCGTAATCTTTCTCCTTGTTTTGCTAAGTCTAGAAGAGCTGGAAATTGGCTGTTGAAGCAGTATGTATCATTTCAGACCACAGTCACAAGTTCTGCTTGCAAAGCCCTTTATATTCTGTGATGCAGGTATAAACTTGAATTCTTCCCCTATTCAGCACCCTGGAAGGCACTGGAAGAAAAGTAACTATTAGAGTTACTGAGAATAGAGAAATGAAAGCCTTAGTGTTCCAAGCCTAAAAATGGAGTATGAATTGAAAAGTGTGGGAGTCACTTTTGGGGGGTTTGTTTGGTTGGGTTTTTTTATCTTCATGATGTTTGCTTTTTTGAGAAAGGGCACAAGAATGTCTTGTGTATAGGAGGAGCAATGAATATATAATGGTCAGTGACAGTTGGAAGTTGGGAAATATAGAAGGCTATTTGGCATGAGCATCTGCTCAGAAAGATTGATTGGGGAAAGAAATGAAGAACTGCACTAAATGTGTTTCTGCTTCCCTCTGTATTTAGGGTAAAATTGTAGCCCAGGGTAAGCTCCTGCTCCAGGACACATTCTTGGTTACAGACCAGGATGCGGGACTTCTGCCACGCTGCAAGGAGAGACGGGTCTTCCTCTTCGAGCAGATTGTCATTTTCAGTGAGCTGCTAGATAAAAAGAAAGGTTTCTCCATGCCCGGATTCTTGTTTAAAAACAGTATCAAGGTAACTGTTGTGTGTGAGTCTTTGTGTCCCGTGCACAAACTCTGCTAAGGTAACAGTTTCTCATTCTGTGGGGAGTCCCTAGTGACATCTAGATGTGCAATCACAGAGCACAGTGAGGTGTCAGTTATTTCCTGAAATACCAAATCTATTCTCACTCTGACGATATATGGAAATCTTTGGATCTGATGCTGCCTACATGAAGCATATGAAAACAGGTGTTCTTGCACAAAGCTGGACAAGCGTTCACAAAGAATTTAGTTTTAAGCTCTGTGCTATGTGTACAACACATAGCAAAGTAATTGCAAATAGATTTAATAACTTTTTATATATTCTTTCTGATATTCAAATATGTAGATAATATTTGTAAGTAGTGCGACCTTCTTAGATGTGTCAGCTCTCCCTCAAACAAAAAGCGTTTTCCCTCACTTCAAGCTTGTCAAAAAAACTTGATAATATCAGAGCCCAGCAACTCTCCTCATGAAGTGTTTTGGGTGGACCCTGCTTCCCCTAATTCAGCTTGGTGCTTTGTCTGCTGGCTGAGCCTCCTGTTTATAGCGCTAGCTGAACAGCCTGGTCCAAGGAATTGCTGTATCTGCAGCTGAAGCCTTTGGTGTGGGCCAGTGGTAGAGCTCCCTGGCAGGCTTAGCTTTTTAACTAACATGAAAGGAAAGTGAGGGATGATGAAGAACATTGGGCCATGCTGACCAGCTGGAGATTGTTCAGGCAAGTGTGTCAGTAAACTGTACACGAATCCTCAGTTTACTGTAATCCTTCATTTCATGGTATTACTTTACCGAAGGAAAGAACAGTTATCATTTGAAGATCTGACTCTAAGCTCCTAAGTAAGAGATTTTTAGAGGTATGGTTCACATAAAATCCACAAATAAATTAGCTTTTTTTTCATGAAGGTGAGTTGCCTTTCCCTGGAGGAAAATGTGGACAGCGATCCATGTAAATTTGCACTAACATCAAGGACGGGCGATGTCACGGAAACCTTTATTTTGCATTCTGCCAGTCCAGGAGTCCGCCAGTTATGGATCCATGAAATTAACCAAATTTTGGAAAACCAGCGCAACTTTTTAAATGGTAAATTATTTCCTTTCACTGAAAGTTCATAATTGAATTACTTCATTCTTTCATGTGTTGTTTCTTGGACCAGTAAGTTTTCTTTTTCCTGAGCTAATACAGAACAGTTGGGGGATATGTGCCGCATTTCTGCTTCAGAACAGATGCTAGCATTTATAATAAGAGTGGTAGTCTGAATTTACATGGTGTTCTCTTGGTGAAATTTTCCAAATGTTTTGTAGGAGTGAATCAAGATTGTCACCATCCGTTGAGGTGGAGAGCTTGTGTACCCCTTTTAAGCAAAGCAAGCCTTTAAATGCTAAACCCAAGTGGAATTTTAAGCATCTATTCAGAATATGTTTTGCTTGTGTTATTTTGGTGGCCATTGTTGTCACATCTTATTGTGGCAACATACAGATTCTGCAGGAGAAAAGTAGAAGGTGGTAGTGTCTGTTGTGACACTAGAAGGTTCTTGCTGTGTTTTTATATCTATCAGTTGTTGCCCCAATATAGACTTTTTTTAAAGAGTTACAATAAAGAGAATTTGGAGTCACACTTGTTTTTTTCCCAGCTTGGCTGCTGACTAACAATGTGATCCTAGAGGAAAACATTTCTTCCTATTTTCAGATTCTTAATTGTTAATATAGGCTAATGTAGCAGGTCATGAAGGTGAGATATAGAAAAGTGACTTGACCAGCATTGTTATGGAAATTTATTTGAATAGCACTCCCCTTTTTGCCAGTAAACATGTCTGTTTTAAACTGCTCCTGTTCCCTCTCCTGCCCTCTCTCTCCCCGATCGCCTCCCCTCCCGCCCCCATTGCAGCCTTGACGTCCCCAATCGAGTACCAGAGGAACCACAGCAGTGGTGGAGGCGGCAGCGGGAGCAGCAGTGGTAACAGCAGCGGCCCCAGCAGCTGTAGTGGCATCCCCAGCTCCAGCCGTAGCCGGCCATCCCGGATCCCCCAGCCTGTCAGACACCATTCCCCAGTCCTGGTCTCCTCTGCAGCCTCGGCCCAAGCAGAGGCAGACAAGATGTCAGGTATGTCCATTCACAATCACTCCCTGCCACACTACAACACCTCCTTAGAAACTGGCCTGAGCCAGCCAGACAGGCACCCTCCCAATGCAGAGCCGGATGGTCCTCAGAGAGAAGCTGAACAGATTCCCAAGATGAAAGTTATTGAAAGTCCCAGGAAGACAGCAGGAAATATTTCTGGCTCAGCTGATGGAGCCCAGAAGGACTCACGTGGAAGCTCAGAGGACAGTCGAACAAGAAACAGCATAGGATCACTGACGCTTGGGAAGCCAAGGCCAGGGGCCATCTCACCAATGAACTCTCCTCTCTCCACGACTTTCCCTTCTCCCTTTGGCAAGGAAACTTTTCCACCCAGCAGCCCCCTGCAGAAGGGCTCCTTTTGGAGCTCCATCCCAGCATCCCCTGCCAGCCGCCCTGGCTCCTTCACTTTCCCTGGGGACAATGACTCCCTCCAGCGGCAGGTCCACCGCCACTCTTCACACAGCAAGGACACAGACCGCATGAGCACATGCTCCTCGACCAGCGAGCAGTCAGTTCACTCCACCCAGAGTAATGGGGTAAGAGCGGAGCACCTCTGTCCTGCGAGCTCTTCTAAAACCTTCCCATGCTCCCTTTCTGTGCGTTGCCATCATTCTTCGTACTAACTTCTGGCTCTCCAGTGCTGTACTGCTCTGAAATAATCAACTGTTCAAATATCTTCTGCACATTAAAAAGAACAAGAGTGTCTACCTCTCTGTGTATGTATACATACGAACATAGCTATGTATACAGACACAAAAGCCAACTGCTAACATTAGATGCAATTTCTGCCTCTGCTGAAAACATAAGTCGCTAAGCTGATAACTACTAACTCGCTGTCCTTGCTTTTTTCGTCTCTAATTTGAAGGCACATAATTAACATGCTGAAGCGTGGCAGCCAGAGCACCTTGGGGTATGCATTGCGCCAGCACTTAAACCTGACTTCAAGAGTTTGGCAGATTGCCTTGGGGCTTTTTTCCCTTTCACGCACAAATTCGCCACCATTGTCGTGGAGACATCTACGGTCCCTGGGCTACTTGATTTTTGGTTTTTTATTAATTTATTTTCCCCTCTCTCCTTTCAGCCTTAGTTGTTGTACAAAATTCTCTTTTTAAATCCTGTGTTTGATCAAGGAAGCTTTCTGCAATCCACTCAAAATAGGCCAACAAAACCTAGCTAAAATAATCTTCCTTCTACTACAGTCAAAACAAATACCCGCTCCACTTGCCTTTTTTCCTTTGTTAAGAAGAACTGGTTTAGCGTATCTGGAGATTCAGCCTCTTAGTATGCACTTGGTGTGTTTGTGTGGAAATCTGGGGTATCAACAGAATCTACGTTACCTGTAATAACGTCTAACATCCACCAGGAATGCAACACAGCAATTACAGGGGCATGTGCAAATATAAAGCAAAAATGTGGAGGCTCTTGCCATGGATGTGGTAGGCAGGTTATGGTGCCTTTCTTTTTAAAATCGCATTTGATTTTTCTCTCACTAAGCATTGTGTTCATGAATGTTTGTCTTTCCACTCTCTCACAAATAGTATGCAATACCAATTTTACAAATGACCTAATTTGCTGGACCTTTTTTAAATGCATGCTTATCTTTATAGAACTGTTTAACATACAATGCTTTCTTGACTTCCTAGTTCTTATACTTACTTTTATAATAGCTTCAGAAGAAAAAAATTATGCTTTGCATGTTTTGTATTTTTATCCCAATCTTCCTTCAGCTTTTTTTTTGGTTTAGCTCTGTCTTGTGTTTATTTTCTGTCTAGCAAAATGTGATGTGATGTGATGTAATGTAATATAATATCTGGGGTAATTTGAGTAAGTATTTCTCACTTACTGCATAGTATATGAATCAAGATGGTGGTACTTTTTATATGCAGAGAAGACTTGCCTAATATTAATTCAGGTTGTTCCATTAAAAAAAAGAGAGAGGGAAAGATGGGATAGGACTGAGTTTGCAAAACATTTGGATTTTGGTACTATCTCAGCAAAGACAACATTGGTTGTTTTTATCTCACTGTGAGAGGTAATCATGGAATGCATCCCTTCTGCTTCACAACTGCGTCTTTTAGTTTGGTAATTGAGATGGACCATCAGTCCTCATTTATAACCTCATTTATAGACCAATCAGCAAGATTTCACACCACAGGTTTATTTTGATTTAACCGCTTGTGTGTGTATATTTACATGTGCATATGGTTATGGTTGATTACTTTTGGAAACTTACTTCTACGAAGAAGAAAAAAGAATAGGTTTTGCTAATTGAGGAATATGGGAGGAATTTTTTATATTTTATTTGTAGCTCCTTCTCTAATCCCATAGTTGAGGTCAGTGATGACAAGCAGAAGTTGAAGCAGAAAAACATTAACTGTGCAAGAATAATTATTTCCTTGCAAGGCAGAAGAGAAGGCTACCTTTCTCTGGTGAGAATGAATGCTTGGTATAAACACATTCTCGAGAACATTTGCCACTTAGTAGTTACCAGACACTTGTTTGTTTAACAGATTTAACTGTCCCTGTTGAAAATAAGAAATATTCAGAGTTTAATATGATCCTTCAAGACTTAAATGTTAAAAAGGAATACTACGTTACAGAAAGGCCAGTCTTTCAGTTACACAAATTCTGCTGCATGCTTAGAAGAAGTATGTTCAAGAATAGTGTGTGGGGCAAGGTTTGGTGCTTAGGTTGAGATTGCTTCTTCCCTTCATCTCTCCCTGTAAGCGTAACAAGAGGAGTTAACAAAACCAGCTTTTTTCTGAATAGATTTTTTCTTTCATCTAGGTAAAAGAATGTAGCAAGCTGTAATCTTAATTTAAATGATGACTGAAAATTAAATTACTTTGTTCAGTTTGGCTATGCCCAGTTTGCCTGAATCGTGGAAAGGGCGTGTAAATACGAAAAGGCATGCAGGCAGTCCTCTAAACTAGGAAAAACAAATTCTCCTGCTGGAAATACAGCATCTGAAATTAATGTAAATATCCTTTAGTAGAGGTACAATCCACGATAAGATCTTTCTCTCTGAAGTAGCATTTGCTTCATCATCCTAATAAGGCAAAAAAAAAAAGACTTGGATCACCCAGTTGATTGTAACAGTCCAGCTAGAATAAAATGTACAGTCACTGGAAACCCAAGCCTCAGTGTGCTGAATGTGCTATGAATGAGTAATCTGAAACTGTTCCTTTCCAAATCTCTTGGTTTCTCAGCCAGAGTACTCATAGAGAAGCACAGGCACAGAGAGGTGGAGTGACTTGTTCAAGGCCATTAGCAGATTAGAAGAGAATGCAGTTTTCAGGGCTTCCAGTGTACCACACTGTCCACTGACACCTGCTGCATCTTCTCAACACTGAGGGGAGAAATATTTCACAGTTTTGAGAAAAAAGATTACACTCTTTTAATCCTGCGTGCCAAGCTTTCTACTAGCGCATACACGGTGCTAACATATGGTTATGCTATATAGGCAACAGGAGTCTCCAGCTACACCTGTGTACTAATTTCCTTCTTCAGCTCAGCTACTAATGAGCAATAGTGAGCCCTCACTGGTAGTGAGTGACCTGAAACAATTTGAAATAAAAACAGAGACAAAAGACAGGCGCGCGCACACATACACACTTAATGTCACATCATTAGTAGGCCATCCAGTTTGTTTTTAGTTTGTTTCAAGAAGGAAATAACTTATCGAGGGAGAAGGTTATGTAATCTTGTAACAGATTTCAAACTTCCATTTATTAAACCTCATATACTGAATACATGCAAATGGGCAAAATAAGTCTTAGTTTTAAAAAATAATAATTTCTAGTGAATTTATGGCCAGGGCAAGGATTTTTTTTTTGAAAGTACTATGATTACAACTGATCCACCATAATTAGCTTTCTGCAAATGCTTAGTGAGCATCACGAACAGTAGTTGAAAGTGTATGAGAAACAGCCAACACCACTCAGCTATCAGTCACTAATCAATTAGAAGTGATTCTGATAGTATAGTGGGCCTGTTTTGACCAAGAAATTAATCACTTCTTATTTCAGTAATTTACCTCATCCTCTGCATTTTAAGGAATAAACCTGATCATAGAGATTCAACCAGATATAAGCCTTATGTTTTTGAGACAAACTGTCAAAAGCCTGTTTTGTTCTTTTGTACCTTGTCATGTTTTGTGTGCAGAAGGCTGGTGTCTGAGATCTGACAAATAGTTAGGAAAGACTGTATGTATTTTTTGTTGTCGGAATTTTCAGTGTTTATGAGGTAATGATTATGATTTTTGAAACTGCACTTTTAAGACCATACATACTTGTACTATAGTTTTGTTGCCTGATGAAGATGCGAGGTTCAACGTCTGGGCTTGAAAAGAAGATGAGTTGAGATCTATGTATACACTGATTCTTAGTTAATGGAAATAATCTTGAGTAAAAGTAATGGGAATCAATTTATGCAGCAGTGGTATGTGAAGACATTCAAATATCAAACTAATGCACAAAAAAAATAGACACAGGCAGCTTTAAAAGAGAAGTTGTTGTTCTTTTCTTTGACTACAGTTTAAACTGTGTGGATTATGCAGGTAATGTAGCAGGCCAAGAACAGCTAGTCTTCTTCATGAACTTTAAACTTGATTCTCTTTTTTTCCCCCTTCTCTCTGCTTCTGATTGAAACTTGCAGAGTGAAAGTAGCAGCAGTAGCAATATCTCCACCATGCTGGTGACACACGATTACACGGCAGTGAAGGAGGATGAGATAAATGTCTACCAAGGAGAGGTCGTGCAGATTCTAGCCAGCAACCAACAGAACATGTTTTTGGTGTTCAGAGCCGCCACTGATCAGTGCCCCGCAGCCGAGGGCTGGATTCCCGGCTATGTCTTGGGGCATACCAGTGCAGTCATCATTGACAACCCTGATGGAACCATCAAGTGAGTGCCTGGGTGTGTGTAGAAGGGGAGGAGAAAGAAAAACTTCCAATTTAGGCAAGGCTTTGAACCTTTTAAACCAAAAGTTGATGTGATCGTTGAGAAATAAATGAACAAGAAGCAGAATGAGTACTTAAGAGGTCGCTTAGCAAACTTCAAAATACAAGCTAGTAAGAAAGATCCCCGAAGCACATATTCTTTATTAAAAAGTTTAATAGCCCAGTCGTCTGGGAAAAGAATGCCTGATCTAAGAGCAGCAATGGTTTATTTAATAGAATGAGTTACCAGTCTAGACATCATTGTCTAGGAAAACAGGGAGGGGATGTTTGTTCAAGTGAAACAAGATTTCAGAGTTCCTAGATCTCCACTTTGAGCCACAAAGAAAATGAAAATAACTGGTTGTGCTCAGAAGACCTCTCTCAAATCTGCAATGGAAGAAATTATATCAAAGTTCTTAGCACTGAAATTTTATATAAAGCTCCTGTAGGCTGTATTTGGTATGGATTTCATACTGACCATTGCTCAGTTTGATTGACAGTTTGTATTTTCATATAGAAAGTTTGCTATTTGAGCAATGATTTCAAGAAATACTGAAATACAGACTACATTACTAGCTTGCTGACAGTTTTAGGCAAGGATGGCATCTCTTATGTAATACTTAATTTCATTTCACTATACTGTAATACATAGAAATAACATTTTGACATACTTTTCCAATGACCTTTGAAAATAGTATAGCACATAACATGAAAAAAATTGATAGAAGTTTCACATTCTGTGTCCAGGAAGTCAACGTCTTGGCACACAGCACTCCGATTAAGGAAGAAATCTGAGAAAAAAGATAAAGACGGCAAAAGGGAAGGCAAGCTAGAAAACGGTTACCGCAAATCCCGAGAAGGACTTGCCAACAAGGTTTCTGTAAAGGTAAGTGTTACACAGATGTAGTAGTTTCCGAAAGTTGTTGGGTTTGGATTTCTTTAAAGTAACCTCTGTCAGAATTTCACAGGAAGAAATCAAAGACAACAGTGGTTTTAATGGACCTTTCTGAAAACAGGAAGGTATAATCTTTGAACCTGCAGGCATGATACAACAAAAGGATACTGCAGAAAAAAAAAAGAGTAATGCAGAAATTATTGACTAATGTTTAGATGTTTCATGGATTTGTGGGTACAACTAACTTTGACCTATCACTGTACTTGGTTTTCTACCATTCTTTAAGTTATTATAAGGTTATCAGGACATTAATTCTGTAATTTCTTCTTTTCAGCTTCTCAACCCCAATTACATTTATGATGGTGAGTTGCTTTTATTTTTTAGAAGTTGCAGTCAATATAATTTGATTAAAACGTCATTTGCTTGATACAAGTTATGTTGGGAACTGAGGGCATTGTATCAAAATGTACACAGGCTCTTTTTGGATAAGGTAGAATGAAATAATGTCATATTTCCTTTTAAGATGTAAGGAACTTTTTTTTTTTTTTTTTTTTTTCCACAAATCCAAAACAACATAAAACACAAGGACCGTATGATGTGTTCTGTATGGAGACTGTATGGAAGTTGGGCCTTGCTGAATTTGCAAAGTAAAAAGGCCTGGAGTTGGAACTGCCTTGTTTTTAGGGAATGTTCAGGACCTCTCCAGTACAGAGGCTAATCGGGACAAAGACAGTGGCCCTTTGGGGTCAGAGCCAAACTGGATTTTTGGCATAATACACCGAACCAAACTTTCTGAGTTTCACCCATGGAAAAGGGAAACCACTACAGCACTTCGGTGGATGAAGTGTTCTGTGTTCCCTTTTGCAAACTTAGCTGGATATACAGATAGCCTAGCTGGGCATCCTTAAATATTACCCAGTAGAGTTTCCTCAGCTTGCCATAAACAGGGTGTTTAGTTCACCATGGTAGGCTTCACAGTTATCTGTGGCATAGCAGCAGTTGTGTCTAAGTTCATGTAGAGGAAAATTCACTAGCTCTGCAGAACCTCAGCAAGTGGCCTAACCATGGATCTGCTCCAACGGTAGAGGGATGGATACATCTTGGAAATGTAAAGTACCCTACCATTTTGTCTAATAGAAAAGAAAGAGCACAAGGAATAGAAATTAAATGTATTTACTTCAGTTGACCTAATGCCATTAATTTTCTTTTTCCAGTTCCCCCAGAGTTTATAATTCCATTGAGTGAGGTAACATGTGAGACAGGAGAGACCATCGTGCTTAGGTGTAAAGTCTGTGGTCGCCCCAAGGCTTCAGTTACTTGGAAAGGTCCTGATCATAACACACTGAGCAATGACGGTCATCACAGCATTTCATACAGGTACAGTAATTTGTGCAATGTTCAACAGGAAATGCTGAAACAGTTGTATTTTCTATCTGTCCTGGTGCAGGGCAGCTTTTGGCTATGAGGCATGAAGACAGGATTGCCCTCAGACAGAGAGGGAGATTTCACAGCTGAGATTTTCCTGAAATGTTGTGTAACTTCTGTGTATGGCTGGGGTGTCAAAATGTCATATTTATTTGATTTTTAAAAACAAAATTAATGCGTTATTTCTGATTAACTATTGCAGCAGCTGTTCTTCTGTCATGCTGACCTGGTGCTTGAAGCAGAACAGTATGTTGTGACATGCCGGATGTTGTGACAGTGACAGATCCTGCCAGTCCCTCATTTCCTTTAGTAGCTTTCAGATCACACTACAGTAATTTGCAAAGAAAAGCCTCTGGTTCCTACTGAGGTGGCAATGTCACTCTTTATTTTTGAAACATGGATATTAATATTTTTACCTGGTTTTAGCTTTGCTATGATAGAACTTTACAGAATAACTGGTAACTCAAACACCTGATTAGTAAGAGAAACTGTTATTTTGGAATGGGAAACTGCATGGTAAAAAATATTTTTTCTGAAAAAGCATTCTTTCATTCTTTTAAATACAGAAAATTTCGTTTATTGAGTAACTTCAATGTGAAGAAGTATGTTATGTATGCTCTTAATTCAGAATGAAGAGCTCTTTTATGAAAACTTGATGGCATATTATACTGTTTTCCTGTACTTCCTGCTGCTCCTGCTTTTTGTTTGGTTTTTTGTTTGTTTGTTTTAATGGAGTGACAGAGGCAGTGTGGCAGCTTTGCTACTGCATCCAGAGCTGTTGTGAGATGAGTAAGAGTTAGATTAGCTAGGTTTAATTCACTGTTACTCATTACTCTTACAGAACTATATCCAGTAAATCATGTTGTCAGTGGCTGACAGATTTTTAGAAATAGTTGTGACATATTCTTTGAGCTGGGGAAGGTGGTCATCTTCCTATGTTCCTTAAACTTACCTTCTTTTTTTCTCCTGAAACTGTGTGGTGAAGATCATGGCAAATAGTTTTTAGTTCAGTCGGTAAAATGACTTGTAGTAACTAAGATGAATCCAAAGGAAAGCAATAAGAATGATAGAAAATCTTGAAAATATGCATTATTGTGGAAAAAAATAACACAATGTTAGGGTTGTTTTGAGCCTAGAGGTGTAAAGTGTAGGGAGAACTTGCCAAGTATTCACATTTGTAAGAGACTGTTGCAAATTAAATTACCTGCTGTTCATGTCCATGGCAGATAGTCAAAAGAGTACTAGAAATTAATTGCACAGAGAGAGATCTAAGTAGACATTTAAAGACAAACCATCAAATAAAACGTCTGGTTGAATAGTGAGAAAGATTAAGGAAGAGTCTGCAGAATCTTTCTGCTGTGGTCTTACATAGCTTATTGCTGTTGCTGCCCTGAAGCACAGGGAAAACTTAAGTCCTTTTTAGGTTCCTCGCATCTTCATTCTCCCAGATTCTGAGGTCTCCAAAGTTGTGAAATGTGCCTCTTGTGTTGAAGAGGAAGCTCCCTCTTACAAGGAGTAAATGCTCTGAAAGTACAAATGATAGATCAGCTGATATTTGCTGGGAGTTAGGGATGGAAACAAACCTTTCAGAAAGAACCATGATGGACGTTTGTGTTGATACAGCTTCTCATAACTTGAAGAAGGTAAAGGAAGCTGGAAGAAATAGGGAAAGCTCTTTAATTTTCAAACACAATGGAGCCTGGGGCATGCTGAGACAGAGTGTCAGTGAGGATGTTTTTCTAATAATCTGTAGGACATTCCAAGGTACTTGATGAACACAAAGTGCTCACATCTGGAAGAGACTTCTGATATGGCAAGGACAAGGTTAGTAATGTTCGTCCAGAGGGAGATAAGGGCTGGAGAATAAGAAGTATAAACGGTATCAATCTAACTTTGTCTAGTTTTCATATCCTAAGGTGTGCAAAATTAATGTAAAGTTAACAGATGCCCTTGTGTTTTCCAGTGACTTAGGAGAGGCTTCGCTGAAAATCATTGGCGTCACTGCAGAAGACGATGGTATCTACACGTGTATAGCTGCAAACGATATGGGTTCGGTTTCATCTTCCGCCAGTCTACGAGTTTTAGGTAGGCCTGTCTCTTTGTTTTTTTAAAAAATCTATTTACATTCAAAGTGTCTAGTACCCATAGAACAGTAAAAAGAAAAGCTCAGCCGTTGGGCATCCCTTTGTTAAAGCAATATCATAACAAGCCTTTTTACCTGTGATGTATTGCTTGATTTAGCAGGAATAGATACAGTTTTAGAATGTAACTGATTAGAGGTTCATACATAAATTATGTACTGACACAGTACTGTCAACATGCATTCACTTTGCCAGTATTAGTTCAAACGCATGGATAAAATCATATTTTATCATCAGCATTCTTAGTTTCATCTCAATGAACCTTATTATGCTAACTTGTAATTTCTGAAGTGTACAGATAAGAGTAGCATTACTCTGTATCTTAAATTCTCCTTTATTAGAACTGTACAGCCACAATGTTTAGGAGAACATATAATGAGTTCTTGTCTTTGCATCATTGATCTACAGTTAAGTTGCATGATTTCAGTACCTGAAGTGAGGCAACCTGATTGTGAGGGAACAAAAAAGAGACCTGCAAAGATGAAAAATGCCTTTGTTTTGGAGACAGACAGCAAAGGGGGAAAAAGATTTTTATTTTATGTGTTTGATGACATAATGATAAGTTTTGGTGCATGTTTGTACATTCAGTTATTCTTACGTGTTCAAGATTCTCCGTTTTTAGAAACAGGGAAAGCAAGAGAGACAGAAGGATAGCAGGCTTTCTTACATGCAGGTCATAATATTTGATGCTAACTAGGTCCTTTAGACCATGGAGAGGCCCATATATTTATCCACTGGTGATAATTTATTCATAGATTTTAGCTGCAATGGGTCTGTCTCAAATTGACTCATATAAAAGAAAACAAGATATGAAGTGCTGCTCTCTGTCTTTGTACATCTGTCCTAGCTAATATGGGGACTTTTACGGTTGTCCTGAACCTCTCCAAAATACATTCTTTATTCCCTTTTTTTTCAAAGAATTTTGACATTTTTTGGAATGTTAAACTAGACTGTGAAAACTAAGTCCCTTCCAAATCTCATCTGAAATTTTCGGGGGTTTATATCCAGTGCTGCCACTCCGAGCTCTGCCTATTGGCAGCCACAGTAAGTGCCTTACTGCCAAGACATTGAGGTGGTGATTATTTCCGGCACTTCCTGCCCACTGACCAAGACAGACAGTAGTTAAGCCCTAGGATGAGTGTGCTGCAATATATAAAGGAGTCAGAAAATGAAATTTTTATCTTTATACTAATGTTTCATGAAAAATAGAGTTACTTTTTAAGGTAGCTGTTACACTGCCTGGTCACTGGTTTTTTCCAGTGGCAGGTGTATTGTTGATTACGAGATATAATGTAAGATGCCTTTTCTTTTTACTGTTTCCCTCAAGGGTACTCATTCCTGTACATATAGTATCCACTGTACCTGAATTAATTCCACTATAGAATTTGTTCTGCTGCATTGGCCAGGCTGCTTTGGTGTGTAATCCAGTTTGTCTTGCTGCCACCCTGTGTCATATAGGGATTAACAGGGTGGGGTGATTCTCCTCATAGTATCTCAACCAAGGAAACTTTCTAGTTAGGAGAGTAAAAAGCTCCTGATGGATAAGAATCAGTGTGAAACTGTGCTTTAAGGACCTAGTGTAATGAGTGTCCTTCCAACACCAGTTCAGAAGCCTAAAACTGATTTGACCAGAATCAAGAGTCACGGAAGTCTTGTAGACTAAACTACTGTCTTTCAGACACAGTCTTCGGTCTTATTGACCTTGTCCAAAAGCAAGTGTTTACTTTTCCATCAAAACTAAGCTAGAATTTGGTATGTTGTGGTTACTCTGAAACTAGACTCCAAAGGACAGGCAGCTGTATTTTGCTAGTCCTACTCAGCTCTACCATTACTTTTACGGAGAAGTTCTGGCCCTAGTTTCCTGGGGCCATTCTACCCTTCATTTCCCCTGCCTATAAATGTAAAATTAAAACTCTAAGTCTGTAGCACAAAGTAAGGTTTCAACTTCAAGCTTTGAAAAAAGTATTTTTTAGTCTTTCAGACTTGAACTGACTTGCCATTTGATTGTATTCAGCCCTTGTGCAAAGAGTAAAGAATACTCCTTATCTTCTGTTGCTGTAGCAGTCATTAAAAACTATCAATGAAGTAGTTGATTACAGAAATAATTTTCTTTCTGAGCTGCAAGAGGATGGACAATATGAGGCCTTGAGTTGTTTTTCAGTATGGACACAGCTTCAAAAGAAAGATGATAGGGCCCAGTCTGACTGAGGCAAATTCTTCCTGAAATGTATTCCTTAACAGGATAAGAAATCAAAATTTCTCCTTCTGCAAACATTTGAAACAACATATTGATTACAATGACAACAATTTAGTTTAAGATTTGAGTATAATGAATCTTGGACATACTGTCCCGCTCTTTTCTTTTTTTTTTTTTTCCCTAGGTCCTGGAAGTGATGGGATCATGGTAATCTGGAAAGACAACTTTGATTCCCACTACAGTGAAGTGGCTGAGCTTGGCAGGTGCATTCTGTGTGTCTATGTCAAAATACTGTCTTCTCTTTCAAAAATCAAATTCTCCTTGAAAAATACTTGTTGTATGAGCCTAAAAGGCCAGAATTGCATTGGATTAAATAGAAATGAGGAAGCAAAAGTTTTACCAGCACTAGATGGCACTGCATAAACAGAATGTAGTTAGGCTGAAGTGGTGTCATAGATTCAGGGATTTTTTTTTTTTTAAGTGTGCCTTACAGTGACTGACACTGCTTCTGCAGTGAAGCTCTCCTAAACTTTTTTTATTTAGGTTATGAAAATTACAGACTGAAAAAAGTCTGAAAATGGGCAAAATAAGTCACGTAGAAAATACAGTTGTCCAATTTAGTGGTAACCTTTGAAACTGGATATTACTCTGACTCGAGTTCTCTGCAGTTGTGATAAAACAGATCTTTGTCCGGTTTATACAGACACAATTTGTAGTAGGTGAATGCACTGAAAACTATTATGTCCAGAAATTGCTCTGTAAGGGTAGCTTATTAGAGATCTAAGGTTAGATTCTCTTGCAGTATATCTTTCAAGTAAAAGTATGCCCTTATTGCATCTCTTGGTTAATTCTTTCCTTTCGATGTTGTGTTCCAGGGGCAGATTTTCTGTCGTTAAGAAGTGTGACCAGAAGGGAACCAAGCGAGCAGTAGCCACTAAGTTTGTGAATAAGAAGCTGATGAAGCGAGACCAGGTTACCCATGAACTTGGAGTCATGCAGAATCTCCAGCATCCCCAGCTCATTGGCCTTATCGATACCTTTGAGACCTCCACCAACTACATACTAGTATTAGAAATGTGTGTGAACTCTTAATATTATCTGTAAAATCTTCAGAGTTTCTGGGGCATTTATAGGGGTTTATGAATAAGGAGCTCTAAGATTTCATGGAAGTTTGAAAGCACATAAGTAAAATATTGCAGTTGTCTAATGCTGTTACTAAAATGTTTAGTTTATTACTCAGAAGGAAACAAATTGAGATATTAAATTGATATGTGGATGATTATCTTAGTCTGAAGGTCCAGCAGTTATTTTGTATCAAGTGGCTGCACAAGTAAATTAGGAATGTTGTGATCTGGTAGCTTGATATGAAATCTCCTCTTCATACCATAGTCCTCTGTCTTCTAGGTGCTGCAGGCTACAGTTGTTCCTGTAGTCTATAACCTGTTAGGTTTTTCTTTCGGTTCTGATACATGGATTTATCCAGAATATAACCCTTGTAATTCTAACAGGGCTGACCAGGGTCGCCTTCTAGACTACATCGTGCGATGGGGAAACCTCACAGAAGGGAAGATTAGACTCTACCTGGGAGAGATTCTGGAAGCTGTGCAGTATCTTCATAACTGCAGAATAGCACATTTGGACCTAAAGGTGAGGTGTGAATGGGATTCCTGGCAGTGTGCATCATTCCAGGCATAAAAATCTCCCTCCTCTTGGAAACTCACAGCTGGGAACATAGAACTGCGAATTGCTTTGAGACTGTATGAACGGTATGGCTGGGGCTCCATCTCCAAATTTTTTAGATTACTCTTAGCCAGCAAAGCAGAAACTTTCAGTTCCCTGTGCTCTCTCCTTATAGCTTCCTGGCCCTGTGTGGTACTTTGTGCTGGAAATAATTGCTGACAGGAACAGTTTTGTTTGATTTTTTATTTATTTATTCATTTATTTATTTACTTTCTGATAACTTTGCAGCAGAAATCTGTTTCTTTCTCAAGAAGCATGGAGTTTGTTGTGAAAGAGACTACTTTTCCTCTCTTGCTGCAAATATGTTTCTCATCTTCGCACTTTGAGGGCTGTGATACCTATGTGAATGGTACCTGTTTGGACCTTTGTTCTACCCTTTGAACTTTACTTGAGCCACAAGGATTTGATGCATTTTAGTAGGAAAAGCTATATGACAAGGTCTTAATGTGAATATTAATTAAAAACTTACTCTTTACACTTTTCTTCACCTGTATATGAATAATAAGGGATTTTAGCATTGACAAGTCATCTTTGTAGGCAGAGTCTCTTTAGACAAATGGGGTCATGGTAAGAAAAAGCAAGAAGAGCCTGAATCTTCCCTCCATGTGCTTCTGTTTTCCAAGCAGAACCAGTTTTGGGTCATTATACCATGGAGACCCAAAATTTAAATTTTTTTCTAGTGATACACAGAGTTCACCAGTACTTTTTCTGGTCTCACGGTACATACAGATGAACCAATTGAAAACTAGTCGTTTGTAAGTCACTCTTACTTTGCAGAGATTACAGCTATAGCTGCAGTAGCTTCAGAAATAAAACTGTAGAAATAATTCCTCTTTCAGCTCACCAGTAGTGGGGCAGTTCTCTTGGTCGTGTACATCCAACAGGGTGTGCTGCTGCCATAGTCTCCTAACAGTGCTTGTCTTCCATCTGTACAGCGGCATTCCATTAAAGAATCACCAAGTAAAACTGAATTCTGTTGAAAGCATCATGCAAATTCCAACAAGGTTTTCCAATCTTGAAATGCAAGGGTTTTGTTGTCTCTGTCATAAAACAAATAGATCAGTTGCTTTATTCACCCTTTGTAGTTGCTGTTCTTAAAGCTTAAGTTCCCAAACACAGCTTCCCGTGAAATTTTGCAAAGCTGCTGTCATGGACAGCTGCAGTATAATCTGGCAGACCTATACTTCCTGCAAAAATTATAGTGCCAGCAGCTAAAGCACGTGCATTGCATGCTGTAGTAGGCAAGAACCTGCCTGCTACTTGGTTTGGGGGAAGCCTTGGTAAGACTGCCTCAGAGCTTTGCAGAGCTGGCCTTCAGCAGTAATCCTTGTAGCGTGCAGTTCTTTGCTGTGTTGTAGAGCTGACCACACTGGTTGGGAAGCTGTTATGTTGGAGCATTTAATATATGTTAGACCGACTTGAAAAAAGACATTTTAACTTTTGCTTTTGTTTTCTAGCCTGAAAATATTTTGGTGGACCAGAGTTCCACTAAGCCAACAATAAAACTGGCTGATTTTGGAGACGCAGTCCAGCTCAATACCACGTATTATATCCACCAGTTACTTGGAAACCCAGAGTTTGCAGCTCCTGAAATTATTCTTGGAAATCCTGTTTCCCTCACTTCAGATGTTTGGAGCATTGGAGTGCTCACGTATGTCCTTCTTAGTGGCGTCTCTCCTTTCCTGGATGAAAGTGTAGAGGAAACTTGCCTGAATATTTGCCGCTTAGACTTTAGTTTCCCAGATGACTACTTCAAAGGAGTTAGCCAGAAGGCCAAAGATTTTGTATGCTTCCTACTTCAGGATGACCCAGCTAAGCGTCCTTCGGCTGCACTGGCCCTCCAGGAGCAATGGCTGCAGCTGGGGAATAGCAAAAGTGCTGACAGCATTGATATATCCAGACTGACTTCATTCATTGAGCGGCGAAAACACCAGAATGATGTTCGACCCATCCGTAGCATTAAAAACTTCTTACAGAGCAGGCTCTTGCCAAGAGTTTGACCTTGCTTGAAGTTCTCTCTCATTCTCTTTCACCTGCCAATCAGTCAGACCGGAGATGGACTCCTCCTGCCAATCAATCAGACTGGAGATAGACTCCTTCTGCCAATCAGCTGTTGACTTGAATTTTGAGGAAAGCAAACCCCAAGCCAACCAGCTGCTAGCGAATGTTCGTGTGCAAATGCATTCCACAGAGACCCGCGCAGGGCGGCGTGGGGGACTGGTGATGCAGACTTCACGGGGGTGGAGGACAATAGCACTGTACTCTGCAAAAAGCAGTCACAAGCGATACAGTAACAGTATTTTATTCAGGTTTCTGCAAAAAAAAAAAATAGTTTTTTTAATAAACAAGAGTTGAATTTTGCAAGTGAACTTAGCTACCGTTTTCAAGATTTATTCAAGGAAGAAATGCCTATGTTCAAAGCACTGGTGTTAAACAAAAAATCAAATCATGCCTGGAGAAGACTCACCAAAATGGCTGCCCATTGGTACGGCCTTCATTTATAACATCTGATTTTCACTTGGTCCTAGAGCTTTCCAGTTGCCTCGCCTGTATGTATCTCACGTAGCAGTGCACTGAGATCAGACTCTGCTTTTAAGTGCATCCAACCTCAAAGTTTTTGCATACAAATAGAAGGAAATGTTTTGCTCTGATAAAATGTAGGCCTTACTTGTATATAGACTGTTACCTGCCTTCGATCTGTAATTTTTTTTCCCCCTCCTCTTATCCATTTTTCCCCCTCCTTCCTAAATGGTGGTATACCACTGTGCGGGTCTTCAGTTTGGGTCAGTACTCACTGTCTCCCTAGAAAAGGACTTTGGGTTGGTGCCCAGCTTGCTGACCCAATTGTCAAGCAGTATACAGCAGGATGTAATACTGTAAATGCACTCATTTGGGATTTTGTTTTCTTTCATATCATGTGCAATGTTGTGGCTTTAACATTTTATGCAACTATTTATGAGGACCTCTGTTGTAACTGTAATAAATATATAGAAAAAGCACATACTTAGTACGGCGAGCTTTATGGTTTTGTTTGTGTGATTGGGGGTTCTGGGTGGGCAGGGGCGGGTGTGTTGTACCACACTGTCATTATTAGTTTAAGATGAGGGTTAGCATAGGATTTAGTCAAGACTAGTCAGTTTTAAGTATTGTTTAAAAAAAAAAAAAAAAACAGGAGAGAGAGATTTGTATCCCAAATGTCAAACTGGTTAAGAAGTAGGGTGACACTTGTTAAAATTTATTATTATATTTAAAATGCCAAAGTCTGACTTTCCCCAAATCAGTACTTACTACTTTTTAGAATTTTCAAATCTGTGTTTACTTCTTTCTGTGAAATGAACAAATTAATTTTGTGCTCTTTGGTGAAGAATACATTCAGAAAGTAGTGGTCAGATGAGGAGAACTGGACACGTAATGTAATTGTCTTAGTAACTGTTTTAAAGGTTGAAGTAATATTAACGTGAGCTATTTAAAAAGATAGAGGTGGTTTTCTGTGCATCACTGAGTTCATATGGGTGTGTTGTCATCTATGTTCGTGTGAAACGCCATGTTTAAGGAAACCACGCTGACATCCCACAATAGTTAGATGTATGGGTCTTAAGCCATAACCTAGCTTGGGTTAGTTTTGAGCTTTGTGGCTTCCACTGTATCCTATTTATTCTTTTGTTTGTTTGTTTTTTGGGGTTTTTTTGTAAAGTTGTACAGAAACTTTTTAAAAGAAAACAACTGACTTCGAAACTGGACGTGTATTCGTACCAACCTCATATCATTATGTTTGTGTATTATTTTCCTTTATTGTTTTAGTTAAATTTTTTGCTTTATTTTGCATGTATATTTCTTTGTACAGTTACATGTTTACACAGTATGACATGATGTAAATATTTTATTTTGCCATCAGTTACTTTGAAAAAAATTAAACATATTTGACATAATTGTCTGATCTCTTGCTTTAAAGAGTTTGACAGTTTAGGTTTGGCTATATTTTAATTGGGCTCTGTATTTTAAAAGAAAAAAGTATGTAATTTTATTGCCATAAAATTTATTTTAAATTGCAATGATGTATCTCCCTTCATGCCTTACAAAATAATATTTGCCTTTGCTCTAAGTGTTGAGTGCTTTGTAGCGTCATGAATTCTTTTATATAAAACATGTGTAACTCTCTAAATGTGGAAATTCATTATAGTCTTTATTAGCTAATAAATTTTGACCAGCATAGTTTTCTAACAGATGTTCCCACTTAAAGACCAAAGGATCATATTTCAGTTTAATATTAAGCTGGGGAACAGATTTCCCACATCTTTCAGGCATTCCAAATTCAGTATGAAGAAAAGTTACTTTCAACCATAAAGATTTGGGATTTGCAACTAAACTCATGAAGCAGGAAAGTTCTTCATTGTGTATATTTATCTCCCTCCCTTTTCTGCTATCAGTAACCATTTGTAACTCAAAATGAAGTGAATGGTCAGGGAACAATACAGAGTGTTTATGCTTGTTGCTGCATTGTATACGTGATTTTTTTTTCCTTCTATTATCTGTCAAATGATGAAACAGTCCCTTTATTTCTCACAATTTACTTATTGAGAGAGACATTTTACATTGAGAGAGACAGAGGATATTCAGGAAGGACGTATTGACAAAGATGAGTAACTGGAAGCTTTTTCCGTGACAGAGGAATAGATGGCCACATGCTTTGTGGAAGAGTTTTTATCCTTCAGTTCTCTAAAATGAAGCTACACTGATCAGGGGAAAAGCTACCCAAGTGCTATACAGACAGATAATGCACTTGCAGGTGTTTCAAGTAGCAGAGATAGTTTCTTCCACTTGTACATAAACAGGAGTGTGCTGTTTCTGGCCCTCTCCATGAGCCTCGTTACTTGAGAGAGCCAACATCTTTTGAGAGAGTGCAGTTTTGCACAAAAACCTGCTGTTTGGTGCAAGAACTTCCAGCTGAACAAAGCTTGAATGATGAGCTTGAGATCTTCAACTTCGATATCTCTCCAGATGCTTTGAAGAGATAATGTAAGGGCCCTTTGTTTCACCAGATTGTGCAGCTGGAGCTCCAAATGCTGCTTGGACTCGGTTGGATGCAGTTCTTGTTGACTGTCTTGCACACCACCAACCAGCACTGCAGGCTGATAGAGAGTGGAGACCAAAAGTATGGGTGAGAGCAGTTGGTATGAGGTCATTGTGGGAACATTGACTGCCATTCCCTATGCTTTTCAATATCATAACTGAAAAGGGGGAAATAGCCAGGAAGATTCAAGAGAAGACTGTGTTTAAGTGTTTCTTTTTGATAGCATACCCAAATCACTTCTTATTTAGGAAGAGATTGCCAGACTTCAAAGTCAGTACAAGAGCGAGTAGTTTTCAAGTTGAGTTTGGGAGCGTAGGAGTTCTCAGTTGCATGTTTGAGGAACACAGATTTAACTTGAAGACTATTATGCAACTGCTAAGCAGAAAGCCTGGCTAGATAACATTTCCATGGTCAGAAAAGCAACGTACATTGTCTTCCTAATGGGCAGAGGCCTAACACATACCTATGCTCATGTTGACTGTAAGTCATCCTCATTCTCAAATGGACTATTAATGTGTTGATGAATAGAAGAAAAAAAAAATTGTTTTTTTCTTACTCCAAATCCAAAAGTATGTTCAGGCCAGGGCACAACAGAGATCCTCCACAATGACACAGCAAAAGCATCTGGCTTCTTGAAAAGATTTCAGTAACCATGCGTACCTGATTGGTAGTAAAAGATGCCTGAAAATATAACAGGATGTTCTTTGCATGTAACATACTACATGACATTGCCAGGAAACGTTAAAACCCCAATGCAGAGGGTGTCAGTGTAGAACTAAATAAAGAACCAAGGATGGCTGATTTGAGGTTAAGCCCCATGGTTCCCAAAGATCTTAAGAGAAATGAAGTCTGGAATATACTTAACCACCGGTTGTGGATAGTGAAATCTATGAGTAGCTGGTATTTGGTGAAGTATCTGGACAGCCAATCTTTGCTACAAACAGCAGTGTATTTGTGTGCTAGGGATTAGTGTAGGGAGTGTTATCATGTCTGCTCCAGTCCAGAAGATGAGCTAAGATTTATATACCTTTTCCATATATGTATAGACTCAGTGTGGAGGTGTTACTGATTTCTCTGCTATAGGAATTCAAGTGCACGTGGAGGTAGGTAGAATCAGGTAAAACCAACTTTCTGTGTTTGTTTAAACAAGCTCCAGATATTGTGGTATTTTTGTCAGAACCACTGCTTTATCCCTCAGGCAAACAACTTCTGAATTTCTTTTTTCCTGAAATTAAATCTTGGTGGAGATTATATTGGAGAGTAACAGATAGATTTTGCATCTGTAGAGGTTGTGCTTCCAGTACTTTCTGCACATTCATATCTGCTCGAGCAGTCAAGACAAAAGGCTCTTCCTGTGTGCACTATAATGCCAAAGCATGATGATCTGTTATTGCTGCAAAGCAGCTGTTGCCCACTGTTCTCTCTCCTTCCTGGCAAGCAAAGACACATATCCAGCACCTCAGGCTTCACATGCCTGGTAGTCACCTCAGCATTTCCCAAGTAACTGCACTGAGTGGTCCTCAGTGTGATGCCATAATACTGAGCATCAACACAAGAACAGGATCTCCCATTTAACTCACCTGTCACAGGGACAAGGAGCCTGATGTATAGGAGCAGAAGAATATACTTCTCACGTGATGTCGTTGTCCTCAAAACAGGAACGCTTCTCATCTCCTCCAATTTACTCCCTTTAGCCCTACCCAAAAAGCTTTAGGGGAATGGGGGTGGAGGGGCAGTTGGGAATATTGCGTACAGCAGTATGATCTCCCGCTAGTTAATGTCAGGATAGTTAACACCAAGCCTGCTAATAATAAACTCCCATCAGCCAATCTGTGCCTTCTTTCACCCTGCTTCTTCATAATTTTTCATCTTAATATGTGCATTCTTTACTGCTGGAGGTACTTATTTTCTTTGTTGTTCAAGGAAATGTGTAGGTGAGGTACTTGAGACTGTATGAGTTGCAGCAGATAAAGCTGCAGATCCCATCACTATGCCTGTGGTAATGTATTGGTTCTCATTGCTCAAAATTTCTGGGTTTCTGAAGGAAAGTATCTTCTATCCAAAGGTGACAAATATATTGAACTATAGAAAGGACAAAATCTTAACACCAAAGCAATACTTCAATCTCTGCAGCTGAATTTTCAGCTCCCAAAAGACAAAAGCATTCTCTTCTATCATACTCAATAGTCTTCCTACAAAATTATGGCTTTGCATCTCATGGAAGAAAAGTCCACTGAGGTATATACTTCATGGCCAGGCTTCACGAACAAAGATTTAGGGAGAGCTCTACCCACGTTTGTTACAAGCGCGCTGGTGGCTAAAAAGGCCGATATGGGATAGGCATGTCCGGTTGCATGAGGTATACTTAATACATAATTACTGGTTTAGAATAGCAGTAAATCATTGGTAGCCATAACTTTGTAGGAACAGGTTATGCAATTGAACTCTTTATTGTATCAAGAACCCACTGACTTCTTCCTTTAATATCTCTGAAGCTTTGTTTTAGAAAAGACTATGAGCAGTTCATCTCCTCAACTTTTGTGCCCTACCTTTGCTTTTACAGTCTTCTACCTCCCTTTTCATCGGGTCATCTGTTTACAAGCTAAAGAGTACCGGTCTATATATTCTTCCTAGGGAAGCTGTTTATCATCTTAATTGCCTTTTTCTGAACCTTCCCTAGTTGTATATTTTCTGTGATGGGAGGAGGCAAAGCTCTGGTGGTGCATCTCCCCTCCACCAGAAAAAAAACAAAACCAAAAAAACCCACATACAATATTTATGATACAGGTGCATCATAAGTTACATAGCTGGAACATGCACCTTGTTCTCTATTCCTTTTCTAAAAATTACAAGTGTTTGACTTCTTTTGAGCTGATACTTTGTAGAGTAATAAATCCTGAGATCACATGCCCAAGCTTAGCTGCAATGGTTTGTTTAGAGCCCATGACCATACATGTAAAAGCTGGATCTCCCTTTTAGCACATCCCCCATGAACAATAATTTTGTTGAATTTTTTCAGCCACTTTACTTCCTAGACAACACTGAGGTATTACAATTGCCTTAGGGAGCAGCTGTTCTGGTGGAACTGAGTATGAAGATCTCTTGTATTAAACAAATAGAAGCTCATTACTGCTGCCTGCCTTCTACTATTCCCCCAGCCTAGCTCCTCTGACTTTTTCAAGAACTCCTTTTGTGGGACTTTCTTGCCAGCTGCTTCAACCATCAAACTCATTTCCTCTTGTCCTGAGGGAGGAAACTGTAACCTGCCTTGGACTTCATTAAGCTGAAATTCTGCACTTTCCAATTAAATGTCAAACACTGATTTTAGTGAGGCTAGCACCCTCACTTTACTGAAAGGATTTATTTGGGTCTCAAGCAGGAGACTTTCTTCTCTCCTGAAATCATGCATCAGGAGTATCTCCAAACATTACTTGCAAAAATTTCACATTAAGCTTCCTGAAGATTCAACTGGCAGTAGTCAGCACCAGGAATTCATTTAGCACACCCTGAACTCAGTCTCTGTGATGGTTTGCAATACCAAGGGTTATTCCTAATACTGAGGAAGAGCTGGCAGCAGCTGAAATCTTGCCCTTTTGTACCATTGGGAATCTGTCTAATCACTTCTGGTCAAGTAGCAATTTTCATCACTTATCTTGCCTGTTTTTACACATCTTCCTGTATGTTTGTGAAGACCATGGGATCCCTTGAGATTGATGGTTCTTCAGGATCTCAGACTTTCCCTTCAGTGATGCCAAGATCCACTGAGTATTTGCAGAATGATGTCATTTATTTGCCATCTCTCAAGCCTGAGGGTGAAAGAATACTTCCTTCTTTGGTGATGGAGTACTCTCCTGGGACTTGGAGGGTTCTGGACTCTTTGCTTGCCAGGAAAACTCAAAACTGAGAATCTCTGCTAGTCCTAGTTACTGGAGTTAATGCATCCATTGGTTTATTCTGATATTGTTGCTGTTCTTGGGAGCTTTAGATGCTAGTGGCCATTTCACACACGGAAAAAAGAATGTCATCATATATCATGAAGCATTAAGGGGAGACTTTTAGTATAGGGCATCCTGAAGGTAACTTGATCACCACCAAAATGTGCCTGAATGTCAAAATTACACAGTGTTTGTGGAGTTGAATAGAGGCTTAGACTCATTTTTTCCAAGGATCCTTCACAAAGGCAGGGTGTATATCTGGTGATGATTGCTGTTTTTATCCTGGCTACTGGTTGTGAATGACAACTGGAGATCTTACTTTGCTTTTCAGACCTGCTTGCAGAGAATGTAAAGTGTGCTGTTGTACTTCATCCCACAGCTCAGGTGTGTAATGGTTCTCCAGTCTAAAGTGAGTCTAACCTTTCTTTCTTTTTGGAATAAGTTCTAATTTTTCTAAGGGGACCTGATTTTTCACTTAATATTTAACCATCCATTTCCTTTTCAAGACCTCCATCTGTTTAATAGTCTGTTATTTTTTAAAATGTAAATATGATGTTCTCTATTTGATGAAGTCTGGGTATAGTATAAGTAATTTGATACGTGATACAGTACAAGGTTGCAATATAGGGATCAGCATCTCTACTGCAGAATTTATCTGCTTGCTGTAAGAGCCTCTGTTTTCTCTCATTCTGCTCTCTAGGGAATTTTTAAGTATGAAAATCCTAGCCGAATTCCTATTACAATGGTAATCATGATATGGATGAGGCAATTGTAACTTGAAATCTGAGCTCATAACAGCCTTCACCTTTTAACAAAGTTTTTTTCTTCCAGGAGCATGAGAGAGATTCTGGCCTATTAACTGTTCCTTCTAATATTCTCTTCTTTCAAGTAACTTATTGGGGTTTTTTAAGAGCTTATGCTGGGACAATTCTCCATGTTCTTTCTGCCAGGAGTCAAGAAATTAATGTAATTGTTTTCTTTTCCAACTAGCACATTTCTGTGGCCAAGGGCTTGCTTCATAACTCACTCAAAACTTTAGCTTTTACTTCGTTATGCAGAAAATCAAACCTTTCAAGGGAATCTGCATACATAGTGGTTACCAAAACTAAATGATCTAATGGTGTGATCCTAGGGAAGTACTTTCAATGGTTATCTGGCAATTTCATGACTTGCAGCAAGACTCTAAAAGTAGATCCACAATCTTTGCTGAGAGCATTCTTTGCTGCAACTCAGGTAACAGCAGTGGAAAATGTCCTTGTTCTCATGATTTGCAAAGTCATTGTTGGGGGGGGTTGCATTTGCAGAAAGGCACTACACTGTTCCTTGGTTTCCATGTCTGATGTGTCTGTTCCTGCTCAGTAAAAATCTACAGTACCCATTCAGTTGCTATGTGAATGTGTGTGGCGTTGCCTGGATTTATCACGCAGTGTGGGGCAGGTATGGGAGAAAGGAAAACTCGTCAT
The DNA here is from genome assembly GCF_001604755.1 of Lepidothrix coronata. NCBI lineage: Eukaryota > Metazoa > Chordata > Aves > Passeriformes > Pipridae > Lepidothrix > Lepidothrix coronata. The sequence goes on along the minus strand of NW_016690338.1, from coordinate 600,612 downwards.
TCACTTGCACACTTTAAGACATGTTCTCCATCTGTTGTTGTTTCTCCGACTATCTTCCTTCTGCCAGATCATCGTATGTGAGATAAGAAAGGATATAATGTCTACGGTGCTAAAATACATTGGCACACATGGATAACGCTGTGCTGTAAGAAGGGGTGGAAGCTGCAGTGGAGTGCATGCATGCTGCAAATACTGCAAAAAGTATGAATGTGGAAAAATGTATAGATTTCTTCAAGGTATGTTGACTGCACATACAATTCTTGGTGGTTCTTTTTTCTGAATTTCAGGGGTAGCAAACTAGTATCATGCATAAAATCGTATTTGCCCTTCCTTTGCTTTCTCTGTAAGTAGAAATACAGCAGTGATGAAGAGAGACATAGGTGGTTATTTGTATGCACAAAGGAAGCTTCGTTTCCTAGGGTCTGCCTCAGAGTTGAATTATGTGGTAGTTCATGGAAAAGAAGTTAAAGCTTTCCCAAAATATGAGTTACTCATGATAACAGCATGACACAGTAACAGCATACGCTTCTTCTTCCTGATGTCTTGGAGAAGCCAAGGGTGCTATGTCCAATTCAAGACATTCAGCAATTCAAAAAGTACCCAAGAAGGCCAAGATAGATGGAGACTGTGGAGAAATAAGTGAAAGAGAGCAGGCAAACACAGAAAGGAGGTGAGTGCACGTGTCTTACTAAGGTGCCACTGGTAAGTTAACCACCTTAGGATTAGCCATGCACAACGCTGGACTTTAACTGTGTGTCTGATCCTGACCACTGCATCAGAGTCTGGAAACCATGGCATGGTTACCTGCGCATGATCTGCCTCTTGATATGGAACTTTACAACAAATACCTAATTTACTCGATGTCTTTTTCTCCACGCTGATATAGTGCTATTTGCTACCTCTTTGTACTGGCTGTAAGTTTTCTGTTACTAGGTCACAACTGGCTTTAGAGAGTGCATTGCCATCCAGCAGTTCAGCCATGAGCAATACGTTGCAGCCAACTTTCAAAATCTTTGGAGCAGGATGGGAAAAGAGCTGAAGAGGATGGTAAGCCCTGGAAAGGATTGGCTTGGAAACACATTTGAATATGTAAAATAGTGATCAATATGTTTACTATAAAAAGTATTTCCAGTAATTTCTGATAAGCTAATGGGTCTAGTGGAGGAAAGATAAGAGTGTACTGAAAATAGATGGCATCCCTCCAAAATAACTCACTGTGTAAGTCAAAAGCATTCCCCTAGAAGTATCTGCCGCTTGTCTTGGAAGATAATATTCCAAAGAGACTGCAGAGATAAAGTTCAGAGAGAGGAAAATATCTTTATTTGGTATTTAATAAAGATATTATAAGTATCTTTGAGTAAGAATGTTCAGGGATAGTCAGTACATGGCCGATAGGCCTATGATTCCTTTTCATCCTCCAAAGGATTTATGCATGGGTAGGGATGGCATTTGTTTGTGAAAGCAAACATTTGTTTCTGTTTGCATGCTGTGACTTTTCCAGTTGTGCGTGGTTAGGTAAGTAGTGCAAGTACTTGATTAAAGTTGAATCTTCCTCTTGTGTTTGTAATGTTTGGTTTTGACAAATAATCAAGAAACATACTTTTCGCTGTTAGTCAGCTGCAAGGGTTGGAAGGAGTAACATTTTACAAGGCCTAAATACTATCTGTTGGTTTTTAAAAAAATGATGAGGAAACAGTAATGCTCTTTCCCATTAGTTCAGATGTGAACGGTTTCTGTACTCCAGTGCTCCACAGAAACTCGCCATCCGCTTTATGAATCTATTCCCAAATAACTTGAGTATTTTTTTTCTAACAATCTTGCCTTTCTAGTTTATAATTTATATCTAATAGAGTGAAAGCTGCACCTGAAGTTGTAAAGGTTTTTTTTCAGAGCCTTGGTATTACTGTACTGTGTAATGCAGTGTTTTATTTTCCATGGTTAAGCTTGCTTGATGTCAAACATTGACTTTTTGCCCAAGTCAGACAGAGAAATACTAACTTCTGCGATGTTACTTGAGCCTCCCTGTCTGTTGTATTGTAGAGGTGCAAGGGAAAAGCTTTCCAACTGGATAAAAGAGCATTAGATGAAGAATACATCTCTGTGGAAATACTGGAGGTCTTCTATAACAAAGTAGTATAAAGATGAGTTGTCTTAAGTATCAACAGCTGTTGTATTTCTCTTTTATGCTGTGGTGCTGCCTCATTGCAGCTATTTCTTGTCAACAAAGAAGTTTTGGGGTTTTTTTGTTTGGGTTGGTTTGGAGGGGTTTTTGTACATTTCTGAGTTTCTCCAGCCACTGTGTCCTAGTTAGAACAGCTGGGACCAGTTCATCACTGTATGGGTGTAACCCAAAACTGTGTATTCTATAGCCTTCCATGCCACTTCCCAGAAACTGTCATCAATAGACCATTTACACCCTCTGCCCAGAGCAGCCTGACTCCTTAGGCTATGAACTGGGTGTTAAGAGGTCTGCGAGATAGGAGGGTGCCCCCTGTCCTCACACCCATTGTGGAACTCCCCGCCCTGAGGGAAGTACTGGGCATTCCTGCCTGAACTGGAGGATATATAATCTTGGAGTCTTGGAACTTTTTTAACCACTCGTGGGATCCAGAGGAAGACTGTAGACCACTGCTCTCAACCAGACTGCAACCACCACTCTCGACCAGACTGCAACAGCACTCTCACCAACAGGTTTTTCCCCTCTCCTTTTACTTTGGACTCAGGGGGCCCAAAGAACACCACTCTGTTCATGCCCCAAGGTGCTGGGTTATACATTTGGGTTTTGTGGGTTAAAACCAATTGTTGTCTGTATAATCGTACTTATTGTATTATTTTATTAAATTGTTATTCTGACTTATAATCTCTCTTTTTAAGTTGGGTTCATTTCCCCTGCCGGTTTACTTTTAAACCAGCACACACTGGAAGTGAAAATGATGTTATTTCATTGTAGAGAAGTGTTATACTGAAAGATGTTACCTTTAGCAGGGATTGCTGTTCTAATCTTTCTGCTGGAGAACACAATTCCCAGAACTCTGTTTGTACCACACTAGGGAGCTCTGCACGAGCTGTTCTCCCAAGCTGTTTACTTGTATTTCTCCACCTTCTTCCCTTCTGTGCATACTTAAAGCTTTCCTACAGCACTCAGTGAGAGGGAAGGCAAAAGGGCTCTTTGCTAATTATGGAACAGTTAAAAATGTCTTTCCGAGCTGCTCCTGGCAGAGAGGGTGTAGAAACACTTGTATTGGGGGAAAAAATGAAGAGATACAAATGGCAAATCCTGAGAGCTGTGTGAGAATTCATGCTCTTCTGCTGGTTGCTTATCCTTAGATATGGTGGTGAGCATCTGACAGACAGGAGGGGTGTATTAAGCACAGGGACACAGGAATGCACATGCCAGAAGGACAGAGCTTTATGTCCAAAGTGCCCTGTCCTATAAACAAAGAGCTTAGGTGTAGAGCAGTTTTGTTGGGAAGAATCTATACAGATACATATATAAAAGATCAAGCCCTTAAATGAGTTATCTATACAAATTCATTATGTACTAATGTTGTTGCCTTACAGTGTTTTAATGCACACTGTATGTCCTGGCCTTCCTTTGAGGTGACTAAGCAGGCGTTACATCCTAAATCTGTCATTGTGATGGGCATACCTCAGCTTCCTGTTTCCAGCAAGACAGTTGACTCCACACTGTGGAACTCCTATATAAGAAGTCAAAACTGCTTTAGCTCTTTGTGACAGTGGTGCTTGGCAGAGCAAATCTCAAACAGTAGTCAGGCGATGGAGGGAGGATGGTAGCAGAGATGTCTGCTTAGTTGCTCTGTGAAGTCCCATCATTGGTTCTGATGAGGAAAATATGAGGAATGACAGCTGTCTAGCATGTATTTGCCATTCCCTCAGCCACACCTAGTCTGCTTTTTTAAAATGTTTTGATTTGTTCCATAGACAGAACAAATCTAATGTTACAGTTAGGTGCAGGGATCAGGGAGAGGACAGGAAGCTTTCAAAAGCTGTAAGTCCATGTATGGAGATCCAGGGTGTTCAGTTTGCAAAACCTACTACCATCTGCAGCTTTAACGTCAGCATTTGAGGCCTCCTACTAGTTTGACTATACAAATATCCCAGCTTCTGTCAAATTGCTCATTTGCAGCTGACATATTGCCACTTAAAAGTAGTGCCTCAGCTCTGGCTGAGCTCCATGTTGGACTTTATAACATCTCTCTGTATTTGTTTATTCAGCATAAATTATTTTACTACTGGGTGTAGCTCTTTATGAAGCCTGTCTCCTGGAGATATTGCCAGTGGAAGGAAGTATAACTATATGATATTTACCTTACCATGATGCTGTTGTAGTCATACTATTTGACTCATGCTTAGTACAGTTTGTTTTAGAGTAATACTTGAAGGTCAGTGGAGGAAGGACTGTTCCTGCGTTCACTTGGAAAAAAACAAATGAAGCAAAGCACAAAGAGTCATCTCCTTGGGTTTTTTTCACTTGTCATACACAACTGATAGCAGACTGGAGCTATGCATTTCACAGTTATGTTAAAATAATTTAAAAAAAATCCAGTAACATTATGCTTGTATGACCTGTAGAAAAGTGCTCCAACATCTTCTGGAACAACTTACAGTAGATGATTCAATTTTTGAAATGTCCTGAAGGTGAGGTATATTGAACACATGAGACACCTGTTAGCAGAGGAGACCCCAAGAGCAAGGCTCTGCAGTGCCTCTGAACTGGGGATCTATATTTAACAGCAGTGATGGTTGTGCATTCTGTTCCTCATTTGTTTCCTGCTGTGCCCCCAGCATGTCAGATTCCTTCCCTCACAAAAATGGAAGTTTAGATGGTCTCCCTTTCATTTCTCCCCCAAGACAATTTGTCATGCATTTTTGCTCTCAGTGCTAAAATCAGTTTATTAACATATGTAGACACCATTTGAGCTTTTCAAACAAAATCTGTAGCATAAGGATCCAATTATGTGATTGTATAGTTAATGATCCTTTTAAATTTAAAACTCCCTGTAAAATTTTACTGGAAGCTTCAAGAGTCTTCAAACTGTCATCCTGAATTGCCACAAAAAGTAGCATTTTTTTGATGTAATGTAAATCCAGATTGTTCAGAGGATATGATTAAATCTAAAAGTAATTTTGAGGATATAAAGGCAGAATCCAAGGCACAGTTCTCTTAACCTTAGAAGAAAGACTTCTGCTTTGTTCTTCTAGTACTATTCAAAACACACACCTTCCTTGTGTAAAATGGATGCAAGAAGCTGAAATGAGGAACCAGCTCCTGACTCCTCTCACTTTTACTAATCATGCTTGGAGTCCAACCTGCCGGGGATGGATAAGACCTTCTGAACTGTGCTGCACTGTCTGCTTTGTGCATACCCATGGGTGGGCACCTGGGATCTCTGCATGCCTGACAAGCTGAGGGAACCATTTCTGCAGGGGCTTGGGGTCTCCTATAGAGAGAGTTCTCCTATATAGAAATCCTATAGACATCTAAAGCCAGATTTCACTGAGACAATATTTCTGTGGTGGAAGGTGGGTCCAGGGAAATTTGCATGTACATATATATTTGAGAAGAAGCCAAAAGGGAACAGATAGAAAATTTCATTTTTACATTTTCAACAGAGGGGATTTTTTTAAAGAACACGTATGTCATTTATTTGCCAGAAAAGTAGAAATCCTAATACCTGCAGTCTAAATAGCAAAATGTCAAAAGGGCTAAGATACATAAAAAAATTACAGAAAGAGAAATCATTGAATCCTTTGTGAGGAAGGTACTGACATCCCCTGCAAGTAGAATTCTGTCTTTGTTGGCACTAACTGCAAAGGGAGATGAGTGCTGCTTATCATCTCAGCGGGGGCTGTATATTCAGCTGAAGAGTCTCCATCACCATGGTATTTTCAGCACATCTCAGTTTTAATCATCAAGCTTCACTTTAGAGATGGAGAAAGCTTCTTAGTTCCCTCCCCCCTTTTTAACAGGTGGTAAAAGGATTTGTTGAAGATAGCATAAAGTTTTGGCAACTGCAAAAAATAGATGTCCATGCTCTGAATTCTTCTGCCATATCCTAATTAAAAGATAGCGATGTCATCCTTCCTTTTGTGTTGTGAAATATACAGTGAAGTATAGCGTATATTAGCTTTGCAGCAGGTTGTTTATACCTGCTAAATGAAGAAGCACATATATTAATTTCAGCTGTAAGCATTGATAGTGATTCTGTAAGGAGATGTGAGAAAGAAAATGGCAAATAGAACCAGGATGTTTATCGTTGCAATTCAGCATAAGCCATCAGCCACACAAAGTGTCTTTCAGAAAGGAACATCTGTTGCTGTTTCTGTTAATCTAAAGGAGATCTAGATCAATAAGCTGCATTATGAAAGGGGGCATGTGCATGCTCAAGCCCTTGTCTCTCCATGACTTTTCCATCAGCACTTTTGTTCCTCAGTGTACAGGCTACTGCTTTCCTTTAGTAGCCTTGGATTTTATATGTATTTCATTTTCCTGCTTGTTACTAAGTCTCCCTCTTAAGAAAATTTGTTCTTTTCACTGATGGCATTCCATGTTTTGGGTTCAAGTGACTATTTTCTCCGAAAAGAATGAGCTCCTTTCTTCCCCTTAGTGACCCTGTTTTGCTGTTTCAGTACAAAACAAGCCATTGCTGATCGCTGCTGCGGTTCTTAGTGGAGGTGGCAGAAAGCAGCTTGCTCCTCCTACTTCAGAAGAGAAGCCCAGGGAAGGAGGTGCTCTCATCATCACATCTTATTCTCAGTGAGTCACTCATAGCACCTAGGTCTTAAAATGCTAGCTTTGGTTTGCTGCTTGCAGTTTTGGCAGTGAAACATAAATATTTAGTCACTGTTGCAAAGCCAGGGACTGACACTTGACATACACACACACAAAAGGCAAATGCCTGCAAATAGGCTGTGTCTTGTTTCTTCTGGCAGTAACATCTTTCAGCACAAAGGAGAAACAGCTGAACTCTGAGCCCCTGCATGTTGATTTCTAAAGAAATAGTATGGACTCTTATTCCAAGTATGAAGTATCTGATTTAAAAAGAATTGTCAAAAAGTAAAGTCCATCACAGATTTTTGTAACAGGCATTCCTCTTCCCAAGGAAGTTGATTCCCTGTGCCCAAACCCAGGCACTAGGACACAATTCTGCACTAACAATGCACTTCATTCTTCCAAAATCCAGAAAGTAGATTGTACTGATACTGTTCCCCCTACTAGTCTTCTGAAGATAAGAAATAATCAGAAAAAGGTACCCCTGGGGTACCTGCATAGGACAGCAACTCTCCTGGCCCCACCTGTCCAGCTGCAGCAGAAGGTTGTCAGCGATAAGGATAATTGTTCCTAAAAGGGTGATTTTTCTTCCAGGTAACAGATGAGATGGCAGGACAACTTGTTAGAGCAGAACAAAATGTGACTGCATGCATTTTGGAGGTTGGGGATGTTTGTAACCTTAGTCTGCTTCTGATAGAAAGGGAGAAAGCATGAAGAAAGTAAGAAGTTGGCTTTAGAGTTCAATAATGGAAATAAAACTGCCTGCAACTCCAGGACAAACTCAGGTGGCCATCTTGTGCTTACAGCTTTCAGATAGCTGGATGATGTTGTGCCACGTCACATTTGGGTTTCCCAACAACCGCTGAAGACCAAGACCTCTCCTATCATTGGTGAGCATGGAAACAAGCATATTGAGCTGTGATGAAGTCAAGTGCAGACCTCATTTGCTACATCTCACAGAACCACAAGGGAATGCCATGGGTAGGAGAGGCAATCTGATAACACCCACTGCAGAAGTGTGGGGGTGGACAAAGAAAATTTCCTTGTCAGCTTGTGAATGTGATAACAGTGCAAATAGGCAGGCATGCAAACACTAACTACTTAGTAAAACACGGCTATCCTTAGTTTGTGGACTCCGTCAGCCCAGGTGGTCACTGCCTCCAACATGCTAAACTCATCATCTCCATTTTAGGTTGCTCTTTTTCATCTCCCCATGACCTTGAACAGACCTCTTAGCTGTTTCTAATTTAAAAAAAAAAAAAGGCACATGGTTTATGTGGGGAATTTATCCTGTATTTTTTGTAACTTAGTCCAGTTCCAAAGCTCAGCTGAGGCTTTCCGGCAAGGAAGGGGTGCAGAAGGCCCTGATTTGTCCTCTTCTCCCTTTTGGAGCCTTTTTTTGCCTGTCACCTAATCCTGTTGGAGCAAAGACAGCATCACTTTCCAAAACTCCTCCAAGTTCCTAGATTCCTGCCACAAAGAGTCTTCAGATGTGCCAGCATTTTCACTATGCCCTAAAGATGCTCACTGAGCTATGGAAGAAATGCAGATCTTGGGCAAATACTCGTGCCCCAGCACAGCAGGAAAGGGAGGTAATCCATGCTTTTCCTGCTTGGATAAAACCTAAAGAGATATTAAAGAGTTATCCAGGTGAATCAGCTATGCTTGGTTGGGAAATATGATATATGGGTTTAAGCATGTGGAAACTGCAAGAAAAGAGGAAGAGTAGGCAGTGCTAAATGTCCAGAACTGTTTCTGAACAGGGCAAACCAACCTACCAGATAAAAAAAATCTAATAAGAAGAACAATAGAGGAATTAGGGTGATCAAAGGGAATTGAATGCAGAAAAGAAAGTTAATTTTCACTGTATAAACTAAACAATTTGCTTTTTTGACTTTTTTTTTTTTTTTAAACACAACAAACAAAACAACAAAAACCAGTGCTGAGCAAGGAAGGCAAAAGAGGGCATGTCCTGTGTTTCTTTCTTCTGTCCTACTAATTTTCTTTCCAAATCTCCCCTTGGAGATGCACTGGTCCTGTAGCCGGCCCACGGGTTTTCCCCCTTCAGAACTATCTTGTTCTGTGAATGGAAACTGAACACAAAGAGACAAAAAAAGCCCATATATATATGCCTATATACGTATAAACGTGCACATGTTTATATATAAACATATGAACACTGTTTTTCAGTGTTCACTTGCTGCCTTTGGATACTTACTGGCATAGAGCCTGAAGAGCATGAGAGCATTCAAAGGCAGAACATTCTTTATGGTTCCTCTCCTCCTTCCTCCATAGTCAATGGTGAAATAAGAAGTGTCTGCAGGCTTGCAGTCATGGAGCCCAAGGCTTGGACTGGAGCAGAGAGAGCAGATTTCACCTTCAGTTCCTGAGCTGCCAACAAACAGAAGGAATAATATAATATAGGTAACAGTTATCTCCCCAACTCCACCTTTCCAAATTTATTTTTTTTAACAAATGCTCCTGATCCAAGGGTGAAAATGAAAAAATAGCATTTTAAAACTAATTTAACAAAAATACTGTAATAAAAGATGTAGAAAGGGAAACCGACATTCTAGTGAGAGGGAAAATGTGAATCAGTAATTGTACTGTTTTTTTTAAAAATCCGCGTGTAACATGGAGGGAGCAACAGTCAACAGAAGAGGAATCTGGCAGGGCAAATGGCTGCTTCTGCCTCTGAAACAAGAACTTGTGGGTATTTTCAGAATGGGATACTAGTGAACTTGTAAGCTAGGGTATTGGGATGTATCTTCCAACAGTGTAATTAAGAGACAATTAATAGTCTGATACTGTAGAGAAACCACTTGTCTCATTTAATTTAAAACAATGAGGAAGGAAAAGGAAAGAATGTCTCGAAGGACCCTTTGCTTATTCCTATTAAAAATCCTGCATCTGTGAAAGTGATTTAACTGTATCTGTGTAAACTTTGCTTTTACATAGCCCAGTCTATATCTTAATATGGAATGGATGCTTGTGTGGACCACCTGTTTGCACTTCACAGTCAGACTGTTCCTACAGAAAGCACATTAATTGCACGAAAGTAATGTTAAAAGCTTAGCTATCAAATGTGACATTGGAGTTGAAAAGAAGAGGCTGTGACCCTCTGTGGACTACCACTAAGATAGAAAACATGGATGGATGGTACATCACAGTTCGAAAATCGGCCTGCAATCTCCATCCCGCAAACAACTTGGAAGATGCGGAGGGAGGTAGCAATGTGACCTTTAGAAATAGCTGAGTTATGCTCAATTTTTTTTCTTGTGGCTTGGATATGGAGAAGCATAGACAGCCTGTGTGACTTTGAAAACTTTAACGGAAATGAAACAGGAAGCCAGATCCTTTCACGGCTTGTTGATCTGTGAAGACAGGCTGAGTCTGTAGAGACCCATTTTCTAACTGCAGCAGAAGTCAGGGGAGAGAAATCCAGCTGAGGGGATACTCTGGAGAGGAGATGCAGAGGCAACATGACAGAAAGGCAAGTAAGAACAAAGACCAGTTCCCTGAGCAAGAAAAGCAAAGCAGAATTAACCACTCAAAGAGAAGTGTCGGTAAGTTCATATAGCTGTGCTCTAAATTTTAGCTTTTCAACAACCTGGTGATCAGCTAGAGAAAAATTCTGTGCTGCTGATCACAGCTGCATGGGTACTACTTTTACCTATGTGTTGGGCTACCTGACCTTGGTAGTAATAATAAATTACAACAAACAAGGAAATGGTTCTTGACTGTTAAAAATGGCCTTGAAAAACTGAGAGGAGGAAGCTCTCACTAGTTCTGTACTCAGGTTTTCGACTTTTACTGGGTTGGATGCTGTTGCCTTTGTCTCAGCACTCCTTTTGAACTGTTTACATTCTTTGGGCCATGGTTATAATCCTGCTTCTCACCTGCAGATGGGAGCAAGAACATGGCAGTTGCTTTGGCTGCTGATTTGTGGGTTTAAACAGACATGGTTAAGTTGTCCTCACATTTATTTAGCATGGCTTTCAGTATAAGCTTCTGCTGTAATTGCTATGCTGTCTCATGTGGGTACAAGCAGAGGGAGGTAGTCCCAGTCATGGCTGCAGCTTGGAAATGCCATGACCTGCAGAAAAACCCAGAGGTTCGTGTTATATGAGAGTTCATAATGTTCCCCTAAAGGAAGAAAATATCATAAATATCCCTAAGCAGTAGAAGCTTATTTGAGTATCACAAACATGTGCCAAATCCCATGACCAGGAAGTCTAGAGGAAGAGAATTAAACTTAGGCTGCTTCCAGTCTCAGCTCTCTGGAGCTCTCCCTTTGTCCCCATGGAACTGCTGCCTACTCGGAGGCAAAGCAGAGAATGCATTACTTCTGCAGAAACCTATTGAATGAATGCTCTATGCAAGGTCTCCTCTAGCTCCCTACATTGTTCTGTTGGAGAAAGTCCAGAGGAGGGCCATGCAGTTGGTAAGAGGACTGGAGCACCTTCCCTACAAAGACAGGCTGACAAAGTTGGGGCTGTTTAGCCTGGAGAAGAGAAGATTGCATGGAGACCTCATAGCAACCTTCCAGTATCTGAAGGGAGCCTAAGGGGAAGCCGGAGAGGGACTGTTTGTCAGGAACTGTAGCGAAAGGATAAGGAGTAATGCGTACAAACTGAAAGAGGGAAAATGTACTTTAGACATTAGGGAGAAATTCTTTACTGTGAGGGGGGTGAGACACTGGAAAGGCTGCCCAGGGAGCTTGTGGATGCCCCAACCCTGGCAGTGTTCAAAGCCACATTGGATAAGGCCTTGGGTAACCTGGTCTAGTGGGAAGTATCTCTGAGCATGGCAGGAGGATTTGGGACTAGATGATCTTTAAGGTCCCTTCCAGCCCTCAACATTCTATGATTCTGTGAGATATTTTGGAGAAATTGTCACTTTCTGAAGCTTTCTGAACCCTTGTAACAGCATGTTTCCAATTCTTCACAGGCTGTAAAATAAACTGCCTTCCAGTTAGCTGCTATTTCCGTTTCTGCCGTTGATCCTGGCTCGGACCTGCTTGCTCTCTCTAGAATTATCCTAGCTCATTTTCAGCTAACAGGAATGGCATACACAGACCGGTCCAACACAGAGTGCAGGAGGTCTGTGTGTTACCTGACTCAGTCTCACAGTGGTGTCTGCATCTGAGGCCAAGGAGGGAGGCAGGTAGAGGCTGTCCCGTCTCGCTGACTTGCAAGGAGGAGAGACAGCATTCTCCTTGAGAAGCCTGCAAATGGAAAAAGGTAGTAGATAGTTCTTCATAGTGACTTAGAGAAGAGGTCCAGAGAGAGCTTAAGGAGGAAGAAAGGGCACAATGGACAGTCTTAGTTAGAAAATTATCCCAAGAGATTTCAAATAAGTGATCTCTGATTGATTGTTTTGTCCCAGGGCTTATTCCCACACAGAGAGGCAGAGGGGCATAGGCCATTCTCCACTGAAGTGCTGAATAAATGCACTGAGGAGAGAACAGAGAGCTGTGAAGTGGGAACAACTCACCGATACAGGGATTGAGCTGCTGTGTTTGTACTATGCATTTCATCTCTCTTCTCTGATGAGTCAGCAGCCAGACAAACACTACCTTTCAGGCCTGTCTGCACAAAGAAATCACCCATTGAATCCTAAGATCATAACAGGTTAAGAGAGGGCAGAAAGAGGAATGCTAAACCATCCAGTGGCACCAAGACTGGCCTGGCCAAGGCAAGAAAAAGGAAAGGGAAGCTGAAGTATATGATAGCTGCAGACAAGATATATCTCAGAAATAAATCCCAGGTACCTTGGAGTCTTTGCAGGTGGATGCCATGTGAGCTATATCCTGACAGCATCTCTCTTAGCTGCAGCTGCTGAGACACAGCTATGTTAAACCACAAACTGCATGTCCAAATGGAAAGCACCAAGTAGCTGATGCTGCAGAGAAGCACAGAGGTGGCACTTAGGAAAAATTTTTTTTCCAAATGGATTTTTTGATGGAGCAGCACACTGTTCTACACAACTGACAGCTTTGGGCCTCTGAAGTCAACTGTTTAGTTTTGCTAATTTTAGCTGGTCTTTAAGCCTAGATTTTCTTTTACTCGGATAAATGTGTTCGTGGCTTTCTGTAAGCGCACCTAAATGAGCGCTTGGCACACAGATATTTAGCAGCTTTTGCCTATTTTGTTCCTTACCCAATTAACTGAGATGGAGGGAGAAACAACCTGATATTCCTGCCAGCAGTACAAATCTCTTCACTGTTTCATGAAAAGTCTTGATTTTTGATCTTCAACTATTTTAATGTCTTGTGATATTTTATGGAAAAATACCGCAACAAACCCAAACAGAACCCAATAACAAAAGACCATGTAAGTTTGTCTTAGCTCTGTATTGGAGCAAATTGCTTGTAACTCTGTAAAAGCTTTAAGTCTTTGTTTGGACCATTACAATTCCTCTGTTTTTCCTGCAATGCCCCTAGTGATATGGAAGAAAACTATTCTTTAATGTGTAACCAGAAAAGAAAGTACAGCAGTATATGCAAATTTTCTGCATACAGCTGGGAGAAATGATAACTGAAAGACTGTTATAAGGAAATGTACCTGGCAAAGGGGAATTTCTTTTTGGATGAATGCATGTCAACTTGTTAATGAGTGAATTATTGAGGAAATCAACATTTAATGAGAAGGAAAAAACCAAAACCAATCAAAAATTTTGAATTCACTGTGTTTGCATTTCATGGCTAGATTTCAGACAGATGCTGATGACGTTGGTCTCCATTAAGGGAACTGGAATCCCTGGAAGTGTTCCAGGCATTTCCATTCCTGAAAGTGTTCAAGGCCAGGCTGGATGGGGCTTTCAGCAACCTAGTCTAGTGGAAAGTGTCCCTTCCCACGGCCCGGGGAGGTTGGAACTAGATGTTCTTAAAGGTCCCTTCCAACTCAAATCATTCTATGATTCTATGTTGCTATAAAATGTGACACAGTGTAGTGTGACACCTGAGCGCAGACTATACCTAACTGATGGAGGAGCGGCAGAGGCTGCTGAGGAAATGGAGAACTCCGCTCGTTTCTTAAGCTGGAAGACAGGCCGAGAGATGAGTGACAAGGGTTATCGCTCTCCCTCGAAACGGGGTCGGGGCCCGCGGGAGCCCCCGCTTCCCGAGCACGGCTGGGACCGCGGGCGGCAGCGGGACCCGGGCCGGGCCGGGCGGGGAGCGGGGCGGCCCCGCGGGATCCCCGCCCCGGGCGGCGCCGGCGTTGGTTCGTAGCCGGGGTTCGGTGCCCCGGGGAGGCGCAGGCGGAGCGCGGCGGAGCGGGTGAGGCGCTGCGGGGGGCTGGAGCGGGGTCCCGGCGGGTCGCGGCGAGAGTTTGCCTTTATTTGTTGTTTCTTTATTTTTCAATTTTATTTTTCCACTTGACTCTGTCGGGGCCGTTTTCCCGAAGTGGCGATACCCGGAAAGCTGCTCCAAAGGTTCTTCGCGGCGGGACCGCCTCGGCTGTGCTCCCCCGCCCCGCCCCCGCCGTGTCGGGGCCGGGGGCTGCGGGCACCGCCTGGGCAGAGACCGGCCGCGGGTCTGCGGGGGGAAGTGCTGGGTGTGCCAGGTGGGTCTGGGTTTCCTTGGGGAACTGGAGTGTCCTGAGTGCAGAATTAGCGCTGACCTGCGTAGAGATCTGACCTGAGCGCTGACCGGCCAGTTTCACATCGGTGTTCGTCGGGGGTTTGGTTGGGGGGTTAAATTTATTTTTTTTCCTTACTGTGTGCAAGACGGTGTTGCAGGCTGGCTTGTATTCCTATCAGAAAGTGAACTTTTAGAAAAAAGGAGATCATAAGTGTGGACATGATTTAGGAGGACTTGCAGGAAGATGGACACACGCCCCTCCTGACCTACCTGCCAGCTGCAGGTAGTCCTTGGCGTCAGGCATGGCAGAACATGAGCCAGCAGTGGCCAAGAAGGCCAATGGCATCCTGGCTTGTATCAGCAGTAGTGTGGCCAGCAGGACCAGGGCAGTGATCATCCCCCTCTACTCGGCACTGGTGAGGCCACCCCTCGAATCCTGTGTTCAGTTTTGGGCCCCTCACTACAAGAAAGACATTGAGGTGCTGGAACATGTGCAGAGAAGGGCAACAGAGCTGGTGAAGGGTCTGGAGCACAAGTCCCATGAGGAGCGACTGAGGGAGCTGGGATTGTTTAGCCTGGAGAGAACAAGGCTCAGAGGAGACCTTATCGCTCTCTACAACTACGTGAAAGGAG
Source organism: Lepidothrix coronata (assembly GCF_001604755.1). Taxonomy (NCBI): domain Eukaryota; kingdom Metazoa; phylum Chordata; class Aves; order Passeriformes; family Pipridae; genus Lepidothrix; species Lepidothrix coronata. The sequence goes on along the minus strand of NW_016690338.1, from coordinate 585,601 downwards.
GCCATAGGCAGATGGGGGTCAGTCTCTTATCTCAAGTAACAAGCAGTAGGACAAAAGCTTCAAGTCGCACCAGGAGAGGTTTAGATTGGATATTAGGAAAATTTCTTCACTGAAAGGATGTTCAGACTTTGGAACAGGCTGCACAGGGAATTGATGTAGTCACCATCCCTGGAGGTATTTAAAAGATGTGTAGATGTGGCACTTGGGAATACAGTTTAGTGGTGGACTTGGCAATGCTGGGTTAACAGCTGGACTTAAAGGTCTTTTCCAACTGAAATGATTCTTCAGTTCTGTAATCTCTTATGTCACTGGAAAGTGGTCTTTTAGGTTGAAGATACTGTGCCCTGCCAGATTGCTTTTCAGCTGTACATTATGTGGCATGTGATATATTTCTGCTTTGATGGTTACTGATCCAGCTCTCATTTTGCACTGCCTTTCGTACTAAACCAATTTGTTTTCTTTTTGGAGGAGCTGTACAGATTGTATTCAGCTTATACTTTCATTTTCTGCACTGGAGAAAGAACCAGATTTCTGTGGTATTTAGTAACTGATTTTAAGCTAGCATGCTGCTGACTGCTCCATTGCTAATATGTGCAAGTATTATTCCCAATTCCGTCCTTTGGGCCACTCCAGTTTCTGCAAGTGATGAAAGAAGGAGGCAAAGTGTGTGAAAGAGGAAGAAATGGCAAGCTCAGAACACTTCTTTGTAATCATTGAAGTTTACTCCTTTAAGAATTTAATTTCTTTACTAGTGGGCAAATAATTTAATTAGAAACTGAAGGAGAGTCCATACAGTAAGAGGAAAAGATGCCATTTTGCAACAAGGGCAAAACATGTAAGGGTGTTAGAATTGGGTTTGAAGGGCAAAAGCAGTATGAAATTGCTAGTCAGCATTTAAATCTAAATGCTTTTATGGATAAGTATCTGTATATGGATTTGGAATTCTAGGGGAAAAAATTAATTTTTGTAATTCTGGGATTTTTTGCCATTTTTGGATGTAAGGTTTTTTTTCATTTTGTTTAGCTGTTTGGAACATGTTGCCTGCCTAGATGGAGTTCGTTTCCCATTCAGCATTAAGATTTTCTCTCCACTTTGTTTCTTAGGTACAGCTTCCAGGTTGAATCCTCTCATCCTGTCTACCAAGGATAAGACAACAAGCATTAAAGGGTTTTTCAACAGTGTATGCAATTTTTCTTGAGCTTAATGTCTGAAAATGATTGGCCTTGCATGATTACCCAGGCAAATGAGTTTGAGAGTTCAGAAATACCTCTGCTGCACCTCCTGACTCTGCACGGCCTGAACCATCAGAGTCACGGTGCCATACTGTCCTAGGGGTGATGAGTGTGGTTATAATTTAGTTGTTTTGAAAACACAGGAAATAACTATTGCTCAGGAGTCAAAAGGTTGTATAATTACGCTGCTTTCATTACACTTGCATAACTAATTTGGGTGTGATTAGAATGGCATAAACTTTACCTTAAGGATCTTCTTAATCTTCTCTTGTTTTAGGCTGTGAAATTATTTTTTTTTAAAATTACCATTGGACCACATAGGTTGTATTGTAATGGCATTTTTATTCAGGCAATCTGACTTCTAAAGAAGTTATAATACTCTTTAAAGTCAAAACTAATCTGAGTTGTGTCTGACATCTGACCCTGAATCACTTCAGGATCTGTTTTCTGCTTTGAGGGAATTTTGGAAGGCACAGTGAACACACGGCATCCTTTCTGCACTCCTGGGGTGATACAGCTGGCGTGGTGGCAGCGTGTAGCAGTTACAGGGAACTTTGCCCATGTAGTTGGTTGCTGGGATTCCCAGCATAAAAAACACCAGTTCCTCAGTGCATGGTTGCAGTGCTGTGGATCAGACACAATAATGTTGTACCTTCCAAAAAGACAGAGAAATAGGTATTTTTTAGTGAAAATATCAGCATTTCATGACAGAAAACGGTCAGGAGTTGTATACTTCAGGCACAGCAACATAAAGGCAGTCACTGACAGTTTTAAGAGGGAAGTTTGTCTCTAGGGATCTTATACCAATTCTGAGGTGCTAGAGGGAGTTTAATTTGTATATAACTGAATTTGGTTTGATGGAAAGTCTGGGTTTTTTCCATGAACACTGTGACTCATGGTTGGACTATCTGTTGCCTGATAACAGAAAAGCATGTAAAGGTTGTGCCCCAGCATAAGTGAGGACAAAAAGGAAAAAAGCCCACTTCTTGAGAGGGCTCCAGTGAAGGCATACTTTTTGAAATACTTCAAAACTTCTGCAGGCTACTTCATTAATTTTCTGAGAAATGTTTAAGTCAGCAGCTTTTAGTTTCTTTTTAGCCTTGTTCTGCGCTTTTATCTTCTTCCTATTTTTTCACTGCTGAGGAGTAATACTGTACATTTTTGGTATCCTCAAAATCCAGACTCCAGTGCTTGGGATTTCTCTGTATCCTGTGAGGAGGTGCTGGAAGCTCCTGACAGAGAGGAGATGTCTCTAGCTCCTGTTCCCATGTTACCAGTGGGAACAGATGCCGCTAACACTATGTGTGTGCGGAGGGATGTGGAAAGCAAGGCAACTTGTGCTGCCCATACTTTTCTTTCAACAAACATTTCTCTGAGGAGAAACCTGTAGACTGAGCAGAAGACTCATGTTGTCTTATTTGAGCCATATTGTGTGAAGGTGGAGGGCTAAAAATATGGGATGATGTGGCTGTGTATGCTCAGTCTCTAGTCCCTTCACTAGGTCTACATGTGATCTTCAGCAAGACCCCATCTCAGATTCCTTGTCCATAATATGTTGTTGAGGTTTTCTACCTATTTTGAGCATTTAGCATTTGTGTTTCCAGGGCAGGGTCAACACATTGGGTAAATGATGCTATGAAAGCGGGAAATGTGTACCTTAGCATTAGACTAGTGCCTTGATATGATACAGTGGGCATGAGGCTTTGACTGTCCTGAAGTCTGCTGCATCTGTGCAGCAAAGAAGCATCAAGGCAAAGTGCTTGTCACTACCCTCAGGTGAGCTGCCACCAGGTAAATCATAGAATTATAGAATGGTTTGGGTTGAAAAGGATCTTACAGATCATCCAGTTCCAATGCCCCTGCCATGGACAGGGCCAGACAAGGTTACTCAAAGTCCCATCCAACCTGGCCTTGAACACTTTCAGGGCTATAGGGCATCCACAGCTTCTCTGGGCAGCCTGTTCCAGTATCTCACTACCCTCGCAGTAAAGAATTTCTTCCCAATATCTAATCTAAACCTGCCCTCTTTCAGTCTAAGATCATTCCCCCTTGTCCTGTCATTATATGCCCTTGTATAAAGTCCTTCTCCACCTTTCTTGTAGGCCCCTTTAGGTACTGAAACGTGCTATAAGGTCTCCTAGGAGCCTTCTCTTCCCCAGGCTGAATGACCTCAGGTCTCTTAGCCTGTCTTCATAGGAGAGGTACTTCAGCCCCCTAATAATTTTCACAGCCTCCTCTGTGGACCTTGCACCATTAGGTCCATATCCTTCTTATGGTGGGGGCCCCAGAGCTGGTTGTAGTACTCCAGGTAGGGGCTTGGGAGGGTAAAGTAGAGGGGTAGAATCACCTCCCTTGAAATGTTAGCAAGGTTTTAATTGCTGAGTTTGTGCAAAATCAGTCTTTCTGCAAACTTAAAATATTTGGTTCGGGTCTGCCTGTATGACAAAGAGAAGCCCTACCTGTTTTGCTCTGTGCACAGCACCACACCATGTGTGTGCCCTGTTGTGTTTGTCTGGGAGCAACCTGGGGATATGTTTACTGTCCTTCAATTCTGGTTTCATTTTGTATCACTTCCTGTGCATGAATTTCATCTGTGATGTGCTTGCCAAAGGCTGAGGCCTTAAAAATAGGGGATTTCAAATAAATGTAGAACTTTAGAAATTATTACTGCTAGGTTCCATGATAGACACTATTCAGTACTCAGTATTTAATTTTCTTAGAAGTTAAAGTTGTGCCTCTGCAAAGTGCCAGCCCCTCAAGAAGAGCTCGATATGCAGGGTTACACTTAACCATATTCTACAGGGCTGCATGATTAGTATTTTATGTAGACCTTGCTACATAACTGTACAGTTTTTAGGCAGTTTGTGCAAAGGCAGAGGTGTCAGGGAGCTGTGGTCCCTTGGTCCCTGCAACCGATGTCTAGAGTGCTTGAAACTTCTCTTGCATCCAAATGTCTGTAACAATACCAACTGTGCATTAGCAATAATAATGATGATGATGATAATAATAATAATAGTAATATGTTTTTACAAGCAGAGAGCTTCCACACAGAACATTCTGCATTCTTAAATCACATTTTTGTGAAATGTTTATATTAGCTATGACTTTGGTATTACACTGAGTGATAGTAACTGAAATGTAAGTTCTCCTAATGTGCTCAGTTTTACCTTTCAACATGCATTTTTGGTTAAGATTTTAGGCAAGATGTGCCTGTAATGCACTCCCACCAAAAAGCAGAGGACTCCTGTGTGCTTGAGCTAATTAAATATGCCAGTTTGAAAGTGTTGCCCTTTAAATGATGAAGAGAGGGCAGGGTTTAAACAGTCCAGCTGCTTCCATACAAATTGCATGAGCTCTGCGGAATAAAGCTGAAGTTTTGACTTCCATCAGGTTCGACACTGAGAGGCCGGGGAAAGAGATGCAAGACCAATTTCTGTCATTTGCTTTCAGTGTGATGGCTTTGATATTTTGCTTTATGTGGGCTTGCTTTCTGCTTCTAGTCTGTCTTGGAAGGAGGGCAAGACACAAGTAAAACTCCCAAGCAAACAGGTATCACTGCAGGAATAACCCCTGCACACACCTCCTGAGAAAGCAGAAGCTTTGTGATCTGATGTGCCATCGGGAGATGTGAATTATTTGTGATTATTAAACCATAAATTATGTGTGATTATTAATCAGTGTGAAAAATACACAGCTCTGCGTGGCTTGCACACAGAATCGGGTACACTTTTGGGGAGGGCCATGCTCTGAAGACAGACATAAAATCTGTGTTGGGTGCAGCAGTCAGACTCTGTATGGAGATGGGAATGACGAGCGACATGGATGCAGCTTGGTGAGAGGCAGGCTGGCCTTTTGCTTAGACAGTAAACAAGCTCAGAAGAGTTGGGTTTTTGTTTGTCTTGGGTTATTTGGTCCTGCTGCTTGCCTGGCTATCACTTGGGGTAACTTTTTATCATCAGGTAAAAACTTGAAACTCCTTGTACTGCCCTGCAGTGTGCGCTTGCAGAGTGGACTGGCATTCCTTGTGCTTTCTCCACAGGGCTATAACACTTCAGCAGAGGATACCTCAAGGTGTCAAACTGCTGTTTGAGAATCAGCTGGCTGGTGACCACTAAGGGGCTGGGGAGTCATCCAGGGCTGTTCAGCGGGTGTTGTGTCCCAGAAGCGCTGCCCATCGCAGGCCAATAAGCAGCTTGTTTCGTTGCTCGCATCAAGATCTTTCCCACACCCCTGTCTGTTGGCATTCTCACTTCCTCAATCCAGGTGCTTTTCACCCCTCTGTGTGTGCAGCTGGGGACTCCTCTACTTTGCTACTTGCATCCCTCCTCTGGTGCTGACGTGGTGGCCACTGCCATGGGTTGTGCTGGAGTCACAGAGCCTAGCAGTCCCTTCCTTTGGGGCAACAGGTGGCAGGCTCAAACAAGTCCTGCTTTCTGGAATGGCAATGACCTTGGTGCCTGCACTGCTGGGGGATCAGGCTTGCATCCAGGCAGGGCCAGGGTCACTTCCCACACTGGAAAACCCCAGGGAGGGAGCAGCTGTCAGTGGACCTCTGTATGGAGAGACCAGGAGGGGTGTTGCTTGTGGTATCATCAGCCTCCTGAGCGTCCCTGTGCATCCTTGGAGGTTTGGGTGGTAGGTACAAGTCTTATGCTACCTAGCAAACAAGATTCTAAAAAAGGAGAAGGAAAATAATTGCTATTGCTAAATAAGACTTCCAACTTTTTTCCCCCATAATCAAGGTTCAGTTATCTAGACATATGAACATAAAAAACCCAAGGTGTTTATACCTGCCAGCTAGACTTAAGTGTAAGAAGATGTTCAGGAGGAGGCAAGTATTTTCTTTAATCTACTAGTTTGGATTCAGTACAAGAAAGGAAAAAAAAAAAAAAGAAAAGCATTTTGAGAATTGTGTTTGTGAATAGGTAAACCAGAAGCAAACATGAGCAGCATTAGGGATGACTCAACATGCGACTCTGCAGCAAGCATAATAAGAATCCTTAGAGTGGGATAATAGATTTAGTGCATTTACGTAAGTTCTGTTTGAAGTCTGCAGGCATTAAACTGCAATTCTGAATGAGAACGGATTTTTTCCACATTAAGAAAAACGCAGTAGCAGAGATTTCAGAGACTCCTTCTTTAAAAGGTTATCTTATTTTTTCAAAATTTTTTTTTTTACTCATGTTTTTTGTGGCATTAAATGCTATATTTCTAATCCAGTGTTCTGGACTGTAAGTTCTTAGAAGGCTTCTCTCGTGTTTTTTCTTGCTTAAATGGAAGTGTGGCTGAGCATTATTCATCTGAATGTCCTGGATGAAGCACCCTGTGCCTTAAAAATGAAGCTGAATTATACAGGAAATCAAGAACTGAACTTTCCTTTGTTCTTGTAGGCATTTGTAGAGGGGAAAATGGTATGTGCAGGCTAGGGCATGCATTAATATCTTGATTATATAGCTGAAATTGGTTTTGTAAACGTAACTCTAATAGGGTGTATTTTAGGTAACCACACAGTAGGTGAGAACACAGGATGGTTGTTGCTGCACGGTAGGAACAAGTACGTGTCACAACTGGATAGGTATGTTAACACCAGCAGTTTGGGTCCTGTTGATGATCAGGTCTGAAGAAGGCTGCCAGCCTTGATGTTCTATTTTTTTTCTGAAAGAAGATTAAAGGAACTGAGAGAGTACTTGGGACTCCTACACAGGACAGCTGTGTAAATAAAACCTTTCTTGCAAGTGATGGGCCTCAGTGATACCAAAACTATTCCATTTTCTAGTTAATTACATGATTCTAGTTAAGGTTTGGGGCTGAGATTCTGTTTTGTTATTTTTTTGGAGTGGAAATTGAGATCTGATCAGAAGACATGGTTGAACTTTTGATGAGTCACTGATGATTACCATCTTTGCCTGTAAATTATTCTTTTTTTTCTTATTATACCAAGGAGAGATCCTCATCTCTAGCTGTTTGTTAGAACAGGTGAAGGTTTGCTTAACAAGCTGACGTTGCTTTGCTCTGTAAAGGAAGGGTTTTGCAATGAAATAGTTATTGAATTCAGCAGTACTTCCCACATATCTTGGTATGTGTTTGTTCTGTTCTAAGTATTTTTAAATTCTGTTTGGTGCAGCACTGATAATAAACTGGGAAATCAAAGAATTTGTACTCTATTGGCACCACTCAGAAAGGCACATTTCTCTCTTCTAAGCTGTTATGGGATGTAATCTTTTGTAGGTATTGAATTTGTATAATTTTTTTCTGTGTCTCCCTCTTGGTTCATTCAGTTGAGGTGTCTGTGCATGTGTGTGTGTCATACTGGTGCTTGCTGTGTAAGGGAAAGATTGCTTGTTTTACCTTAAAAGAGGGACTTAGCCTGTTCTATAACATACCTCAGTACTGATAGTGTATATAATCTGGAAAAAAGCAATATGCAACTGTGAAGAGAACTCTGCAGGCACACAGTGAACAAAGGCAGACTTGGACCTCCATGCCAAGCCTTGATCTCTCAGTTGAGGAGTCTCTCTTCCTAGCTCTGGATCCAACAGAAGAGGGAGAAGGAGGGTACAGGTGGGCAACAGAAGGGTTAGAACACAGGGGTCATACATTCTGTCTCTCTCTCTGAATGAGGGGATACCTGTTTTTTGGGAGCTAGGAACATTGTGTTGTGTGATGGGAGTATGAAATTTGGTCACTTTATGGTGACAAGTACTATGTCCTAGTTTCAGTTCCAAAAAGACGGTGAAGAGGAATGTCCTGAAAAGAAATCACACTGTCAGGTTTAAATTTGGGAAGACTGTTGTCTTTCTGATGGCCTTGTTACAGGGATAGAGGAAAAAAGTAAAATAGTCAATGTGCCATCAGACATGCTGGAATATTGGATTGTGCTTCAGTAATGCATACAGTGCAGTCTGCTAGTTCCCAAGATGATCTCTTATATTTTGCATTTCATGAATTATGCATTTTTAAGATGGCAGCCTCCAAAAACGTGAGGGAGTCAAATGTGAAGCAAGTCTTTTAGAGACTGACTTACTTGAGAAAGAAGCAGGTGTTGCAGTTGTCTCTTACTTTCTTTTTTTTCTGGCCTTTTTTGTTGGTTTTGTTCTACTGCGTGTCTCTCCTGCTGACTTTGTGGGTGGTAAAAACTTAAGGTTTGGCATTAGCAGGAAACTTATGTGGCATGAAAAGAAAACACAATGTACTACTTGTATTGTAAGATAAACACTGCTATCAGCTCCTAATCCAGCTCTGTTCAGCCTCTGTTCATCCAAATTTATGCATGGGAGAAGAGTCAGGCCCCCCTGTCTTCATGGTGATGCTCATGGTCAGTCTTCAAAAAAATGTGAGCCCAGGAGCTGGTGGCAGCACCGGCCTCCTGAGGAACAGGATGAATTGTGTCCATATCACAGGGAATGGATTTAAAAATCTGTGAGCCTATTTCACTCCCCCCACCAGTGTGTTATTAATTTAATTGCTCTTCAGTTTCTGAGAGGGCTGGGAGGGGGTGGAAATATCTATTTTAAACTGCTGCTTTCTTTAATTTATGTTCATGATGTATTTTTACCAGCAACACTTCACAATCCAACTGCCATTTCTAAATGTCATTTACTCGAATAAAAAATGTAATTACATTTCTAAGTGTGACATAAGCACCAGAAGTAGTAACTGAATCACAAAGTGCTGTTTGAACAGCAGCTTTCCCATGACAGGAGGGAAAGTTTATGAAGTCCATGGTATGCTGTAATACAAGTGTAGCAAAAATACTCAAAATCACTTGTTTGCTGGTTTCCCCATCTCCCATTAGGCTTTCTATTAGAGTAATAACTATTTATAAATTCCCCGTATTAAATAAAAAGGGGTGAACAATATTTGGTTATCTCATGTTCTCTGACATGGATTTCTTGTTTTGATGGAAATGAGTAAGCCAGTGCTTCCCAGCACTCTTTGAAGGGTAGTTGCTCATGCACCTGTTAACTATATGCATTGAAAAGGGGGCTTGTTGAACTCCAGTACTTTTTTTTAGGATTATTACCATCAAAAGCTTTTTCAAAAGATTGCTTGATTCAGTTTAAAAGCTGATACAAACCTCTCATCTTTCTTTCTGTAAAAGGTGTAAAGGAAGATATTTTGCATTCCTATGAATTTCTTGGTACTCCATAAAGCAAAGTATATCATTTTAACAGATGAACCAGCTCTTGCTTTTTATAGACCCAGTTTGTTCAAAATCAAAATTGGGAGTGAACCATACAGTCATTTTAAGTAACGAAATGAAAGTATCTTCCTTTTGGTACTGTATGTTTAACTTGGTGTTAACAAATTTAATTTTAAATATCATTGTTTTGTATACAACAGTGTAAATCCAGAATACCCACTGATCCATGGGATGAATGTTTGTAAGCCATCAAGTTCCATTCTAGTTGACAGAAGGTTCAGTTATTCAGAGTCCCCTGAGGTTTTTCAATACTGATGTCTTTATTCTAAAAAAGAGAGAGAAAAAATTGTGATGGCTTGATTCTGCTGATACTGTCATCTGTTACTAATTCTCAGCTGTTGCTCTCTATGTAGAAATGTGTGTGCTTATTGACAATGTACTTACTAGTGTCCCTAGTAAGATGTGAGTGTGTGTATATGGGTCTGTGAGCATTAAGTGGGAGTGTCCCAGTGTTTCCATGAGGTTTTCCATTTCCAAACCTTACAACTGATGTTTTGCTGTCTGTTACTTGGCATCAGTAATAAACATTTCCTGGGGCTTCAGGTTTTTGATCTTCTTGGTTGTTCGTGAATGCATTTCCTGCTTTTTACTCCTCAGCGTGTGCAGGGAAAACTCCCGGTCATGCTACATATGCACACTTTGGTGCAACCTATGAGTAGAAGCTAAGAGAAGACCTGTCTCTCATCTTGTATGTTCACAGCACACAGTTTTTGTGTAAATGGGAACTAGCAGCCCAACCCCATCTCGAATTACCTCTTTAAAGTTTATTAACACCTTTTCATTTACAGCTCTTAACCTGCCTTTTATTCACGGGAGAGATGAGGTCTGTGTCTTGCCGCCGGATGACTTGCATACGGCATCCTGTAATAAAACTTCTTCAAACAACAGAATATTTGGAAAAGCTAAATATCAGCAGTGCTCTGTATATATGCAACAGTGCTTGTAAAATGCGTGTGTTGCTGTTTATCTCGTTGCCAAGGTTGGGATTCGTATGTAACTCTTTGACTGGATAGTTGTCAACAGTGCATGGGCTTAACTTTCTTGGAAAACTTAAGCCCCTCTTAAATTTCCTGTTAAAGCCAGGAGGGGCAGAAGTTCAGCTGACATAAAACTATGCTGAATGAGTAATTCCCTCTGTGGACTCTCCGTAGAAGGATCTTTACAGCCCTCTCTGGGGATGCCTTTATAAAAAGTTGAGCTCTCATAAAGTTTTCTACTAAAGACATAATAACAGAGCAGCTGTTGATCATAAACTCTGGGAATTTCCTATACTCAAATTTCATCCAGAGGACGAATTTGTCACTTAGGGAGCAGATGCTGCCTTTGACAACTATTCAGTCCTGAGGCCCTCTCTCAGTTGTAGGTCTTCTTATCAACAACAGACAACCATAACCTTTCCTAACCCTGTCTGTAATGCCAATGGCATGACAGAACCATGTCCTCATTTATGTCTGTAAGAACAGTGAGAGCGCACTCCCTTTGTGATGATCTCCTGAGCTTTCTACCAAATTCCTGTGGAGTTTTAAATTGACCCTAAACTTACTCAAATTGAGGCAGGAACATTCCTTTAATTCCCCAGGCAGTTGTATGATGCTCAGTCAGCTAATATTGCCTTATATGGCGCACTTGTCAACTACAAGTAAGTCCTAGGAACTCCTGGTCTTTAAAGCCATGACTTAAGAGACAAAGTAATGATAGTACAGCTCATCCTGAAGTAAAAAAAAAAATTTTTTTTTTTGTTTCGTTGGTTTTTGGTTTTTTTTTGTTTTATTGAACAGTTGCTTGGATACCAGTCTTCCTGTGACTCCATTGTAACTATATATATAGTTACAATACAGTAACTATATATATAGTTATATCCACTGTGTAGAGGAAAGCTTGGAAATGTGAGCTATGTGCACTCAAACCCCTAGAAACTTGAAAAACTAAGTGTATAACGTATATGTATATGTATTAAGTAAAATATAGTCATCTTTTACATGTCATGTTTTGTATTTCATTTGGAGTGGTATCATACTTGGATGATTTTTCTCTTTGTAAGAAAACAAATCAAAACAAGTATTTCAAAATAGTGATAAGATTTTTTCGTCTCTTTTTATGTCTCTTTTAGGAAGGCATGAGGTGTGGTCCTGGACAACAGCTACCAAGGAATCCTTGTGTTTCATGTGGCAAAAAGTGAAAGTGCAGCTAATGCTAAGCATGTCTTTCCTTGCTGCTGTTTTTTGGTATTGTAGAAGGCTATACAGCTTTTTAGCACAGCTACTGAAATGGTAGGTTTTTATTAAGCAGACTTCCATCTTCCCTGCTGTTGCTTATTTCAGTAAATACTGACCTCTTACACCTTCTAATTGGCACCTGTTTTATCATTTGTATTTCAGGTGGAGCAACTACCTTCAGAGAAAACTCATAAGTAATCTTTTTGTTGTCATACCACATTCATTAATCCCCCTGCAACTCCCCTTTAGATGTAGAACAGCAGAAGGTAACTAATCTATGAATCAATCTCAATTTAGGGAATCTCAGTGTGCTGACAGAAGTTGATCTACTTGGTTATAGTGCGAGAGAATGGAAAGGAGAAACAAAGCAGGCCAAACACATGAGGGAGGTAAGAATTAAATTTTAATCGCTGCATGAGGACGAGGGAGAACTAGTACCTGGGAAAGGAATAGCACTCCCAGTGCAACCAGCTGCAGCAGCTGCCAGAGCCTGCTACACTGGCTTATCAAATGAAAAGCAAAAAGGGCAGCATGAACATGGGTCTAAATAAAGGTTGCAACAGTATGGGCCAAAATGTTGATGAAGTTTTAGTTTTGCATATTCTCTGAATTCTCCCCTCTAGCACCAGCAACACACACAGCGCTCTTAAGGAAAATCATCCCCAGTGCTAAAGCCCAAATAATTTGGTCTTAGGTGCTGTCACTTGGCCAGCCTTTGATTTAAAGTAAAAACTCTCATTCCAGGGAGGAATGAAGCATCAAATCCAGTTCTCTTCAAAGCTCTGAAGGTCCATGTGACAGCAGCCAGTGCTTGGCAGCCTTCCCAGCAGCCGCTAAGGCCCCTTGTCCCCGGCGCCATCAGCTGCAGCTGGAGGCAGGCAGGGCAGGAGCTTGCATGTGACCTGTGCCAGCTTAGGTGGTGCCCAGCAGGCATGGAGCCAGTGTGCTGGTCAGTGGCCATCCCATGCCTCTGCACACCATCCCTCTGCTCCAGCTCTGTGCCGGCATCTTTGCCTGTGGAAGGTGCTGCAAGCAAGACACACACAGCTTAAGTGCACCAGTGTATTTGGCATGTGTGTAGCTGTAGGTCATGGTATTCGAATCACAGAGCAAATGCATACCAAGAAGGACTTAGGGTAAAAAGAAGCTGATAAGGCTAAACAGCAGCATAAGGGAATTATAGAAAAAAGAAGATAGTTTTCAGAAAGCTGGAGTTGTGTTCACTTGATGAACAGAGAAAAGATCCAACTTTGCCACATTAAATGCAAGAACGCAGCAATGCCAGAAGTTCACAGAACAACACAGAAGGCCAAAAACTATTTGGAGGAACAAGTAACAAAAAGATAGCAAAACTTCTAATAAATTTGCAAGCACATACTGGGCAAAAAGGCCTTTCAGAAAATCCATGATCCTTCTAGATGATAAGACTTGAAAAGGAAACTCCTAATATGGAGCAGCCAATGGATGGCTGGTTATATCAGGAAAAAGTTATCACTGTAAAGAGCACATCTTAGGATGAGGTTTTGCGAGATCCTTAACTAGTGTAACATGCTTGCTGTTCCCAAAAGGGCCAATCCCGTGTTTGTCTTGTCTCTCCTTTCTCACCTAGTTCTAGCTAAGCAGTCCTTCTCCCTCTTTTGTGCCAGCTCTCATGTCTTCTCTTGGATGTGGTCCACCCTGATGGTGAGCTGATAGAGCAGGTCATCCAGCAGGAGCCTTCTCAGAGCCCCCCCAGGCTTGCTGAAGCAGCAGGAAGATTTCAGTAGGCTTACTATCACAGCTGATAAAGTAAGAGTTAGGGGAGACAATGCAGCTGAGAAGTGGTGGTGGGATGGGGTGAGGAAGGAACAGAGATGAAAGAGGACCAGGGATTGAGAGCATCCTGCTGCCCCCTTCAGGAAGCAAACTGTAAGAGTGATGCAGCAGCCTGTGGGACTCTTCCTAATTCTCTGCAAGTTTATTGCTCCAAATTGTCTCAACAAGGGCTCAGATAGGAGCCAGAGATAATGCAGAGGAAGTGCAGGGAGTGTGTAGCTGGAACAAGGGCTGCCCGCTTCAGCACAGAGCTGCCAGATCTGCTCAGCCTCAGGTCACCATTGCACAATGGATTCAGGTCAGTGTAAGGAGATGTTTTTGCCAAAAGGAGTTTTCTCCAGATACCTGTTTCTGCCTTTTTGCTGCTGCATCTCATGTGTCAGTGCAAGTTGCGAAGTGGCTGAGGTTAAAGCTGTTATGCCACAGAAATCTTTGCTGATGTGCTGTAATTTGGTTGACCATGTGAATGTTTATGCTAGCAACAGTGCAGAGGCTTGAACAAGTCCCTGGGTTTTTAGAGAGTGCAGAGTCACTCTTAAGGGGCAGTGCCAGTTTAGGGTGTTTGCAAAAACCACAATGGTGTAACACTTTTGTGTATATAAAACTTAAAAAATATACTTTCTTATTTTCCTAGCCCTCTCTTATGAGTAGTTTGGAACTGGACTACAAACAACATGGGTTTTGTCCAAGATTTAAAATTTTTAATTGCTATTTTCTTTTTTCTTTTCCTAGGCTTATGAAGAATTGTTTTGGAGCTGTCATATCAAATACCTGAGACTAGTCAGGAGAGACAACTATAGTGCAGTAAGAGCGGTGCTTTTTCAGATATTCAGCCAAGGCATTCCTTTTCCTTCATGGATGAAGGAAAGAGATATATTGAAGGTAAAATTCATATTCTAAATGAACACAGTTCAGCTATCCTTGCACAGCAGAAGGAAGCTTTGTTCAGTGTGGAAACTGACGTGTTGGCTGTTGAAGTAGAGAATCATTATCAGAATTTAAAGAGAAGGTTTTCAAACCCATTTAACTACTTAACTGAAAAACTGTCCATGATATAAGCATACCTATGTGAACATGATATTAATAATGATATTTTAAAAATATATATATGAATAATGATATTAATAAATTATATTCAAAAACAAAAAGAAGAAGGAAAGATAAGAAAAAGTGGATGGATAAATTTTACTGCCACCCTGACAGATATTACTCCCTTAACACAACAGGATATTTGATTCCTCGTCATCCACATCCATGCAAAGTCCAGTGGCTTACTTGGGAACTGCTGTGTTGCTGGAGCAGCAGAAATCCTGCCCTGGGCTCCAGATAGCAGCAAGGAGGTGGGAGCTATTGCTGCTGCCTGTAGAGATGCGTGTGCAGCCTGGAAGGTGTCTGTAATCTTAAGTACCTCACCGAATTTGGAAATACCCAGCTTTTCCAGAGTGTGGGTTATATATTTTGCTGAGAGCATATTTTCATCTTTTTTTGACTGGCCCTGTTTTAAAAGTTTCTTAAGGACTTGGCAGTCAAATGGATCCTCCTTCATAGCAGTTATGAGGCTGATTTTTTTACAACTAGATGATAGAACCACATCGTAAATTGTATGTAGACAAGTTTATATAACTTTATATTCTACTTCTTGTTATGATTATGATTAGCTTGCCTTTTGTTTTTTCCCAGCTTCCTGAAAAGCTTTTGTATTCTCAAGGTTGTAACTGGATTCAGCAATACAGTTTTGGGCCAGAAAGATACACAGGTCCCAATGCCTTTGGGAAATTGCGCAAATGTATGGAGGCATTAAAGACAAATGTGAGTATTTAGGAAATGGTTGGGAGGAATAAAAGCCCTGAGGAATGGTTTGAGACAGAGTTAGAGAACTGCTTCTGGTTACATATTTCCGTGGCAGTCAGCCTCTCTCCCAGGTTCAGACTGCTGAGTTACTTGGGAAGGCCATCACCTCTCCTGCAGGGGAATCCAGCTTTTGGGGATCCACTAGGCTGAGTACTCAAAAGTCCTCTGCAAGTTAGGGAGGCCATCCTCCCCACAGCTGTTGCTATGTGGCTAGTCCTTGCCATCAAGTGCAGTATTTCATCATTTTGATTAAAAATAAACATTCTGTATGAGATGCTTCTGGATTACCTCCCCAAATGGGAAGGAGCAAACAGATGGTGCATTTTCTTCTCCAATGTATTTCCTTTGCATTTAAAGTGGATTTTCTTAAAGAAAAAAGTTTCAAGGCAACAGAATGAATAAATCCTTATAATTAACAAATTGTTTCAGAGCAGCTCTGTGATGCATTATGCTGTTGCTGGGAATGAGGTCTAGCTCCCAACTTCATTTTATTTTTATAAAGATGGTGTTTGGCCAGTGAGATGGATTTTTGCCTATTTTCACAGGAGGAGTCTCTGCTTTCTTTCCCATTGCCACAGAATTTTCATTGTCATAGAGTCATTTAGGTTGGAAAGGACCTTTAAGATCATTCACTCTTTGCAACTACCTGAAAGGAGGTTGTAGCCAGGTGGGCATTGGTCTCTTCTCCCAGGCAACCAGCAGTAGGACAAGAGGGCATGGTCTTAAGCTGTGCCAGGGGTGGTTTAAGTTGAATATTAGGAAAAATCTTTTTACAGAGAGAGTAATCAGACATTAGAATGGGCTGCCCAGGTAGGTGGTGGATTCATTGTCCCTGGAGGTTTTTTAGATGAGACTGGATGGGGCACTCAGTGCCATGGTCTAGTAACCATGGCGGTGTTGGATCAAGGGTTGGACTTGATGATCGCAGAGGTCTTTTCCAACCCGGTTGATTCTATGATTCTATTATCAAGTCCAACCATTAAGCCAGCGCTAAACCATATCCCCAGGTCCCATATTTCCGCATATTTTAAATATCTCCAGGGAAACTGACTCAATTACTTCCCTGGACAGCCTCTTTCAATGCCTGACAACCCTTTTGATGAAGAATTATTTCATAATATCCAATCTAAACCTTGCCTGGCACAACTTGAGGCCTTTTCCTCTTGTTCTATCACATTAGTTGGGAGAAGAGACTAACCCCTACCTCGCTACAGCCTCCTTTCAGGTAGTTGTAGAGAGTGACAAGGTCTCTCCTTGAGCCTCGTTTTCTCCAGGTTTTCAAGTTGTGACCTCACCAGTGCCGAGTACAGGGGGACGATCACTGATCCTGCTGGCCAAGTTATTCCTGATACAGGCCAGGATGCCATTGGCCTTCTTGGCCACCTAGTCACACTGCTGGCTCATGCTCAGTCAGCTGTTGACTAGCACCCTCAGGTCTTTTTCCACTGAATAACTTCACAGCCACTCTTTCCCAAGCCTGTAGCACTGTCTGGGGTTGCTGTGAGCCACGTGCAGGAACCAGCATTTGGCTTTGTTGAACTTCATACGATTGGCCTTGGTCATCTTGTGGGTTGCTGCCTGCAAATGCTGTTGTGCCTGAGCCATGTTGATTAATAGGTGCTTTATGCTTAGAAAAGGTATCTGTTCCTGTTTTGCAATCTTTTGTGTTAAACAGATTTCTTAATAATTTTATTAATATTCTTCTGTGTGCTTTCCAGTGGGCTGAAATAAGTGCTACTAAAGATCATGAAAAAAGAGGAAACATGTGTAATACGCTCTTTTCTGATGAAAGCAAGGAACACAAACTATATGAGGCCATAAAGTTCATCATGCTCTATGAAGTTGTTGAAGCCTATGAGCAGATAAAGAACAGGGAAGAACCTGTACATAATCTTTTTAGCCTTCTTTTTGCTCGTGATACTTCATCTGACCCTCTGAGTTTCATGATGAATCATCTGAACTCCATAGGTGACTCTATTTGCCTAGACCAGGTAAGGATACAAATGAAATATAAATCACAAAACTTATTCCATCTTTGATGTGATTAGATAATTTATCATCCATGATAGCTGGCCCATTTTCTTCTTTGGGATGCAGGGAAGTGGACTGAGGATAGCCATTTATTTTCTAGGAAAGAAAACATAGTAAGAGTGGACAGTTTTCTTGCTGGGACAAAAATAAATGCTGTGGGCTGTCAGTAAGACATAGTTTAGAAAAATAATACCTTTGATATATAAAATAATTTTAGATTATGCAGTTTTGACCTGTTGTTTTGCTTTTCCTATCTGTTCCACTATGCCAAACCCTGTAGCATCCCTCTGTTTTTTCCCCATTCTTTGGTTCCCATGAGATCTAATGTCTTCTAAAAGTACAGAATTTGAACTCTACTGTTCATATAAATATGAACCTTAACATATAAATATGTTAAGGTTTTTGCTTCCTATTTTATATTTAGTGAGGAGTTAAGTACTGACATCAAAGCTCCATGCTGCCAGTCTGCAAGTAGTTTCCCTTTCCAATGGCTGCAATTACTTTTTATAATCAATTTCAGTTATCAAGTCAACTGTTACATGACACAGTCATCTTTAGGAGCTGTTTGATTATAACTGGACAAGTTCTGCTCTGTCTGTCTTTGCCCAAGGAAATGGACTTTTCCCAAAGCATTTCTCCAGACTAAGCAATCCTTTGCAAGAAGTGTCAATGAAGATGCCAGTTCTCAAGTTTCATATATGTGAAGTACAAGGAAATTTTTTCCCTTTGCTGTTATATTTTCCTTATGTAGCAAGTGATCACAAGGTGGCAGACTTCCCGTTTTTCAAAGTCTATCAGTTTTTTGATAATAGCTAGTCCTTTCTTGCTCCCCGGTACGCTGTGTGAGCTGGCTTTGGGAGCAGGTTATATATCCTATCAGGTGGAGGAGGGATGTTTCCAAAGTGTCAAGCATTAACCAGAATATCCTCTGCATGCAAAAGAGCAGTAGAAGGACTGTTGAGAATACCTTCAAACTTTTAATTTTCTTACTCCTCTTGCAAAAGGGCCCCTTTTATTCCTTGCCTACTGTTTTGAAGCTAAATGACTTGCCCTAACTTGGATTATCATGAGTTTAGTTTCCTACGTCTAGAAATAAATGTCTTACATATGTCTTTCATTTTTAGGTTGAACTGTTTCTTCTTGGATATGTACTTGAAGTAAAGATAAGAGTTTACAGATTGCATAGGTTTAATACTGAGGAATTTCAAGTAAACTATCCAGATGAATACCGAAGGGAATGGAATGAGATTTCTCTCCTGACTGAGGATGACCACTACTATCACATCCCCCTGTTCAGAACGTGAAGAACCAGTGACTTGTTTTTCCTTTGTAAAATATAGTGAGTGACCAGTTCCAGTGAATTAGGTTTCTAATCATTAGCAGTAAAATCTTGAGAATGCTCGTTAATGATTACAGAATGATTTATGGGTTTATTGTGTAAACATTTTGCTTTCCCATTGCAGATCAGTTCACCAGCAGTCAGACATAAAAACCGTAAAACATACTGCTATAGTGTCTGGGGAAAAAAAAATCGCATTTGAGGGTTGTCAGACAAAAAAAAATTGGACTGCCTGACAAAGAAAGCAAAGGTAATGCTGGGTTTTCGATTACTGGCTTAAGGGCTTACTCTGGATGGGTTAAACTCAAGTGCCTAAAGCAATGAGACTGCCTTTCCCTACTGCCTGTCTAGCTAGGGAGGATGAATCACAGAGGAAGCAACTCTTGGGGTCCCACAGTTTATACTCCGAGATATTTAAGTTGTATTGACTTGGGGCTGCCTGGCAGGGGAGGACATAAACTGGGGCCTTTGTGTAGCTGCTTCAAATCTCACTTGGCTTCCCTTGTTGCTGGAGTGCCTCTCTCCAGGGATGGGCAGAGCAAGCAGCTGCAGGCTGTACTTACTTCAGGCATGAGAAATTAAGCTGTCTGCACCCAGCAGTGATATCTGAAGGTGAAGAACTTTAACACAGGGGAAATCAGCAAGAATACTGTGCCAGATGGATGGAAGATCGCTTTATAAGTGAGGAAAGAACGTAGCTTTCTCATAGCTAAAAAGACCACTAGTAATCGGTCACAGGCAACAGAGTTAGACCCAGTAGCTGCGTGTGGTTTTTGTCAGCTTGTAAATCCTTTAAGGGATGATTCCAACATTACCTGCCAAGATTTCCTTTGCAATTCATCTGAGAAAACTCTGCATGGAATACATTCACAAACACTGCATTTTCAGAAAATATTCATTTTCTATGCATTATGTGAATTCAGTAGTGTTGCATACGTTTTATCTTCTGAGTATGTATTAAACTCCTTGGTTAAGATTGCTATCACTTATTTAGATCTCCATGTTTGAAGAATTCTGTCTGGGACAACTAAATGAAATTTACCTTACTACATGGAACATTTTGCTCAGTTTTGTTTTCTAAAAGAATCAATTGTGTTTTGATTATTTCAGAATAAGGGACCTTAATATGAAGAAGTCTTAGATCTCGCAAAATATTTGTGAAAAGCTTACAGTGCCGTAGGCATATGGTTGTATTGAAGAAAACAGGATTAATTAAGAAAAAAACCCTCTCCTTTCTTTATCCTGGAGATACGAGGACAGGCAGGTTTGTTTTTCAGTTCCTTCAGGAGAAAATGCTAACCAGTAATAAAAATGTGAACAGGGCCTGCAGGAGCTAAAGCAGTTGCATGAGGTATTTAAATGTAATGCTTGGAGTCAATGAAGAGTACTCAGTTCCTTTGTGTAAAGGAAAGAAATTTTATCCCTTACACTCCTTTTATTTGTATGTATATGTATATATATTTATAAACACAAACACTTAAGTTCTGTATTGTAGCAGTTTTGTTTCCTGGAAGTGTTTCTGAGTTCAGTTTTGTTCAGTAACTTGTAGCTTTTAATTAAGAAGGTTTGATAGCTGTAATAATTTCATCTCATCAAAACTTGCATAGCGAATACTTTATTTATTAAAAGGAACTCTTTTTCACTGAATGAAATAATTTTATTACTTTAGATTTGGTTCTGCTCTGCATGGGGAAATGTTATAATGCTTGAGTGTAGAATATTGCTGTCTATTTTGCATCAACAGTAACATTTACAGCTATCAATAAATTTGTCTATATTTTATTCTTGTTTTGGTACAAGCAGACATACAAAAAATATGTATTTTTATAGTGAGCTTTTTAATGATTTGCATATTATTTATGAATAGAAATACAAAAACATTACAGCTGAAAGTGATAAATTGTCAAAATGTACATTTTTGTGATCTTGAACATATTAATAGCAGGTGATTAATAAAGATCTAACACAGACAGTGGAATTTACCTCACCAATTTGTATGTCTACGTCTGAACTAGGTCACCTTGGGCTCTCTGCCTTGTCAGTGGCACACAGATAGCCAGAGGAGTGGGTCTCTACCAGGGAGCTGGCAGTGATCAGCATAAATCTCTCTGCCCTAGATATTTGAAGTTAGGTGAGATTTTGTCCCAGTAATCCAGAAAGAACATATTGAAACAGATCTGCTGGCTTATCAGATGTCAGAGGTAGTAGCCAAATCATGACAGGAACAGAAATGGGATGTGAAGAAAGGAGCTACAGGTGAGGATAATCACAAGTCAGAGATAAATGCAGAGAGAGCTCTACACAGGATCTTAAGAAACATCAAGACAGGCTTGGGGCTGCACTGAGTTTTAACCGGTCACTCTGATAATATATTTTACAGATGTATAAAGCAAGAAATACTCATTTTTACATATAATGAAATACATGTATATTATATATGAAATACATGTGTGTGTATATATATACAAAATATATATATAAAAGAAAAATTCATTAAAAAAATCAATCTGAATAAAGTGCATCTGGAACTAACTGGTAGTATGGAAGTGAAAGGTGCTGCAGGATCTGTTCCAATCAGTGGCAGAGACAAATCTGCTATACAAATCCAGAAGCACAGAGTCATTACCAATTTTTTTTAAATGCAGTGCTGTAGGCAGCTAAAGGCAGGATGTGTTTATTATTTACTGGTTTTAGTTTAGCAAGAAGAAGAAAACATAATGAAACCTCCGCATCGGATTTGGATTTTTCCCCAAACTCGAAAATGTGTGTTAAGAATTTAACAGAGCAGCTGAAGAAATTTATATCTTTTATGTGTAATGGAGTAAAAAGTCTTGGGTTTTGAATGGAGTCTTTTTTTAAAAACTGCATCTCAAAAAATGTATGAGCCACATTACGTATTTCATTTTATCTGCAAAAGACATACTGGCAATACTCATTCTTCAGCTCTTAACACTGAAATTGTTTCTTGTCTAGTTTGTGGCTGCTGAGGTGAAGCTAACTAAAAATAGCCCAGTCGTAGTTTTTTTGTTGCTGTTAAGTTCACCTGCTTAGGCTCAGGATATTGAGTTCAATGTCTAGGAAATAGTTTTCAAATGTGGTTTTTAATGTGCTTAAAGCACAGATTTAAGGAATATGTACGATTTCAAAATAGTTCAGTTGTCCAGGAAAATAAACATTTGTCCATTCAAAGCACAGAAAGGACCTGCTGATTTTTATTTTTTTTTTGCTGGTAGTTGGATTTCCCTGTCCCTCTATACTTCACCAGTCTTACAGCTGTTCCACCAGTGACCCTGTTACATTAGTGCCATTACAGCACTAATTTTTTTTTGGAGTCTTCCTTTTTCCAAAAAGCTCCTGATTTTGAGAAAAAAGTAAAGCTAGGGTTTTGGTGCCACAGAAGCCTTGGTCCTTCCCTCTTGGCTTGTGAGGGTTTCGGGGTGCTTGAAGGACTCCCTGGCAGGAGACAAACTCATTTTGGGCCTGGTTTTGTGAGAGGGCAGGGTTTGGGTCTTTGAGGGTCCCTTGAAATTATTTTGGAGAGGAGCCTGGTGTGGTTTCTGGGCTGGAGGGGTGCTGCCTCACTAAGTGACCTTTGTTCATGTTCATAGCATTCCTTGTGGTGTTAGTCCAACCCTGCTCTTGGCCAGCGATGGAGCAGGCAGCCTGCAGAGGCTTTTTTAGAGATTTGTCAGAAGATTTCTGAGGAAACTCACATGCCCCAGAGATAGGAGGTGATGATGTACCCATCAGGGACAGGAGATAAATACAGAAAACTTCTCTTCCTGGGGCTTGACTGATTTTCATCTCTCTTCATGAACCACAGAACTCTGGGTCAGGTCTGTGTCAGCCAGGGCTAGTGAGGGAGGAGGACAGCTGGGGCATTGCTGGGAGCTGTGGCACTGGGTTGTGCATGCTGAACAGTGCTGCTGGGAGGGAAAACTGAAAAACATGAAAGAGATAGAATGGGTCCTGGATGCTTTCATCTTCTGACATATCCCAATTTTGCATAATTCAAAGGTTAATGCCTTGGGAGGGCAATTAACCAAAACGTCTTCCTCTCTAGTGAAGCATTTGGCCATAGTTCAACTCTATTGAAATGGGGAGGCAACTAAGTTGAATGCACTTGTGCAAGTTTGTGTGCAGTAACTGCTGAAGTCTCTAGCACATATAGCAGCTAATAATTCCCTGTGTCTTTGAGTCAAGTTTTCATGTTAGCTGAGTATTTTCCCCATGGTAGTAATTTGCAGGATTGTGATATACTGTGTGTTGAGCAACCTGGTCTAGGGGAAGGTGTCCCTGCCTATGGCAGGGGGGTTGGAACTAGATGATCTTTGAGATCCTTTCCAACCCAAACCATTCCGTGATTCTATAGTCTTAAAAATGTTGAAAATTATCATCCTTTGAGTTTCAGATGACAAATACAGCATTTAGCTATGAAGGATTTTGTGTCTTTTTTATCTATCTAGTAGATGGCTTCCAAGCATCAGAAAATGTACTTTAATAAGCTCTGTTCTCCTGGCAGTTCTTTCATTGTCCCACTTGTCCAGATGACAGTGGTGGGTTCGCCCCAGCCAAGAGTCAGGTACCCATACAGCTGCTCGCTTGCTCAATTCCCACACCAGCAGGACAGGGGCAAAACCAGGAAGAACAGGTGCAAGTAAGCTTTTAGGCTAAGATAAAGATAGGGAAATCACTGTCATGGGCAAAATGAACTCATCTTGGGGAATTTAACTTAATTTATTGTCAATCAGCATAAGTAATTACAGATTTGGGTATTGGGAAACTTAAAAAAAGACAAACGTTAGAACACTTAGGGAAAAAACATCCCTCCTTCTTTCCCAGGCTCAACTTCACTCCAGACTCCTCTCGACACCCTTGTTATCACCACAGGTCACACTCAGTCCCATCAGTGAGGCAATGAGCAGCATGAGGGGGTGTGCAGTCAGGATGTAGTGATTTCTCTCTGCCCTTCCTCGTTTCTGACTCTTCCAATGCTTCAATGTGAGTACTTAACAGGCTGCAGTCTCTCCCTTCTAAGGTATACCTGCTCCAATGGTGGCTTGGGATAAGTAAGTTCTAAAATACTTGGTATGTTACATATTAATTACCAATTTTATAAAAATCTGGTCAGCTTAATATTCTATCTATGCTACCAGAAGGGGAAAAAAAAAAGTAAATCTATGTTTTTGTTGTCTTCCCTCTTTGCTTCTTTAATGTGCTATCACATGAGCCTGTATTTCTACAGGACATGGATTAGAATAGAGCTAAAGGGCCTGGAGGAAGAGGCTCAGAAGGTATGGAATTAAAATCAATCCTGGAGTGATTCTGGACCTCACACAGGAGATACATGGGAGTTCAAGTGATCAGCTAATGGTTAAGAAGAAGATATGGAAGAGACACAGTGAGGAAAAGTAAGCAAATTCATGGAGGAAGACAGCAAGTCCATGAATACTACATAGAAAGTGTACTTGCAGCTTTTCTTGCCCTGTGGCCTGAAACATGATACATGACTAGATGACGCCTACTGTAATTTAAGCTTTTCTCTGCTGCCCTTTCAAAATAGAGGACTTTGCTGGGAGGGGGTCTCTGGAAGTGTAGAGGTGTTTCTTGCGTTTCCTGTGTGGATGGTTTTGGGCTTCCTCTTCATTTGTCTGGCATTTGCAGTGCTTCTGTTGCTGCAGCAGCAGGGATGATACAGCCAAGAAACACTTCAGCCACGTTCTGCTGAAGTTATGAATGGAACATGAGTGGAACTGCATGATTTTGTTTCACAGGTTGTGAAAAGCCCATCTAATCAGGGAGTATGGCTGGTCCAATTGGACCACATCTCTGTCTTCAGGGTCACCAAAGGTATATTCAGGGAAATGTTGAACTCTCTCATTAGCCTTCTCAGCTTAGCTTTGAGCGTGGGAGCTTAAGAATCTTCAGTGACAGGCATCTAGACCTCAATACATTATCTCAGTAAAGGAGAAAAGTGGGAGTCAAACTTTACAGCCTCAGCATACCCAACAAGGTGAATTTCTTCACATCACAACATTTGGTGTGAGCATAACTCAGAAAAGCTGCAGATACAGGTATCTGGAATTGAGATATTCCTTAGAGCTTCCACCAAAGTCACGGGAACACCAGCAAAACTGTGCAGTAACCGCCATGGGATGTTCTATCTGGGTTAGTAGCACAAGGCGTCCGTGGGTGTTGGACAAAAAAATGTGAGCATGTTGGCTGGTTTTTTGTTTGTTTTTTTTTTTTAAGAATCCATGCAAACTACACAAGGTTTTGGTTCTGTTTCGGACAGCTCCAGAAGTGCTGCCTTTCTATTTAAAGGTACACTTTGAATTATTCAAATACTTTACTTATTAAAAGGAACTCCTTTTCACTGAATGAAATAATTTTAGGCAGGAAAAGGCAGGAAAAAAAGGTGTGACAGTTCAAACTGGAGAAATGTTATTACGGATGCATTTGAAAAAGGAATCAAAGACATGTTTCCAGACTGTAAGAGTGGTTTAATTAATGGACTTCACAGCAGCAATAGCCAGAAAAGCTAGTTGTATCATTTTGTCCAGCAAGTGTAACTGATCTAGGGACACAGAGTACTGCACAGAAAAAATATTATACAGTTAAGAGTCAAATTAGAGCTATTTGAGTTCCAGCTGCTGGTAGCCCAGTACTTCAGAAACGCAAGAAGGAAAGGTGAATAAAATAAGATACATAATTTAAATAAAAATAGAACACCATTCATGTGGAAAGCCACCAGCCTATTTATTGGTGGATATTTTATTGCCCTTTTCAAAAAAAAGACGTTAACCTGAACAAAATTCAGCACAATTAAGTGCATAAAATACTGGTTTTGACAAAGGGTTTATTACATAATGAATATCAGTATGGTGACTGTACCTTTGTGAGTCCCGAATGTGAAATATTAATAGAAAAACACATTGATATTAATGGTTTCATGACAGCTATATTTTTGAAGATGGTTAAAAAAAAGGAATTATAGTTATAGATAATTTTAGTGCCCTCGATGCATGTAATTTAGTAACAAAGCAAATGATTCCTCTGAGATGCTGCCAGCAATTAGAAATACCCAGTTTCTTGCCAAGCATTAAAACCTGCAGCCTTTGAGTGAAGTCACTTCTCCTCCTACACTTCTAAATTCCATTAAGACTACAGAGTTGACCCTTTTTTATTTTTTTCCCTCTGCAGTTTTTGAGGAAGCTGAGTGGAAAAGGGAGTAGAGTAACTACCTTCTGGTCTCAATCTATACCAAGGGCATGAACAGGAGGAGAATCACAAGTATTTCTTTAATTTCTGTCTGTGAGACAGAGAATTTCTAGTGCTGCATTTCAGTCCAGGCATATGATCTGCAAGGCCTATTTTTGTATATTTTTCTTACTGATTAACACAAGCTATGTAGAGCTAACACTCAACACTGCCTGTCTCACCTCTCATCCAGGGCTGTTTGATATTTTGGATTTAAACCTGCAGTTTAAACCACAATTTAACTGGTATCCAGTATCTCTTCGCACATGGAAGTTGCATTGAGTCTTAACAGAAGGTTGCTTGATGCCACAAGGTACTGGAAATTGGGATCTTGGCTATCCAGCTTGCTTGACATTCTTAAACAAAGCTAAGCAACTGATGCTTTCATAGAAATAGGATTAATTAGATTACGGAGGTAAATTAGTAGATTAATATTTTACCATTTTTGGCTGTTTAGAACATTGGTACAAAGTAATTTTGAGACTTTTTATTAGAAAATGAGTGGGGAAAAAGAGTTTGGTCCCATATCTCAGTTGCAGCACACATTCCATATATATGTCATCACCTCCTAGGTGACACATGTCCGGATTTAGCAGTGCCTAGTCTCTTCACATACTGGTAAACACGCCACTTGGCTTGCCTGGGTGAGCTCTTCCAGCTGGGATTGGATGAAAAATGTAATCCCAGAACCTGGGGCTACAATGGGAATCCATGACATTCATTTCAGGCCTGTTGAATCAAGAGAGCAAATGCCACTCTAGCTCATTCTACAGACCTGAGCTAAGAAAACATCCTGTGCATGTTAAAGGATTATGACAATTAGTGAATAAAGGGGGTTTCCATCCAGAAATGTCTCCTTTGTCAGACAGGAAAGCACCTAGCTCAGAATTCACCACCTATTCAAACTATTCTCTTCTTCCCATTTCATTCTTAGTGTGTTAAAATTCACTGGTCTTTGAGTTTGAGGTTTAAAGTTTAAGAATAGACATTGTATAATTTTATTCTAGTTCAAAGGAGAGCATATTTTTCAGGAAAGGTATTACATTTAATCTTTAAATCATTCAGTGAGCTAATCCACCAATGTACTTTTAAAAGCATATGCCTTTTTTCAGCTGTCTGGCTACATCTTCCTGTCAGTGAATTCTGATACACCTTTCTCTGTTTCACTAAAACACCAAATAGCAAGTATGGATTTTCCTAACAGAATGTGATCAAATCCACCTTAACCTTTTTCCTGGTTAAACTTAACAGATTCCACGCATTCTAAGATTCATCTTCTATCTTCTAATCTCTCCCTTAATGCAATTAGGAATTCCTCCTTCATGTATTCCAAATATTAGCACAGGGTTTATCAACTTGAATCAGTCTTGCAAGAGCACTGTGTAAAGAGAAAATAATAGAAAAACTTCATTTGTGTCTGGGATTCCTCTGTCTCTACACCCAACAACTGTAACAAGATCTATCTGTTTATTCCCCAAAGTCCCAGTTTTTAGCTGAAATGTAAATGAACATTTTCCATACTCTGAGGCAGAATCTATCCCTAAGTGCAAGGTTGGTCTGAGATGCGGAAGACAGACTTGCCAGCCAGTGTTGACAGGCTGGTAAGATGGCTGGGGAGCACTGAAAACAGACAGTATTTTAGGTCTGGGATACCACAAAGCCTATGGCCAATTCTCTATGCACATGTTCAGCTGCAAACCATTGAGGACTGAGAGAATTTACTGCATCCTAAGGCTGGGACTATGGCTGTTTTTAAGCCTGGCAGCAGTACATATACAGCTTATGTACTTGGTGTGGTTTGTGTCTCCAGATGATGTGTGTTACCACAGGACCTTTCATGTAAATCTGCAGAAGTCTGAACTGGGTAAATTAAAGTCAGCTAAACAGAACCATGTCCTTGGTGTGATAATGCAAATCAGGACCATAAATGTTATTTAGCTTATTCTATAATCTGAGAAAGGGAATCACACTGTAGGTTTGGGTTTGGGTTTTTTTGATTGATTGATTCAAATAAAGATACAAATAAGCCTCATATAGAAAAATTATCTGGCACTGGTGGTCAAAAAAACAAATACTCTAAAAGTCAGAGAGACAAATCAAGAATCCAGAGGAAAAAAAACCCCAACAACCAACAGCAACAAAGACAAAGAATGCAAAAACAACAGCAAAAGATTACTTATTTCTAGAATGGAGAATCAACACAGAGGACTAGTTTTCTCAAAGGCAAAGAGAAGTAGAAGTCCAGTATTACTGTGCCAATCATCCTAGGCATAAAAAATGTGCAGTGAGGAGGGATGGAAAGGATTTGCTCCAATGCTACAGAATTACTAGCATTTTTTATGTCTTTGCACTCCCTACACTTTGCAGGCTCCTGGACAGCTACACTGCTCAGGCTCATTCTGGTGAATTAATCTCAAAAAACAAGACAGCATTTTCAGTACTGTCATGCTCTTTTTTTATACTCAGTAATGTGAGCTGTAGGTACCTTAATTTTTTTTGAATGGCATGGCAAATTGTATTCAGCTGACTTGACTTGACCAGGAAACGCAAAAGTAGATGGTGTTACTTGAGGGAGGAGACAGATGCAAATAAACCACAGTCATCAACTAGCTGTTTCTTTGCTACAGTCTAGCTGTAAGATTTGTTCAGAAGTTTTTTTAAAAGCCAACTATTCCAGCATCAAGTAAGAAATTCACTGGAGACATTTTTGAGGTTTGGGTGGGGTTTTTTTAGGTGGGGTTTTTTTGTTTGTTTGTTTTTTATTTGAAACAGCAGGTACAGTTACATGTCCTAATAAAGGAAGGTATTTGGGAAACATTAAATATAGGTAAATACTATTTAACAATGGTGGTGGCAAGTCTAAATACATATGTATAAATTATAAATAATACATAAGACTATATAAATCTAAATAATCTAAATGCATATAATTTTCAATGTGAGATATGCAGTAAAGAAATCCATAACTCAAAAAAACTAATTAAATAAAGAATAAACAAAGTTAACCTGTCAGAATTTAGGATGAACTATTTATTAGCTATAAAGGATGTTATGGTAATTACATGTATGTGAGGTAAAATATGCAATTGCTTTTCTTTAAGAATGTTCTTGCTAGGTTTCTTGTGTCAGTAATGCTAAACATTAACTATTCTTATCTCACTCACTTTCTCTTTTCTACACTGCTTGTGGAAATGGTTTGGAAACTATCCAGCAATAAGAGGTTCCTGTTCTGACTGGAGGGTTTTTTTAGGGGGAAGTTGTTTGTTTTTTTCCTGCTGCTGTCACATAGGTTAATCTGGTTTATTTGTTTAATTTAGTTGTGGATGTCACTGTTGCTTACTGTAAAATGGGCTTTTTCATGTTTCTGGTATAGCTCTTGTTTTGCTATTTCTCATTTTTTTTCCCCTAAGGAATTGAGCTGCTGCACAGAGACTTAATCCTACTGTTACAACCTCCCAAAGGATCTCTATTTCAGGGGTCTCTCTACTCTGTTCTATTTCAATATATATTATGGATCAGTTCAACCCTCCTATTGAGAGATTTTTTTTTTATTAACTAAAAATTTTCCATCTGTTTTGAGAAGATTTAAGAACAGTAACACAGTAAAGAGTTTATGCTGTTGCTGAGACTTAAGATCTACTTCTTGATGGAAGCCAGTGTACCTCGCCAGCTGCACCGAGAAGAATGCTTATACCATCCACAAAAACAATTCTAGTATCACAGCTGGAAGAGGGGTAATGGATGTGAGCTTCAGCAGCCCTGATCTTCCTTGTTGAGGGAGGCTAATGCAAGGTCAAGCCAGAAATAGAGAGCTGCTTCTTGCCAGGGAGCATGGACCAAAGGCAGATACCAGGAGCTAGCATCAACAAGTGCGAGTCTGAGGAGCTGATCAGCTGGAGAGCAGTTGCACAGCAGGCATAAATACATTCCTTGGTTCAATCAAGTATGTGCAAGGGCAGCCACATCTAAGCAACTCCAAAGGCTTGTTCATTAGGTAGACTTATGATCATCAGCTGAGAGGGATTTGTTCCAAATGAACGGATTGAGTTCCCTTGATCAATGAACTGAAAAGATCCTGAGGCTGATTTGTTAACTCATTAGAGAAAATATGGCCTTTTTTTTTTCCTTTTGGAAAACAGTAAAGGGGACAATTGAATTTGAGTGCCGTAATAAAATCCCCTTAGCTTCTTGATTTTTTTATACTTAAATACACGTTTTATCATACTCTTGCATACTCTAGGATATTCTTTGGGATATTTTATTATTTCAGTAACCCAACTTAACGTTGCTTCTCTCACGGTCTTGACCTTACACACAACCTCACAAAGTACATCTGACTACAAAAGACACCTCTCACTAGATTTTAAGCTAGGCTTGCCATAGCTGACAAGGGTGGTCTCTCTGTTCTCCTTGGTGATTGCGCAGATGAGCTTTTATCACATCACCTAGCAAATGTGATGGACGCAGACATGTCAGACTCCCCAGGCAGAATGTTACAACTCATCACTTGATTTCATCTTGATCACTTTTCACAGACAATGCCATATGGTGGTTTTGATTTTACTGTTGGTCTTTTATCTGCTTTATTACTCTCAGGACGTTGTGCAGAGTCATGACCGTGCTCACTAAAGAGGAGATCACAGCATTTCAAAGGAGGAGCTAGTGGCCCTGTCACCAACTGCATGGTTCTCAATGGAGACCTGTGTCTGCTATTACTACTAGTAGAATTTTTTCCCTGAAAAAACCAGCCTGATGTTGCAGGCCAGAGTCAGTTTTAGCAGCAGCAGCAACCATACTGTTTTACACATGCAAAATGCTACTTTTTTCTGGTATCTTATGAAAACACCACCCACTCATTTTCTTCATTACAGTATAATAAAAATGCAAACACCTTTTGCAGATTTAATGTAAAAATGGGAGCAGTAACTCTAGTTCTAATCTTTCTCTTTATGTGGAAAATAAAATGAATATTCAACCAATCAATAAAGGAAATACATGCTTGATACTACGGGTGGAGAAGATGGGCCAACTCACACATGTATGTTTCTTAAATTTGTGTCTCATGAAACTGCTAGAATTTTGCATTTAGTATCACTACTTGGCTTCCATAGACCTATATATCCTCCCTCTCTCTCTTTTTTTTTTGTTTGTTTTGTTTTAATATGGAAACTGGAAAGTCCAAAAAGGCATGAAATATATAAAATGTTATGGCAGGTTTAGCTAATTAATTGAGCCACTAAGTATGTTCTTGGTCTTTCCAACCGTCAGCAGGACATATTGCTCGTTTATTCTGACATATTAATTGATGAGAATGTTGGTTTACTGACAGCACTCTAAAAAAGAATTTTCTATAGAGGGGGACATGATGTCCTCTTTGTTTAATAATGAAAAAAATTAGCTACATCATACTGTAACTTCTTTTAATAAATATTTTTATCAAATTAATAGACAATATATTTATTCATTTTAATAATGCATTTTCAAGCTTGTTCCAAAAAATGTGAAGTAGGTTTTTAAAGGTGCCTTTGTTTTTTTCCTTTTTGTGAAGACTTGTGACTTAAATTGCTTAGACTGGTGCACAACGAAAAAATAATGACAGTTTTTAAATTTGCAAACAGCCATAATTTTTACCAATGATGTATAGGTTATACTGATATGACTCACACATTCTCCATTTTCTCTTCAGGGGACTAAAAAAAAACCCACTCACTGCACCAAAGCCACAACCTACATATTTTTCTCAGTTGTTTAAAAAAGGAACATAGGGTGCTGGAACTGCCTTTTTGCTTGATGGACAGCAGCATGCCAATTTAGAGCTCACTCTAGGAAAATACAAACCTAAAAACTGTACAAGTGGAAAGCCATTCTTTATGTACCAGGGAGGAGACATATCTTTTTAAGAATACATCTCCAAAAACTCAAATGAATTCAGGGATGCTGGAGGAAAAAAGCACTCATGGGTAATATGTAATTACAGAAGTATATAACAGATACTGTATTGCCCATTTGACTTTTACTGGTGGGTTTTTCCCATCTGTTTTTCTTCTGAACTATATTCTCCAATAGTCACCTGAAGAACTGATCACCCAGAGGTTTCTAATCATACTCTTGAAAACTTCAGAGCCATTTTCAAGTAGTGCACTCTAATTAGTATAGCAAAGAAGATAATAACTGTTGGCAAGCACCAAGATGCATTAAATAAGGTAAAAAGAATCAAAATTTTTTTTCATGGTGTTTGGTGGGTTCTTTTTGTATCAAAACCTCAGCTGCTAGTGTCCTTTACCAGAAAGTAACAAGTACAGAAATATTTCAGACCTACAAAATATATCTTGTTTTGCACTGAATATCTTTGTTGTGTATATTCACTAACTTTTTAAAGGACGCTAAAGTTGCTTCAGCTAAAAATGAGTAAAAATTTAATCCACTTTGACTGTAGGTAAGAAACAGTTCTTTGTTGTAAACTTATATTTAAAAAGACAACATTCTAAGAAATCCTGAACACTCCACCTCCTCCTTATAAACAGTAACAATAAAAAAGAGCAAAGTCTTTTGGAAGAGAATAATGTGTATATCAGCCAGGAATCAAGGTTCTGTTTCCTATACAAAGCTGTAAGCAATGAACACTGATGCATTTTATGACTCTGTAAGTCTGTAAGGCTGTCAGAGTCTTCCAGGTAAAAAGGTTTTGCTTTGCAAAGGTCCTTAACTCTCCTGAGTTGAGAAAGTCAGAAACCCAAAATACCGCGTGGTGCTGCTGCTTCACTGAGTGCTTTGTAATCCTTTCAGTATGTCAGCCTGGGGAAAAAATAGTTAAGGAATTCTAAGCAGTTTGGGCAAAAGTATATTAAGCTGCAATATTTTCTTCAGTTTTGGTATATACTAATACATTTTTGTTGTGGGTTTTTTGTGTTAAGTTTTTTTAATAATCTTTATTGGGATATATACTCTTATTTGTACTGGCAAAGTGCAATAGTTGTACCTTACACTTAGCAAAGGACATGAAGAACTTACAGTAATAAGTAAACTCTGCTGAACTCATTCCAGTTGAATCAGTAAGCCAGAGATACGTTCTTGGAAAACTATGAGTTATAACACAGAACTGCATTACTCTGGAAGTAGTGCTTGCTGATTTTCTTCACTCACATTCACTTGATTGTGACATTTACTTTGGTACCTCAGGGTTGAGAACTGAAATATCAATTTTATTTTCAGCTAGGAGGCTGAATCTCACTTCTTCCATTGGTATAGGAGCTACCCGGGCTTCCCACTGGAAATTATGACAATAGGAGAACTAGAATTCTAAGTGAAATAGATCTATTAATAGATCACATACAGGACAACTGGCATGACTTTCGGTTTTTACTGTAGACTTTAGTGATACTTAGTTGTCGGCCTCCTTTGCAGATGGAAGTTTGAAAATACAAGTTTTAAGTGTTCTGGAAGTAATACAAAGATCTTGGGTTTACATGTCTAAATTCTGCTTAAGCCACATTCTTAAAAAATAGTCTTAAAGAGTAACATGACTATTTTAATATCTTCCACAACAGCAAACAGCTGTTCCCTTTTTTTTTTCTGCATAGATACATCTACCTTGCTTGATCTTCATATACAGTGACTTTTCTATGAATATGTCAACATTGTTCTTTCAAACTGACTTCAGTAATTCAAAAGAATCCTGTACACATTCTTCTTTCAGTATTTTTGTAATTTGTTCACACACACGTATTATTTACCAATACTGAAAAGCAAGATGCTACCTCTGCCCTGAAGACTTTGAAAAGGGCAACTGGCCTCTGTTGGAAAATACAGCATTTATCATTGGATATCAGTGATCTTGTATGGCCCAAGCTCTAAATGAAGTACATATGACTAACATTTTATTCTTCCATCATCCATGCAAAATATCTGTAGCAGTAGTGTGAAAAAAAAAAGTAAACACTGAATGGCTGTTTTATCCAGTGCACTTAATAGTTTATGTTAACCTGTTGCTCAGAAATGTTACATAATTTGAGCAAATGAGACTATTTTTTTAAATTACACATACCTATTTCAATATGGAATTGAGTATACAAATCACAAAGGGGTCTCTTTGTTTTGAGGGGTCTATTTGTTTAAAAATAGATCATCTTAAAAAAAATGAAGAGCTCATCACTTTCACAGTCTTTAGAAAGCAAACTTCAAGACGCTATGCCCAAGTCCCTTTGTCTTTTCAACTTGGTAGTACTTGTAAAAAAAAAAAGAAAGACATTTTTCTTTATTTACTCTGCATTATTCTAGATATATTTGTATACATTCTTACTGAACTTTTGTTATCCTTGTTTCTTTTTTCTTTAATGTTAAATTAGCTAGCATTGTTGCATGTTAATTGACAGCTACTGCCTTCTGTCGTTAAGACACTGCGTTTTATTTGCAAGGTAAAACTCTTCTTGGAATTTCTGCAACCTGGAAGGCAATGACTAATACACAGCTCTTTTGCCACACTTGATCTTGTGATATGCATCATGGAACTTATCAATTATCTCCAGATACTATATATCTGGAATATACACATCAACACTAAACATAAAAATACCCCTTGCTAAGAAAATAAGTGTCACATATGCTTACAATGTATTGTTTACAGGAGGCAGAGAGAAACCTTATTTCAAGTAATGCAAACACAAAGTTTTATCAGGAAAATCTCTCCTTTGGGTATTTAGTTTTGGTCTTTTTGTGGTGAAGAGAAAAAAAAAAAATTTAATCATGTGATTGACATAAGCCCTGTCTGTAAGCAGCTAAATACCAGATGACAGACACTGCACCCATTCTGGCAAGCTCACATGGCATGGCACGCACTACTGTAACGCAGCCTGAAATATGGCACCATACTATGGTTTTCATCTCATAATTCTTGAGAAATGAAATGCTATTCAGGAACTTTATGTTACAAGGAAACAGTGCCAAATAGAGCCTGCATAGAATTTACAAATTTAATTTCATAACTGGGTAGAGTTTATCTATTTTTCAGTGTCATTTTATAACACGCTATTTTGCCCATCATGATGAAATAGGTCTAGGTTGCTATTTCACCTATGGAATTTTTCTGCTCTGTACTCTTCTGAGGGGTTGTGAAATGGTCAGCCAAAACATCTCTCTCATGAAGTTGCTGAGAGAATAGCAAAAGCAGGTAACTAACAAACAAAGAAAGTACGGAATCTTAAAAAGGAGGCAACTGTAATGATTCTTAAATGCTACACAATCTAAATTATTTAAATTAGGGGAACATAGGAAACAGTTTGGGGTATATTTCAAGTGGACTAGCTGTTTGAGCACAAGTAATTCTGAAATGGCCAACGTGAAACAAGAATGCATTTTGAGACAAACCTGTCAGACAGTTGTTCTAAAGGAGATATCATTGTCAAGAGCAATCCAACACAAATTTGATCAAAAAAAAGAGCAGTGATTAAGAAAAACCCCTAAGTAATGGGTTTTTTCTTTTCTTCAAACATCCATGATACTCATGTTCAGAGTGTACCGTGGGAAACAGCCCTTGAAAACAAAGGGGTCCAGGAGGGATGGACGTACTTCAAGAAGCAAGTTTTGAAAGCACAGGAGCAGGCTGTCCCAGTGTGCCGAAAGGCAAGCCAGCGGGGAAGACGACCAGTCTGGCTGAACAGGGAGATTTTGAAAGAAATCAGGATAAAGAAGAGAGCCTACTGATTATGGAAAAAAGGGCTGACTACTCAGGAAGAATTTAGGGATATAGTTAGGTCATGTAGAAAGAAAATTAGAGGGATGAAGGCACAACTTGAACTGAATCTCACCACCTCTGTGAAGGATAACAAAAAGTCCTTCTACAGATACATCAGTAGGAAAAGGAGGGGCAAGGAAAACCTCCATTCTTTATTGGACATGGGCGGGAATATAGTTATCAAAGATGAGGAAAAGGCTAAGGTATTTAACACCTTCTTTGTCTCAGTTTTCAACAGTAAGACAGGTTGTCCTGAGGACAGCTGGCTTCTGGAGCTTGTAGAAAGAGATAAGAATCTGAACAGCCTCCCCGTAATCCAGAAGGAAACAGTTAGTGACCTACTGAGCTGCTTGGATCCCCACAAATCTATGGGACCAGATGGGATCCTCCCAAGGGTGATGAGAGAGCTGGTGGAAAAGCTCGCCAAGCCTCTCTCCATCATCTATCAACAGTCCTGGCTCACTGGGGGAGGTCCCAGATGATTGGAAGTTGGCAAATGTCACGCCAATTCACAAAAAGGGGCGGAAGGAGGACCCTCCAAAACGCTCAAAGTGCAGTGGACTTTTTCTACCACATCACAGCTTTCCGACTTTTAACTGTTCTTTTTTTTTTTTTTTTTGTTACTATCGGGCATGTTTGAGTGACACGTAATTCTGAAAGGTTTACATACTCTCTGTGTAGGTTTCTTTTCTGCCTGGAGTTTAATAAAGGCGTATGAGAACTTGGTGATGCATTTTTTTGGTCCGGGACGCGAGATTTCCAGCCTCTGACAAGCCCCCTACGATGGCTGCCACCTGCACCTGCATCCTTAACAACACCTGGGCTTCCTCGCTAGTAATTTCCTGCGGAGCATCTGACAGCCGGAAGGCAACTCGTTTCTGCCCTCTCCTATTTATTGTCTTCGACCTTGGGGGTTGTCATTTAACTCCTTTTATTTCACGCGGGGTCAGGTCGGTGAGTTTGCACTCCCCTGGCAGCCCGAGGAGCAATCAATAACCTTCCCCTCTGCCCCTGGAGCTCGGCACCCGCGACTCTCCGCCGCTGCATGGCGGAGCGGGCAAGGGGGGAGAGGCGGGCTGGTGCGGCCGCCCTTTCCGGCGGGATGACGCAGGTGCAGGATGCCGGCGGCCGGCGCCCCGGAAGCGCCTGCGGAGCCGCGGAGGAGCCGGGCAGGCGCTCGCTGGGTGGGTGGGGGACAGGGCTGGCGCTGCCGGGCCCTGCCCGGGGCCCCTCCGGCATGAGCGGCCAGCGGCGGCGGGCGGGCCGGGCGGCGGCGGCGGGCGGAGCGCTGCGCTCCCACGTCGGGCCCGAGCGGTGCCGGGCGGGACAGAGCGCGGCGGAAAGGTGAGGCCTCCCCCTCGGCTGTGCGGGCGCGGGCACAGGGAGCCGTGTGCTGCGCTAAGCCTGGGTCGTCCTTCCCTGAGGAGCAGGGATGGGAAAAGTCGGAACGTGGGGTGCGACTCTGCGTGTAAAGCAGCGTGGCCAGCGGGTCGAGCTGCGGTGATGCTACCCCTTTCTAACTCTGCTGCATCCAGCTGTGGGGTCCCCAGCGCAGGAAGGACGTGAACTTGTTGGAGCGAGTCCAGAGGAGAGCCGACAAGTTGATGAGAGGGCTGGAGCACCTCTTCTGTAAGGAAAGACTAAGAGAATTGGGTTTGTTCAGCCTGGAGAAGAGTTTGGGGTGATCTAATTGCGACCTTCCAGTAGCTGAAGGGAGCCTACAAAATAGATGGAGAGAGACTTTTTAAGGCATATAGTGACAGGACAAAGGGGAGTGATTTCAAACTGAAAGAGGGGAGGTGAGGCACTAGAAGAGGTTGTCCACAGAAGCTGTAGATGCCCCATCCTTGGAAGTGTTCAAGGCCAGACTGGGAGGAGCTCTGAGCAACTTGGTCTAGTGGAAGGTGTCCCTGCCCACAGAAGGGGGATTGCAACTAGGTGATATTTAAAGTCCCTTCCAACCCAGGCCATTCTGTTGTTCCATGAACTCTAGTCCTGAGCTGTGCTACGGGACTGCTTGGTACACAGCAGGGCTTGTGTGCCAAAGGGCAGTAACATCTGTTGTTTACAGATGTTGCAACAAAGGTTTGTTGCAGATGGGTGGCTTTAACCTGGAGATGGAAATATGTTGTTCAGTTTTAAGGTGTACAGAGTGGATATTAAGATTCTGAGTTCGGAGGTGACCAGCTGAGGTAGCAATGAAGTGTCTAGAACATGAATGTAGCAACTGCAAAGCAACCCATAACTTTTGGGGAGGTTTATGTGTCAGTTTAAGATAAATATCTCTGAAAATCTGCTATGTGGTCACATCCAAAACCTTTGGAGAGCTTGCTAGAATGGGTCGTAGAAATCCTGTCTTGATACCTTGGGCATCATATTGGATATGATATGGATTCCAATGCATATTGGAAGGCATAAAGATTGGAAACTTTTGCACTAAGCATAATCCTGATGCAATGGAAGTTTCACATTGCAGCAGGTGCATTTGTAAAAATCCTTGTCTTGCAGGACTGAAACTTGTTTCATTGGGATTTCTTTTAATCCTCAGGTTTTTAGATGATAATGCACCTCGAGAGCAGCAGGTGTTCAGTCAGTGCACTAATTCTAGTGCGAGTTGTGTTTGAGAAGCTGGCACAGCTTAGCCTTGGTAATAAGCAGAATTGACTTGCCAGTAGGATGAGTTTGAAAATAGCTTGGGAGCTGTCCTGTTTTACTGAACTGTTCTGAATTTAGTTGTTGGTTTTGAAAAATTTGTGTAGGCTCTGAATCCTTAGAATTACTCATTAGAATTACTATTAAAATATTGTAGTTTTCTTAAAACATGTGCTTTTGTTCTTCTGTGAGAGCTGCTCTTCATATATTTCTCCATTCTTCAAAGACAGGATAATTTTCAAGGGTGGATGACAGAACCAACCGGCCTTTCTGCAGCTGCAGAGCAGAGTGTTCCCACACAGCTGATGAAGCATAAAAAGGAAGTTGGTGTTGCTTCTGAGGAACTTGGTTCGGCAAATGCGGCTACAGACCAGAAAGAGCAAACTACATCAGAAATAAGTAAAGACTATGTATACAGAAGTAGTGGGAGACCTGAGAAGACAGAAATTATTAAATCACTTGTGACAGATCAGGATGAAGCTAGAAACTGTGAACTGTATCTACCTGCATCTAGCCACTGTTCAGCAGTGGAGTCACCTGAAGAAAGGTGAGGATTTTTTTTTTAATATATTAATAGTTTTTCTGTAGAAAGGGAGGGGTACTCTCAGTTCATGAAGGTAAATTTCTTGGGAAAATTAGTTAATGGTTTAGTGAGATAGGTCTAAATGTCACATCTTAAAATTTGAAGGCCACCTTCACCCTTTAGATAAATTTTTATTTATTTTTGTAGTTTATTAGTGGCTTCTTTCTCCATCTAATGGAATAACTGTGGAGTAGTGTTTTTAGTATCTCCCATATCTATTGTTTCTCTTTTAATTGATAATTATTTAGTATTGCTACAGAAGATATTTCAAGCAGTTACTTGAGCACTTGAGTAAAAACTAAACTGTGGTTTGATATGACAGCATAGTAGATGAGTTTCCTGCTATTAACCTATATTGGTCTTTATA
This sequence comes from Lepidothrix coronata, assembly GCF_001604755.1. Lineage (NCBI taxonomy): Eukaryota > Metazoa > Chordata > Aves > Passeriformes > Pipridae > Lepidothrix > Lepidothrix coronata. The sequence continues at coordinate 546,322 of NW_016690338.1, read as the reverse complement.
CTAAACGTTTTTTTTCTTCTCATGGGAAATATATGCAAATGATTTGAGTAAGCTGGTTTGGATATAAAGAAACAGAAGTACAGTGCCATCATTTAGCAGTGTATCCAGCTTTCTGCATTAAACCCTTTCTTGCAGTCTTCCTCTCTTAGTAGTGTAAGGGGATGGGGCAGGGTCACTGCCTTAATTTCTTCCTGGTCTTTTACAAGCACACTGTATTTGGGGTTTCTGAGTAGTAGAGTAGAAGCTATTAGTAGTGGTGGGCAATAAATAAAAACCTGTTAACTTTTTCTGCACATGTGCTTTCTTCAAAATACAGACTTTAAGTGTAAGTTTTTTTTAGTGATAAACCTAAATGATACTAATAAGTTTGGTGGTGTATGTTTTTTTGAAGTATTTTAACTGCGAGACTGATTATTTTTTGAAAGTTTATTTGCTAGATGTAATTATATGATAAATGACACTTAGAATCATGTTTAAAGATTCGTGTTTTTGAATGTGCAATTTACAGTCAGTTTTTTGAACATTGCATGGGCCTCATTTTTCTCAGTAACGTTCACATCTAAGCTGTGAGATCTCTCTGTGTTAATGCTAAGCTGTACGTAGAAACAACAGTCTTGTAGGCCACCATTTCCTCCCTGATGGTCATAACTTGGCTTCAGAATGTCTGTAGGCTCAAATGGAGATATTTGATTCTTAAGACAACGTACCTTCAAATGTTTGTCTGGATTTCAGCTAGCCTGTATGCTGCAGTTTGGATCATGTTAGAACTTCTTTGACTTAGTAACATTCAAACCAGCTGCAGATAGTTCATTACTTTTCATCATATTCTGTCGTGTTCTGCTCACTTCTGGGCAGGTTGCTCGGTCCCAGTGGTGTGTAGGTACAAAGCTCTGTTGAGTAATGGGTTCTTAGTTGCATGCATAGGTGGTGTTACTCATATATGCAGCAAAAAGGCATGTTGGCTTGTGTCTTTTGCAAATTCATTTGAGAGCTAATGTTGCTTCTATGAAAATGTGTAAGATGGAAAGCAAATTGAGTTAAAAAAATAATTGTAGAAAGACTGCAGTACTTGCCTGAGTTGTAAAAAGGTTAAAAAGAGTGTAAGATTTGTGCTGTTACATGAGGTTTGTGTTAATTTTTATTGCAGTGAGGAGGACATGTATCGTGATGCAGAAGAAATAGAGAGAGAGAAAATACTACTTCGTGAGGCAAACTCTTCAGGTACAATTGAACTTTGTGTGAAGTGCTGCAGTTCACTGTAGCACTAATTTGTGATGTTTTGACACCCTCGTTTCCAAGGACTTCTGTGCACAGATGTCTGTGTGTGCAATAGAAGTTACTTATCATGACTGAGTACATTGTACAGTTTAATACACAAAAAGATCAATGTAATGTAAAATTAGTTGGTCTTAGTGTATTATTTCTGTGTTTATGTAGTTACTTGACAAGAGAATGTTAATTCTTTGAAAAGCAGTCACAGCCTATATTACAAGTAAATGTTGTGCTTGAAAATTACCGGTTCAATAGTTGTCATAGCAGCATCTGTTGCTTCGATGCCTTGTTAACCTTAGTGCTAAATGTTTTTAAATGAAAGCTGTTGGGATTCCGAGACAAAATTGTATTTCTTCTTTCTACTGTTGTCACTGACTTATTCAGAAAGATCTGTCATCTTTTTCCCTGATAGTTTGGCTGCTTTCTGAAGAGGGAAAGTTTTGTGAAATATTTTTCTGCTTGCTAAGAAAATGAAGAGTACTTCACTAATTTCTACAATATTTGCAGAAGAGAGGACCAGAGTGTTCTGTTTTGTTGGAGGCAAAAAAATTGTTTTTCTTCACGTGTAATTTTCAGAGCAAGCTGGTTTTTTCCCCTCCCATGCTAATAATTAGTAGCTGTAAGTTGTTCTGCCAGTTTTGTTTGGCACTAAGATTATTTTAAAGTGATAGTGTATTTAGAAATTTGACACACTTTCTACCTTGTTCTGTTTTTTGTATAATGTTACGTATTCTATTTTGACAGAGTATAAACTAAGTGTTTCACCTGAAATGGACATCATGGAGTATTGCAGAAAAGAATGGCGAGGAAACACACCAGTAGCAAAAAGGATGAGAAAGGTAGCAGTTCTATTTTTGTTGAATTTCATTAGGCTTTTTTTTTCATTTGTACGTTTGCTAGGTGATTTCCTATGGGATCAATCTTTAAGACAGGAAATGCAGTAGCAGTGTTTTACATCGTCAGGTCTTAGAAGTGGCTGATAACTGGAAGATGCTTTTTGCACTCATTCCAAATGTGGTTTTAGTAAGGCTACTTGCTGATAGTGTAGGGATTTGATTAATACTGTTCTTTACTGTTTTCAATTGAAGTTTTATATTTTGTTTATTGTCATGAAATGCTAATTTTGTGGACTGTTGAAATGCAGAGCAGATTACCAAATTTTTGGACAGAAAGCAAATAACCAAAGTTGATGAATTGCATGATTTTTTTAAGGTGGGGAGCTTTAATGAGTAGGCATGGGTTTTCTTAAATTTTTCCTGAAATTTTTTTTTCCGGTTTTTGAACTAGTGTTCTTATATTAATCTTGAGCTAGAGTAGTAGAAAATACAGCAAAGTTGTTTTGTTGTTGTTTGAAAATTTAGTGATATGTATGAGTAAACATAATAAATAAATAAATAAAAAGATGCCACCTTCAAGAGATTACTAAGAAATACAGACAACGCAGGGTATTGGCTCTTGCTAGGTTAGCTGGGGAGACATGTTGAGCTTTGGAAGTTTCATTTCAACATTGTGGCTTCTGCTAAAACTGTGTGTATGGGAACAGCAGGGAGGGAACAAATGGGCTGAGGCAAGTGTCAAGATATTTCAGTGTAAACACAAATGTTCCCTGAGGCAGAAGCAAGCTACATGTGACATGTGTTGGGTAAGTAGCATTAACTGTTTCTGATACTTCTTGTAAACATGATAGGTAGCCTTGTGTGTGTGTTTATATGGGTTTTTTTTTGGAAACCTAGGTGAGTTAGCTACCCATATTTCAATGATGTTCATATTCTGTCATCAAACAAATACCTCAACCAATTATCTACTTAGATTTCTTTGGTTTCTTGTTTGTTTTTCAGCAGAACTAGGGAAGTGGGTTTTTTTCCGAAGCATAATTTGTGACATAAAAGCATTTGAACTTCCAAAATGGGTGCTGGGTCAAATGTTTGTGGTTTTTTTTTTTTGAAAATAGCATTAGTTATTTGGATGCTAATATTCCAGTATTTTTTATGCTACAATGTGTGACCTTAAAGTGTTTTATTAATGCTTTCATATTATTTGGGTTTTGTGTTTTTTAGGGATATGAAGCAGTTGCTCAGAAGTTTGCATCTATACGAAGAATACGAGGTGATAACTATTGTGCTTTCAGAGCAACTCTTTTCCAGGCATTAAGCCAAGCTACCCAGTTACCAGGCTGGCTGCAGAGTGAGGATTTGACTATGGTATGTCTCAAACTCTGATCATCTTCCAGTAGAGGAATATTTGTTCTAACCTATTTGGTAATTTTATGATCTCGTTTCTCTGGTTTGCTCACTTTTCAATATCCTTTGAACTGAGAAGTTGTAGTATTTAATATTGTTTGTGCACAGTGATTCTTTCACCTTGGAATTGAGTCCAGCTGCCCTTAGTTTCCAATTTATAATGTATATAAATGTTACTGTAGTGCTGACTGTAACGTAACTTGTCTGTCTTCATCTTGCTCTCTTGGTTTCTTCTTACTGCATGTAATATGGCAGTAAGAGATTTTCCACAAGATAGCTGGTAATAACAAAAAATATAGACAATTATTCTAACATTTGAGAAATCCCTGTCTTCAAAATTATCATGTGTGCCATACATGGTTTTTCTAGGAAGTGGAATAGCAAATTGGATGCTGTAGGCTTTTCAGAATGCGTGTAATTACCTGTGTCTTAAATGTTACTTAAAATAAGCTTAAGAGCAGCTCCAACCTGACATGAAGAACAGTTCTTATGGAGCACTGATGTGCAAGCAAAGCAAGGTGTCTTCCTAAGAGCAGAAGAAGAATATTGCAGAATTTGTCTTGTGCCAACAAAGTCCATTTGGTGGTATTGATGAACATGGAAGAAACATGTGAGAAGCTGCCTACACAAGAGTGACCCACCTCAGAAGAGTAAGGTTCCACTTGTCAGGATGCTGCTGGGAGTGTAAATGGTGAATGCCTGATGCAGACTCTGTGTGTAGCAGTCCAGGTAGAATCACAATGCTCTCGCTATTTTTCTGTATAACTTTAGAGGCCATTTTAAAATTTCTCACTGTGATCTCTATCGTTGTTAAATAAACATCTCCAGATATGTTTTTGTAATTACTGATAAAAATAGTTCTACGAATGTTTTACTGTAGCAGTAAGTACATCACGAAATGGTTTCTTTTTTTATAAAAAACCACATTTCTCAGCTGACAACCATTTCCACATTATCACATTAAAGAACATAGTTTCCCAGTGCTCTCTTAAAGAGTGTGCAAACTTTTTTTAAAAATGGCGTACTTTACAGTTTTTAATGATATTCATCTTTTTTTCTTCCTGCTGGTTCATAGAGGAAAATGTGTCATATGATAATTAACATTTTTTAAAAAAGGCACAACTACAAACCCAACTGACTGAAATGGTAAAGTACTATGCAGCAAAGCAGAAGGCATGTAGGATAAATGCATGAAGTGACAAGTACAGTATTGCCAGCATATAGCTGGTAGTACAAATTTGTCAGTTTTTTGGTGTTTTGTTGTTTTTAATTTTAAATGGTGTTTACATGCACATTTCTAGTTGTAAAAGTTATGGCATGTAATTTTTGATTACTTTGTTTTATGTGTCCTGTTAGCATAGGATGCCAGGCTGGAGGGGGAAGACCTGTGTGTATCTGGCACATATTTGGTTGCCACATATTTGGAATCTTGATAAAATGAAAACTGGCTGGTAATGACTGATGGCATGTGTGTTGCTCTAGCCAAATATTTAATTCATTGTGAGATGCAAGGTGGTCTTCCAGTTCTAGTGGTAAAAGGGATGAATAGATGAGGATAAA